>NW_026047583.1:23884843-24211343 GCF_023864345.2 Schistocerca serialis cubense | reverse complement strand
GCAGATGTTTGCGACGGTGTATTCATCCATTTTATTACATAGTGTCTCCTTCCCATAGATAAATGAAGCCTAGGGTGTTTGGGACGCGCTTCAGATGGGATAATCACGTATCTATTGTAATCAGGAAACAGCATTAACATTACTATATATGTAGATGTAACGTGGTGGGGTGTGGAGCCCACCATTCTCTTGAACGTACCCTAGGGCTTCCTCCGCTCAGTCATCGATTATGGATACCAAAGGTGCACCTCATAAACTTGAAGCAGTACATTTTGGTTGCCAGCGACTTTGCCTTGCAACAATGCGATCAACTTCGACAAATACATTACCAGTAGAAACGCTTGAATCTCCGCCGTATAAACTACTATTTCGCCTCACACCCCGTTACACATGCATATGTTACTTGTTCACGTAGGGTAACTTTCGACCTTCGTCTCACGGAA
Organism: Schistocerca serialis cubense; assembly: GCF_023864345.2. NCBI lineage: Eukaryota > Metazoa > Arthropoda > Insecta > Orthoptera > Acrididae > Schistocerca > Schistocerca serialis. The sequence continues at coordinate 24,210,900 of NW_026047583.1, read as the reverse complement.
ACGGATGAAGATATGAAAACAACTTTCAAGGTTATCTGGACTCGGTATTGTAGGAGTATATCGTAGGAAATCCAGTCATATGCTATTAAAATCCGTCTTGGAATCCGCGGCTCGGTTTTGGTAGAAAGAACACATGAAAAAAGTTTTGGGTGGTTTTCTGACAACCGCCCATAAATTAATGGTGCCTCCACAAGTCTCTTAATACACACCATACACCATATCAATCGCAAAAGGCAGCAAACGATTGTGTCCGTTTGCCACAGCAAGACATATTGTGAAATGTTCATATTTTGAGCCTGAACTGTGGGACAGTGACACTAAGACGATGCTCCTGTTGGGTATACAATATAAAGAGCAGAGCACTTAAAGAAAAAATCTGTTCGTCAACTGCCATGTTCTTCAATATTGATCCCAACTTCGCCGGCCGTTGTGGCCGAGCGGTTCTAGGCGCTTTAGTCTGGAACCGCTCGACCGCTACATTCGCGGGTTCGAATCCTGCCTCGGGCATGGATGTGTGTGATGTCCTTAGGTTATTTAGGTTTAAGTAGTTCTAAGTTCTAGGGGACTGATGGCGTCAGATGTTGAGCCACACAGTGCTCAGAGTCATTTGATCCCAACTTGAAGTTGTAATATTTGCTATTCTTACGTGGGTCTTCAAGACTTTAATATTTGCACTGAAGGTGGTTACTCAGTGACTAAAATCGATTTTCTGTAATACATGCTTTCACACCCTTTACGACGGGTGCTACCGATTTTGTTGTTTACATACTGTCAATTGTCAACGATGGCTGTCCTCTCCTGATGTGTCTTCCCCCATAGAGGCAGCTCTGTTGACGATATCACGTTATGTTCGTTACCAGATGATACGGTTTCTACCTAATATGGAATGACCCATTAGGATCAGATCATTTCCCTAATGTTCTGATGACAAACCGACAGCAAGAACGTGGGATTCTTCCCTAACACTCCTTGGCACTCTTTCAAACAATCGTGGAGAATACAGTAGCTGTTGTGCCAGAAACGGATCCGCAGCACGTATCCTGCTACACATTGTTCAATGTGTTAAATGTGACAGATCTCTCTATCGCAAAAACGACATGCTACTTCGTTATAGATTAACAGCTCTGTGACATGGGATACGGAATCGTCACAATTACTGAACAACGTGGAGTAGCATTTAAGCAATATAAGCTCTCCTTATCTTCAGCAGACAATCCGCACTGCTAGAAGCCGGATGCAAAACTAACGGGTTCCAAAAAAGAACTAAAAAAGTCTTATCTGGATAAATTATTGTGAAACGATGAGTAGAGATATTAAGATATCTAATGTGTGGAGTACAACAAGGAAACTCAGAAATCGTAACTGGAATTCAGACCAGAGAGAATTCGTTAGATTTTGTGCTTGACGACTAAGTACTTGGCGAGAAGATTTATTGATCTAGAGGGACAGCAGTCCGACAGTAGATCAATCACCCTCCTACTGCGTGTAAGATAAATTCTTCCGCACATAAGATCCAAATCGGAAATGTAGCGTCTTAATTGCTGACTAGTTAAAACATTAGATCCGGTGTGTAACACCTACGGTTGAATTCAATCTCATATCTACATAGGCCCATTTCGTACTTCATTGCTACATATGTTCGTAAACCTCAAAATTCTCTACTACAGCTCAACTGTCGTATTCGACGAACATTGTTCATGTTTGTACTAATGGCTTGTGCTTGCAAGAGATTTCAGCAGTACGATGTGTATTTCTTGTCCAGAAACTGAAATATTCCAAGCAATTTCGTCTTCCACCACATTTTTCATTTTGTACAGCAGAAGCTATAGCGATTCGAGAGACTCTCAAATCTGGTCGTCCGGCGGTGCTCCAGAACGTTCTGTAACGTAACAATCCGAATGTGTATACGTATGTGTTCAGCAATGTCTATGGATCAGTAAAATGAATATTCGGGTACTGCAAATAAGCGAAGAGGTACATCTATCTCCTTTCCATGGAACCGAGGACACTTGGTACTAGTTTACAATGACTAGGACGAATATATGACGAACAAGGCCGGTGTTTCTCACCCTGTAATTAATGTCATTTATCATCCTAAGAATTCAGGTTACGGAAGACGAAACTTTCCAAGGAAGAATGGGCAGAGGATTGGGGCCTTTTAGTGTACGATAGAAGTCAATACTACACTCCAATAAAAGCACCTATTAGAAGCTCCAGCAGGTTTCGAAAGTTTCAGGAGAGGAGGAGGCTGGTAACTGTTTTTCTACAGATACATCGAAACACAACGGAACTATTTCCTGTAAGATCTTGAAGGTCTCCCTTCCGTCAATTGCTACTGTTTTATTGTATCATGAAGATCCTGAAACTGAACTTGTTGTGCCTGATTGTAGGCTGTACTTTGCACCATATGTTTTCTGTTCAACACTTGGTTCCGTTTCTGAAATCTCCCAGTAAGTTTCAGCATCTGACTGAAGAAAGCTGTTTATCGCACTGTAGGTGTGGTTTGATTAAAGAAAGGTAATCTCAGGTTGTACATGTGTATATATTCCGCTATAGAATAAGAGATCTTTATTTGCTGAAAACAATGTAAAGATAAACTTTTTCGATGTACGAGAGCGTGCTGAAAAGTAATGCCTCCAAATTTTTTATTCTATTCACAAGATCGGTTGAGGTATTACGTGTCATGCAAATTGTTCGGTTGACTTTTCAGCTTCGCATACGGAAGATGAAGTACGCTGGCGCTAGAGCGCTCCGGGTTTAACGTGTAACATGTCTGTGTGCATCGTAACTATGTCGTTGCGTGAGAAACAGAATCTCAAAAAACAGAAAATACGAATTCGGAGAGTTCGTCTACACATGGAACACAGACGAGGGCTGTGACATCTGCTACAATCCGTCGATTGTGTTAAGTGTCATGGATCATCGCCCGTACATTCATGACTAGGGCTCGCCTGTTTTCCATCTGTTTCAAAAACTTAAAGATTACCTTCGAGGACTTCGCTTCAATAGTAATGAAAGGGTGCAAGCAGCGGTGATGTAGGTATGAAGAATAAAGGTGTAGAATGCTCTCTTACACTTCAAACTGACACAGATACATGAGACAGTTTAGCAACATAGTTACAAATCTGTGTAAATAGGCCTCGGAGCCTTCTATCAATCCTTCAATTACTTGACGACAGAAAACCGCTCGTTGGTCACGGAGCCATTCCAGAACTGCTAAGTGTTTGTCTTCAACGCGGATAAACCGCGACTTCTTTGAATCAGTTCCTCGATGGTCTGGACATTGTCGTCTGCGACCCAAGTCGATATCGACGGCCTTCCTTTCCTATCAGCGTCATACAAGGCTGTTCAGCATTGGTTAAATTGATAACACCGTTTCAACACAGCGGAACGCGTCATTGCATTTTGTACACTCACAGCCAGAATTCACGGTTAGTTTGTGTGCAATTTAGATGTTTTGCCCACAAGAATCGGACTGTCTTGCGCAGCTCAACTTTGTAGCAGCTGTCCAGTCGCCGTTCCATTTCACTCTCAAACTGTGAGGCAGTTACTATCCGTACCGCAGTGTAGCTGTGTCTGCAGGAGTCTCAAGGATTGTCTCTCTTCCCATAACGCGCCAGTCCAGTTGCGCAGTGATCTTAGCGTGGGACAAAATGTGTTACTCTCTGCAGTCGCTGCGTATATGGCGCGATTCTGCTATATTTATGGTATTGCAATAAGCAGTTCGTTTTTTCTGCGAGACAAATGTATTTAGTGCACTGCATAACGTGAAACCCTTACATCCAGGCAACAACCATCTGATTCAAATTCTCCGTGCTGTATTCAGTATCTCAGGTGGACACAGCACATGGTATGGAGCAACTTTACTGTCAGTGTTGGCTAAGGGTTTGGTGTTCTCGAGCATTTCCTCATTCGAAATGCATCGCTTTTGTCATCACATTCCACCTCTTCTTCCTCACTCTCTTCGGCGCCTTGCATTCTCTACTGTGAATGTGAATGTGTATGTCGTTGCAGGATGTGTACAAAGTGGTGAATCTCTTAAGGCTTTTTACTTAAAGCGTACGTTATTAACATTCTACACCTTTATTCTTCATGCCTACTGTGGTGTCACCGCCAGACACCACACTTGCCAGGTGGTAGCCTTTAAATCGGCCGCGGTCCGTTAGTATACGTCAGACCCGCGTGTCGCCACTATCAGTGATTGCAGACCGAGCGCCGCCACACGGCTGGTCTAGTCTAGAGACTCCCTAGCACTCGCCCCAGTTGTACAGCCGACATTGCTAGCGATGGTTCACTGACTACTTACTCTCTCATTTGCAGAGACGATAGTTTAGCATAGCCTTCAGCAGCGTCATTTTCTACGACATAGCAAGGCACGATATTCATTTACTATGTCTTCTGAACAGATAATACTGTGAATCATGTACCGTCAAGTGCGACGTTCATCACAATGGATTAAAGTTAAGTATGAAACTAATTACGTCCGCTTTCTGAATTCTAATTCCTTGTCATGTTCCAGACCTCACGCCAGTATAGTCCTTCCCTCCTCACGCCAGGCAGCGTGAGTTAAAACGCGTGCATTTCGGCCTCCTCTCGTAACACGGTGTTGGCTCCTCTGCCAACCCAACACCTACATCACCTCTGCTTGCACCCTTTCATTACGATTGAAGCGAAGACCTCGATGGTAATCTTTAAGTTTTTGAAACACATGGGAAACAGGCGAGCCCTAGTCAGCGCCAGCGTATTTCAACTTCCGCCTGCGAAGCTGAAAAGTCAACCGAGTAATTTGCAAGTTACATGGCCTATCACGACAGTCTCTAACTTACTATTTGAAGGCCCCTCGAACGTAAAATTTTATTATCTTTTCTTCGCATATAATAATAAATTAATATTCTGTGGTACTTGCACATTTATATATCAGTCGGCAGTTTATGAGTAAAGGTCAGCAAATTAATCCGCGGAAATAAGTCATTGCCAGGATGAAAAACGTGTGTGAGTACTGATGTAAAATATATACTATGTGTCCTAATATTTGGTGAATATCAAGAACTTTCGTAATTTAGTATTTCAGTCGTTTTGGTCCCAGAAAAAACACTGACCACCGACATAAAATTATCATTCACGATATCTAAGTTCAATATTCAGGAGGATTCAAAACATTTTTTGATTTACATGAGGTAAGAACATGATTAAATGAAATTTGTGTTTATCTGTGATTACATAAAGGTGATATTGTGCATGTGGATGCTTCTAATTCTTTCCTGAGTTGTATTTGGTATATTCTGTCTGTACCTGATATGTGTATATTTATTAGCTACAAACCATGGCCCTTCAAGGAAATTCTACAATAATTTGAAATCATTGTTTGCACTGCTTATATTCTGCATACTCGGCATACATTATTTTGTATCTGTACCAGGCTTTTCGCAGTGTGGCTCAATAAACCCAATCCAAATAAAAGGAGTAATAAAACTCCTACAAGGGAAAACTACATTGGTGTTGCCTGTTCTATTTATGCCTGTTTCGGATAAATCCACACGTTGTTTGCTCAACGACCCAGTTGGTTTCAGCCTATTTGGCAGATTAATGTACGAGTGCTGTTGTTTTACAAAAATCCGATCGGTCGCGAAATGCAAATCACGGTGATAGTCAAAAATGATTTATTTGGAAGAGTTGGTTGGTTTGGGGGATGGGACCAAAGAGCGAGGGCTTCGATCCCTGCGGATTATGGAAGGATGGAGAAGGGAGAAAACCGTGCCCTTTCAAAGGAACCGTCCCAGCATTTGCCTGAAGCGATTTAGGGAAATCACGGAAATCCAAAAATCCGGATAGCCGAATGCGGTCTTGAACCGTCGTCCTCGCCACCACGAGTCAAGTATGCTAACCATTGCACCACATCGGTCGGATCGCAAAACTTGGCTACACCATCCATCTACTTCTTTACATAGTCGCCGATCAGCGTTAGACAAATGTCGCACCCTTGTACTACACTTGCAGTACCGTCGCCTTAGAAGGCAGTTGCCTGCGCTTTCCGAGAATTCTATAGGCTGGTCTGCAGTCTTGTCTAGTCGGGACTGCATGGTGGATGATCTGTTGACAGTTGACACAAGGCGCCGATTTGTTGCAGGTGTTGCAATGCTCGTCTCTGTTCCATGTGAAACCAACTCTTCCTCATGGAGAGCGGTTCATGTGAGCAGAGATGAAACTCAGAGGGAGCCATTTCTGGCTGTAGGGCAGGTAATTAAACAATTTTCAGCGAAAACGCTGCAGGAGCATCTTCATTGCCGCTGCAGTGTGTGGCCAGAAGTGTCATGGAAATGCCTAACAGTTACGTTACGTGAGTTGCATCTAATAAGGCGAAATCCCTCGGCAGGCATTTGTTCTTGGCGGGGAACACTATCTTCTGTGCATTTTTACTTGATCTCCGTTATCTCAGAACTGAAAAGAGTGACAAGACGCTATTGACGGGCATATCTGGGACACTGCCGGAGACATCTGTGCAAGGTTTCATCGGATTTTCTCTGTGATTTATACTTCACGACCCAGCAGACCTTAATAATTTAATAGCCCACATCAATCTTAATCAGCTACGACGTATATTCTGAATGTGGACGAGTAGGAAGAGCAGTACACGTTGGCGGAGAGGTTAATGCACTGGAGTTTCCTATGTTTCGAGCTCTTCAGCGATCTCAGCTGAAATTTACCTCGTTTCTGTTAGTCACTTCAGGCAGATGCCAGTTGGTACGCCTGAGAATGGATGATCCTTATGGTGGCACATCTTTGTCTTATCCGCACGTCAAGCTGTTGCCAAACCAATGTTTTCCTATCAGCTATATTGCGATACTGTGATCCACCGCATAAGCTGAAGTTCCAACATAGCTCGAGACATCCTTGATCTGTTGGCAAATTTTATTATCGTTAGTCAATAGTTTGACTCCTAGTAATTAAGAATCCATCTTCCAAATTTGTACCTTGAACTCAAGAAATTCACTCAATATTTTAAGTGGAAAATTAATAACTTCCCACACAATAGATGGTTCACAGGTAACATCCATTTAGAAACTTTTTTTTTGAGTCTGTGATGTCTCCCTAAGTAGTGAAGCTATTCTGTTATCGACAACGCTAAACAATTACCTTCACTGCATTAGTCATAAATTTCAGCAAATGTATCAACGAACAATACATAGTGGACAAACATTTGAGATTCGGAAAATAACTGCTAGTTCCGTTTACTATGAGTCGTTACGTTGTCAATGTACACCTCAGCACAAAATGCAGCTGTAGCAAGGTGATAAAATACGGTGGCATCTCCACATTTTTTTTATGATAGTAGATCTTTTAATTCATATGCACAACACACTTAGAGGCGTGTAACTAATTATATTCCATATAAACGTTTTCTGTGACTGATATACCGTTGTGTCCGAATAAAAGACTAAATATCGAGATTTCAGGAACATGCAAATAACATTTACAAAACCTGAATTCTCTTCTTACTGAAAGTTCTTAGCTACAAAATGCTGTGACAGGAACGAAAATTCTTATGTGTTGCCGACGCGACATTGTACCGACGTGCAAGGTACTGGACCTCAACTTCCCAACAGCTAAAAATGACATTTATCACATTTTTCTGAGCATGTCAACCTGTATGAAATATTTCGAATCACTTTCAGTAAACAACAGTGTTATTGCTATGCTGATCATAAGTTGCTATACGAACGTAGTTTCTTCGCAATGCTTCAGCAGTGGGAAAACAAAATTCTGATTTTGTGAGGAAAGAGTGGTAATGATTTATAGCTGCAATATCTTTTATTTTCTATTCAAACCCATATTCTTGTGGATTTAACACAACTTATTTCTGGTGATTGGACATACAGGTTTTACTTAATGAAAAAAAAATTCTTAGTTGGGATGCTGATTTTGCTACCACAGTGCTACATTCGGATTACACGTGATTAAGGAATTAAGGGATCGCATTCAGACAGTCCTGGTTGTCAAAAAGTTTAATTTGGTCGACACCCGATGAAAGGCAACCTAGTTGCGAAGCACATACTGCAAAAGACTTATCTTTGATGGCGGTAGGTCGGAGAATTAGTGATGAACCATTTTACCGGTTGTAGACTCACTACGCTTGGGAGAAATACGAACACACCAGAGACGGTGAGAGAGAGCTAAAATTAAGCACCTTCTTATTCCCGAGTACTGCATCTACAATGTGGACTCGAGATATTAGATTCACGTGAATTAGCGCAAGCAGTGTACGCTGCTCACATCAACAGTTTTATAGAGACCAAACGGGCCATACCGCGACTCCCTTAAGTGTTAATCCTTTGCAGAGTTAGCAGTCGCCTGAAGATCGCCTTAAATAATCGGAATGTTTTATTCGGTCTTTCGGTTGACCATATTGGCACCGAAATGGTAGATCATTAGGAGAAAACCAAACAAATGAATTCGATTTTCAGAAAATCTTCCACCACGGATGATCGCAATAGGGTACCTCCTTTCAGTCACTGGACAAACGCCGAGGTGGTAATTTGAGACAAGTTATCACAAAAAAGAAAATCAACTAAAATCGCTCAACAGATGAAACACATCGGTACCTGATAAAATGCTGGAATATTCTGTAGAGATTACTCTAAGAACTTGTGGCCCTTCAAGTAACTCTTTATCGTAGGTCGCCTGAGCAACCGAGGATGTCAACGTATTGGATGCAGGCCACTCCCGTTTTCGAGAAGGATCGTCAGATAGATAGATATAATTATATCACTTTATTGCCAAGACAATCTGTTGGAGAATAGTGGAATATTTTTTATATTTATGCATTATGAATTTTTGCAGGAAGAAAGTTAAAAAAGAGTCTTCTGAAAACAAAGATCTTGATCAGCTTTGTAGTTAACGTAGAAAGTTCTTTGGGAATACACGGAGATGCATCCATCGTCTGTAGGAAGGTTGAAATGCCAAAAGACAATAAGCAAAATGGAGAAATTTCTGTAGTGAACCAATTTGTGGCACAGGAACCGGTAGTACCGTGAAAATTCTTCTCATTGTAACACATTGTGTATAGATAGTTGAAGAAGTCCATTATTGTTCGATTACGGTACTGGCGATATATCAATGGAAACTGAAACAACGATAAAACACGCACAAGCGGCATGAAGTCGAATGATGGTGTACAAATAACTGTAGGAAAACCAGATGCCAAGCTGAGACTCACTAGAGGAGTCTTGAGGAAATGCAGTTTATCCACGAAAACAGCTACTTACAAAAAACCTTGCTCGACCAATGCTTCAGTACTGCTGATTACTCTACACCCCTTATCATCTTGGAGTAACAGAAGAGTTGCAGGAGATCCAATGGAGATGGATATGTGTCGTCAGGGGGTCATTTAGCAGGTGCGAGAGCGTTATGAAAATGCTCAACTCCAGTGGGAGAGGCTACGAGAGTTGTTGTGCACCGCGGAGAAGCTGCTGCTGAAATTGGGAGAGAGTGACTTCCGAAGAGGATAGAGCAGGATATTATTTTCTCGCTTCCAGCTTCCGCGAAATCATAAAAATGTGAAACCCCGAGTGTTTAGAGACGTTACGGTAGCAAATTATTACGCGATCTTATAAATCACCTCTCGCGAATACAACAGGAAGGGTGGGAATTCCCAAGCACTCTCGGCCACACGCCGTAAAGTCGCTTGCGGAGTATAGATTTCTATGTACAGTGATAGGCGATTCACGCTGGAGAATATTCTGATTAGGACGTATGAGATAATAGCATTCAACAGTAGCGGGTGTTTGGTTGATGCACACAGTCGGGGTTTCTCCTTAGACGTTGATGATGGCTCAATGTAAACAGTTATTGGTCACTTACCTCCACTGGCTTCATGGTTTCCTCTGATATCTGCCTCTCTTCAGTAATCAACCTTTTTTCGGCGACGACTTTAGCTCCTTCTAGCACAGATGTGCAGCTCACTGCACTTTTCAGCAGATTCTTTTTTCTACAATCAGCGAAACGCACCCCAATAGCTTATGTTCACCAGGCAGACAAATGCTAGGCAACGCACGCACCACGTCCCACGATGTTTCATTGCTGTGAGCCTCGCCTGGGAACAATGCTGAAGAGATCCCATCGTGTGTGACTGTAGAAAATTTTCTAACCACACGCGATTTGTTTGTATCTGTCTGTTATTCAATACAACAATCCTCGTAAGAAAAGAAGGAAACAAAAAATTTATTTCTTCATCAGCGGAAATCCGGAATCTAATTTAAAGTTCGCCCAGAACATCAAAATAAATGGGTAATAGAGACATTCAGCAAAACCTACATTTTTCTCAGTTAGTTTAACTAGAACCGTTCTCGGTTTATTTTAATGTGATCAGATCGAAACATTTTCATATTGTGATATTCTGGCGAAAATGAGCACGAAATATGATTGGAAGAGACATTCGCCGTCAAATTTGTAAATTTATACATTAAAGCAACGCGACGGTCTATAGTTCGTTCAGTGTATTGAAATTTATTTCTAATTTTGGAGAAAACAACCGGCACTGAATGACGTGAGCGTCAAAATTACCTGATCGTGAGGGGTAAATGTCGTGTTAAGAAGAGTGAACGGCAGCTCACAATGACGATACGTTCAACGTGTTTACGAATTAACGAAGGAGCAATGCTTACAGTTGTTTCTACATTAAGTCAACTGGACAGGTTGGGCGTATGAAGTTGTAAATAGCAGAGCTCCCTGTGAAATTCTCTCATTGAAAATGGCTTGTACACATACGACTGAAATTCTTTAAATTCGAAACGTGAGGTAACACAAAAGTGCTACAGATGGTAGGTTTACGCGACCCTTTCTGTATCAGTGCAGTGTTTGAAAAGTACAGGAAAAATAAAGAAAGAGAGAATGAAAGAAGACAGCGTAAACGGTCTAGATGAAAAGGATGAGACCTGAGTAACTGAATGAATAAAAATGTTTCATAGTAAGGGAAAAGGAATGTACCAGGGCGAAAGGTGCAGCTGCGTTCCACATCAGAAATTATATCTGTACCCAAAAGTTGAGAGTAATAAAGAAATGGCAAAACGCTTTTAACTGGATAACCTATAATGATGTACAGCCACGGTGAAAATTTCCTGCCCATACCCGGTGTGAATCACAAGCAGTCGTATATCTTGATACCAACGTCGACGAAGGGCAAATATTTCACGGACATATAGCAATCTTCTGCCAGAGAGGCATTAAAATCTTCAATGAAGTAGCAACAATTGGCCAAAGAAGTTTTCCGCTGTCACTGCGACCACATAGAACGTACCGCAATGCAATCGTAATCGCTATTGTGGGCCACATATCGATAGTTTGGGGTCACAGAGCCAAAAAGGTTGGTACAGCCCAGACTCTACTGGGAGCACAGAGAAGTGTACTCCTGCACCTGACAGGCCATAACACCGTCCGAGGCGCTGCAGTGATAATAGGCATGCTATCTCTAGACCTAAGCTTAAGAAAGGCAGGTCCACTATTTTGGCTGACAAATGGCGAACATGATAAGCTAAAAGAGATACTGGACATATGAGCCACATCGAATAAGGAAGTGATGTCATGCACTGATAGAGAATGACGTGAAATCTGGGCAGGGCAGAAATAGCTGTAGGGACATGGTCCATACCTAACTGCTTACTGAGTACACTTGTTAACGTGGAGCAATCGGCACCCTGACCACATCGTCTCAGAAAGTGCCATCAGCCTACATGTTACAGACAACGAAAGGAACGCTTTGAGAATACTATAGTCAGTAGCATAATAAGGAATGAGGAACTGTGGAATCAGCGGAATTCACTTCAGGCTAAAACATCAGTTTATGATCTTCAAGCCTACATAGCAGAGAGGCAACGAACACGAGGCCACGTATCATGGAAACGACACACAACACGGCAAAATATCCACCGACGACAACCTTCCAGAAGCAGTGATGAGATGAGCCTCGATGAGGACAAGGAAGGATTTCCTGAGACCCTAACAGCCACTTAGTAAATGAATCGACTTCATCTACTTCTGGTACGATGGACGTGGGAGAATTATGGGCAAATTTTAAACACATTGTAAATCATGCATTGGACAAGTATGTGCCGAAAAAGTGGGTTACGGACGAAAAAGAGCCACCGTGGTTTAACAGCGCAATTCGGAGAGTGGTCAAGAAGCAAAGGCAGTTGCACTCGCGGTACAAGAAAGATCGGGAGAATGAGGACAGACAAAAGTTAGTAGAGATTCGTGCTGCTGTAAAAAGAGCGATGCGCGAAGCATACAACCACTACCACCGTCATACCTTAGCAAAAGATCTTGCTGAAAACCCAAGGAAATTCTGGTCTTACGTAAAATCGGTAAGCGGGTCGTACAGATTCCCGTGTGGAGGACGTAGTGATAGACATCCCTGGGGCTGTGAAGCAGGCGAATGGGTTGAAAATAAATAAATCGCCAGGTCTTGATGGGATTCCAATTCGGTTTTACAGAGAGTACTCTACTGCATTGGCTCCTTACTTAGCTTGCATTTATCGCGAATCTCTTGCCAAACGTAATGTCCCGAGCGATTGGAAAAAAGCGCAGGTGACGCCTGTATATAAGAAGGGTAGAAGGACGGATCCTCAAAATTACAGACCAATATCCTTAACATTGTTTTGTTGCAGGATTCTTCAACATATTCTCAGTTCCAATATAATGAATTTCCTTGAGACAGAGTAGTTGCTGTTGATGCATCAGCACGGCTTTAGAAAGCATCGCCCCTCGAAACGCAACTCGCCCTTTTTTCACATGATAACTTGAGAACCATGGATGAAGGGTATCAGACGGATGCCATATTCCTTGACTTCAGGAAAGCGTTTGACTCGGTGCCCCATTGCAGACTCCTAACTAAGGTACGAGCATATCGGATTGGTTCCCAAGTGTGTGAGTCGCTCGAAGACTTCGTAAGTAATAGAACCCAGTACGTTGTCCTCGATGGTGAGTGTTCATCGGAGGTGAGGGTATCATCTGGAGTGCCCCAGGGAAGTGTGGTGGGTCCGCTGTTGTTTTCTATCTACATAAATGATCTTTTGGATAGGGTGGATAGCAATGGAGTACTTGTACTGACAATTTTCTCATGGTCCATTTGTACAGTCTTACAGATACCTTATGTACAAAAGCATATCATACTCTGTAGAAGATGTTAAAAGCCCCTTGCTGTAGTGGCTGTAAATTTGATATTTTTTTCTAAACCAGCTAGGTAAAACGGAGGCCACTACTTCCACCACATCAAGTGGATTTAGTGCTCACGTACTCACATTGAGTCGTGAGCACTTCCCAGTTTATCAATGGGGGATAATTGAAAATTATCTTTCTACTATCTTTACCACGAGTGCAATGATCGCGCCAGGCGTGCGGTATTGAATCTCTATCCTATCATTAAAGGTGTGAGACCTGCACGACCTTATAGCAACCGTTATAGTTCTGCATTATTCTACTGTGACACTAAGGGTGATTTCACGTAATGAAAGGGAGAATGTAAAGATTAAAGGACTCATTTATTTAACAGTTGAATATTGAACAATTATACAGTCAAATCGGGGTGGGGGAACAAAAAATTTAGTTCAGCAGCCTGCCAAGGAATTTTAGGAACGATCTCCGTATTATAAAATGGAGTTCAATATACTAAAGGAAGGGGCTGCAGGCATGCAACGACCACCATCATGAATCAGCCAAAGACTAAGAAAGATGCTACTGGGGGTGAATCGCTAGGTAGCCTCCTGTAATAAAGGAATAAAACCAGCAAGACGCGAAACTATTCATACAGGTGATACTAGATAACTTTGGCTTTCGGTCCGACTACGTAAACGAAACATGAAGGGGCGCCAGACACTCACCACGTGGCGTGGGACAAAGGGCACAAGTTTTCAATGTAGGGAGACCTACATTCTGAGTCAAATTTTGCAAGGGAGAACTGAAAGAGCTACTGCCAGACGATGCGGAAAAGTGAGCATGAAAGTCCGCAGGGCGCGAAGCTACAGTGCACGTCGGCGCTCGTGCTTACCGAAACTCCATCTTGTGGAAGCAGCACCTCCAGTCGCAGGCACGGTCACACTAGAACGGCCCACTGCCCCTTGTCCACTATCCACACGCCGAGGGCGGTTGGCGCCCACCCGCGAAAACCGGGCACGCACCTGAACTGGCCAATCACAGGGCCGGAATCTCACAGGGAGGCGACCTCGCGACGTTAAAATCGAGCAGAAATAGCAGTTAAAAGGCTGGTAAGGCAGGTTGGGGAATTGAAAACAGGAGAAACTTTGGCCACTACTGAACGTTCAAACAACATCAAGTGCTACCCTGGCGATCGGAAAAAGGATGGGAAACGGGAAGCCATCATGGTTGCTAGGAAGACTGCTGCCCTCGCCCATAAATAAAGAAAATTCCTAGTGCCAAGCTCCTCTCACAGATCAGTGTGAGACAAACTGTAAACATCGTCAAACAAATTAGGCAACCCATAGCAATTATTAACAGGGCCTGAATTATTATATTACCGAATATCAGAATGCTGGGATTAGAAATATGAAATACGAGCACTGAATGGTGAATGAAGTGCATGTCTTTCATCACACGGACCTATGAAAGAAGATTGTCGCAAGTACTCTTATCGAGAAAAATACGAGGGCTTCGAAAATCTTGACATTGACTGGGGCAGGGGGACTTCCATGGACGCAGCCATGTTGGTACTTAAGGAAACTGTGGGGTTGTTAACCAAATAAATTTGTTTACTTTTTTTTTTTTTTTGAAACCACATACATGGATGGTGTGATACACAGATACAAAAACTTTATCAGTGTCACAAAATACAACAATAACTGAGTATGTACATGAGATATTATACGAGGGCGCAAAAAAGAAACAACAAGTCACACGACACATTAACTCATAAAATGATATACCATGTCACAAAAACAAGAAAATCGCAAGATGCATTAACTCATACGTAACAAACGAAACAATGCTGACAACGGACAAACTGAGGTACTATTACCCAAGTGTCAAGAAACTAATGACGTGAATGACACAAAATAAAACACTGCAAAATACCCTAATACATAAATATTAAACCAAAACAGGGAGAATGATGCATATTGAACATACCATTATGCAAATAATAAGACTATAATGATACAAAGGACACAAAATGAAGAGAAAAACATTCCAATGCACACTGACATGTAAATATTACTTAAAAATGGTAAACAGTCAATTGAACATGATACTAACACAAAAGAGAAGGTCACTGGCCAATGTCAAGCCCGTTCGTGAGTCTCTTAAACTGGACCTCCAAGCGTCCAACATATATTGGCAGCATTTGAAGGACACTTGAAATCAATCAGTGACGGAAAACAGTAAGAGAAATAGTGAAAAGAGATGGCAAAAATGGAAGAGCAGGATATGGACACACACTGCATAAGATGAAACAAATCACTACATTCAAGACACGTTCAGATATCAGTTAATTCCGATGGAACAAGTATAGCAAAATCACTGAAACAGTAAAACTCTCGACAACACATCATTGCAACTCAATTTGCATCGCCATTCACTATGTATTCACTGAAACAAAAAGGAGCACTCGAAAAAACTTTGGACGGAGTGACGTACTTAATCGAAGCACTGCACTGTTCGAATGTAAGCACTCGCATCTGTGTCAACGGAGTGACGATGGATGTGGAGCAATGCCTCCGAGGCTGAGTAGGAAGTTCTGTCTCGCTGGCATGACTTGAAGTGCAGGAGCGGTTCGGTCCAATCATCGCAGCCACAGTAAATCTGTCCTGGCGGCCTGGTAGTAGACTCACGGACTTCTACTACACCGACACTTGATGTCCATGTGTGCCTTGTCATGCACACACAAGGAGGCAGAACAGCTGTCGACATTGGTGGCTGACAGCTGGGGAAACACATCTTTCACTACTGCATCACACAGATCATATTTCTGCTGGTGGGAGCAAGGAAAACAATAGTCTGGGATCCTCAATGTTAGAGGACCCCTACCCTGATTCCAAGTCGCTCGACCCACAACCTTTAAGACAAGAGGACTAAGTTCAGTCTTTTCAGCACCACGATGTTAATTAACAATTTGACTGGTAGAACAAGGGCAATTGTCATCGTAAGGTCCTTGCTCTATGCTCCAATTACAGTCAGTCTTGTGGCAAACAACCAAAACGTTATAGTTCACCTCCCAACACAAACGTAAAGCACGAGGCTGTCACTGAAGACCGTCTTTTAAATACCTCAGCACATTGGAGGTGCAGCATGATTTGCGTAATGCCAGTAGTGACCACTAAATAGTTCCTAATCACATTCTTTGACAACAGCAAAAAGTTAATTTAGAACTGCAAAGCAACCAAACGCAAGAAGCACAAATTTTCACTGCAGAGCGTCTTTGTTGTGCCACGCGAATGGAAGACCCGTGACTGCCCCGAATTGTCCGTAGGTCCTCGGCTGAATTCCTGACATGAGGGTCACAGCAGATAACAGCGTGGTGCAGCGGGAAGTATTGCGGAAGTCGCCATCGACGGTCCATTCTCGCTGCCGCAGGTGAGTCACGTAGGCGTCCATCAATAGGACCCCTCCCCCACTGCTGCCCACCCGCGGCGGCTGGCCTCACGGGGCGGGCGAGGGTCGAATCGGCCGCAGCGCGTGCGTTGACAGGTGCCCGGCTGGCGGCAAAGGTGGGCCTCGCCGGGTCTGCCGTACGGACCCAGACACTCAGATGGGCGGCTGTCGGGAGAAGCCAGCCGCTGTGGGCTCTGTAGACGTGATGAGCCCCCAACTGTGGACTGCTTGGGCTCGGTGTTGCCACAGCTACGCCGCCGAGGCACGAGCGACGGAAAGCAGGGGGAAGTGGTGGCCGCGCGCCGCCAGGCCGCAGCGCCGCCCCTCGCCGCAGGAGCGCTGTTCCCTTACCCTCTACTGCTGGTCGCTCCAGCACGAAAAGCTTTTGTTCTGGCGACATGCAACAGTGTTTTCAATGAGAAATAACAACAGTTTGGAAGTGGTACACTCACCTATGAAAGTGGGTTACATTCAGAAAAAAGGTTACAATATGTTTCTCAAATAAAGAGCAATAAGCGCTGGATTTACACTTAGGTGTGCCCAGATCATTCCATAGGTTAAAAAGGGTCATTTTTACCTATGTGAGAAAAACTACACACTAAGGGAAGAATATAACACACGATAATTGACAAACTCTACAGCCTTCTCAAATTCACTTCGAACATTGCGCTTGTAGCTTTACAATTAATTGGGCCCAGCTCATTTACATTGACAAAGTCTGACACAAAAACTTAATGCGCGCACAATATTACAAAAAGAACTATCCTGACCCAATAGGACCATATAATTGTCTTACATCGTAAAAACAAGTTCAAAAATGTGTGTGAAATCTTATGGGACTTAACTGCTAAGGTCATCAGTCCCTAAGCTTACCCACTACTTAACCTAAATTATCGTAAGGACAAACACACACACACTCATGCCCGAGGGAGGACTCGAACCTCCCCATGGGATCAGCTGCACAGTCCATGACTGCAGCATAAAAACAAGTAATAGGTAGGGAAGGAGATGTCACACAGGATACTTAGTGAGAGCATGCACTATGTTAGTTCTGTCACCTGTACTACAAGCGTTAGTCCACATGCAATAGCCGCCCGGACTGGCCGTGCGGTTCTAGGCGCCACTCCGGCGGCCCTAGGCACTACAGTCTGCAACCGCGCGACCGCTACGGTCGCAGGTTCGAAACCTGCCTCGGGCATGGATGTGTGTGATCTCCTTAGGTTAGTTAGGATTAAATAGTTCTAAGTTCTAGGCGACTGATGACCGCAGAAGTTAAGTCACATTGTGCTCAGAGCCATTTCCACATGCAATAACAATATACATGTAAGAGGATAATGAGTATGATGTCATACTCCCGGGTCATTCTCTTGACCATTACCAAAGAAATTTAAATTCAGTCCGTCACTCTAGATTTACTTTAAAGGCCGTGACTGGGCCTGGCCTCTGTAGGTTGGGTTTTACACTCTCTCTCTCTCTCTCTCTCTCTCTCTCTCTCTCTCTCTCTCTCACTCTCTCTGTCCAGCATCATGGCGGATTTGGCAAATAGAACCTCAAGTAACTTAGGTATCTGAAACATAGTGCGAAAACTAGTCAAGCACTAGACACCACAAGGGGATACAGTGAAACTAGCTTCGGTAAAGGTTTAGTCTGTTTACCGGTCGGCGTGTTTACTTACTGGTTTAGAATTATTAATCCATTAATACTAGGATAGTTGGTGCTTCGGTACCTGTTGTCGTTCGCTCAGTACTGTACCTCGTCTGCTCCACTGGGTTATACTCTCTGACAGTCTCCGATTCATCATTGCTTTTCTGCAAAAAGGACTAGTGCATTCGTCAGTCAACGACACGGCACTGTCACACCCGGGGCCGGCAACACAAATAAGTCCTACTCAGAACGATTCCACACGTCTGGCAGAGCTAATTGACTCGAATTCCTAGCCCTTCCCGTCACAGACAAGGTTTCTCCCCTTCTATCGAGCGAGAAACGCGCAGTAAGAACCAACGTAATCCAGCACTTGCGACGGAAAAGGGTCAACCAAAACGGTGACATTTAAACCAATACAAACAACATTAAGAAGGGAATGCAAGGACACCATAAACAAGCAACTACACTAGATCATTCTAACCACGCTAACGAGAAAAGGCAAGTTTACAGCTCCTTGAACTTCTTCAGGTTAGCTACGTGGTGCATACCTCGCGATCTTTTTGTCCTCAGGGTTTTTATTTCTACCACATTCTGATGGATGATCTGGCGTACTCTGTACGGGCCACAGAACACCTAAAGAACTTCTTGCAGAGATGTTTATGTTTCTGCGACAACCGGTACGATTTGAGGAGTACGTTTTACCCGATGGTCAGGTTCATCTGTCTAATGGCTACATTAAATTCCACGTGTTGACCTTCCATGTTAAGGCTTGCACGATAAAAATGGAGTAAGTCCAGTCCTAATACTGCAGCGACTGACAGGTTATGAAATCTATCAAAACTTGTTTGGTGGCTGGCACTATCTTGCCTTCTATTGCGCCCAGAATTTTCGTCCTTTGAAGGGGCGATACGGGCCACGCCTTCTCCTTCATGCAACTTTCAAATACGTTCTCATTCATGACTGACACGTATCTTTCTGTGTCTAGAATACAATGAATACATTTACCACTAACATTTACACTAAGCACTGGGTACGAAATAAAGGAAACGTTCTCCGGCTCCCGCAACAAATCTTCTCTGATGCCCTCAGTATCCATGTACAAGAATGGAGGCCAATCACATAGCGAATTGCAGCTAAAGCTGGCCGATTCTAGTCAATTGTTGGCCCGGTTATCTCCTTCTTTCCGTGCCGCATTATGCCGGGGATCAAGACCGCGAATTTCCCCACTGTTATCGGCCAGCGCACCATTGGACGACCCGCCGTTTTGCGTCCCATTCCGACGGCTACTTGAGTCATTGCGCGAGAACCACTGGTTATTGCGGTTCCGACGCGATCCATTTAACATCGGCTGTGGCTCCGACTGATCATTCATGTCGACGTTGTCCTGTGTGCCACCGCCAGTCTGTTGTGGCTCGCCTCTCATAGCGAGTTCTTGCAACAAGAGTTGAAAGGATTTGAGATCACTCATGCCCCTTAAGCCAGAAAAACATAACAGGACCTCACACATCGAAAACATTACATCAAAATTGGATAGCACAAAGAGGAAAAACACATGAAAATGGCAATAATTTCCCGAAAGGCGTCATTTAAAATATGAATGAAAGGAAATCGTGACTGGTAGCATTAAAGTTATTTACAAACAAACCCATTGTTTTCAGAGTCACTGGCTTTCAACCATTAGTAGTGGATAAAATCAAATGTGAACCTACTTTAACATCAACTTATTACTTTGCTTCTTTACACATTACTTTTGCTCTGAACATACCAGCTGAACTCTCCAGGAGATACAGAGATCTGGTAGCAAATCCTTGTGTGGCTGTCGGCATCACTCCACACAAAAGGAGGCAAGAAACCCGTCAGTAATTATGTGGGCATTTCTCTTCCGTACAAGATTCTCTCCAAACCACTGCTGAACAGAATTGAAGATCATATTGATAAACAGACTTGAAGAACATCGTCAGATACAAAACGATTGAGAGGAACGACTATGTGATGGTATGGTGGTATTCGTTGATTTTGAAGAACCGCATTTCTCAATTGACAGTGAGTCATTATTAAATATTCTGGAAGAAATTTGATATGGACAACACATCCAGAAATCTGATTAAACAGCCTTTGATTGAAACGGCGTCAAAGTTAATTCAGTCGACGAGATCTCGGGCCCATTTCAAACCCGAACTGGAGTCAGACAGAAATGGTTCAAATGGCTCTGAGCACTATGGAACTTAACATCTGAGGTCATCAGTTCCCTAGATCTTAGAAGTACTTAAACCTAACTAACCTAAGGACATGACACACATCCATGCCCGAGGCAGTATTCGAACCTGCGACCGTAGCGGTCGCGCGGCTCCAGACTGAAGCGCCTAAAACCTCTCGTCCACAACCGACGCGCGGAGTCAGACAGAGTGATGGATCTTGTCTAATACATTTTGTCTTGCGAAAAAGGTCATTCAAGAATGGAGGAAGAGACTGAGGCAAGAAGAAGGAAATAAAGAATGCTTCAAACTAGAACATAAACTAAACTGGTGAAAGTTGATTTTCTGGGCACTGTAGATGACATAGACATTTACTTACAACAATAGTAACTCATCTGCCACAAAGATTCATCGACTGACAGAGAAAGCTGAGAAAGTAGTGTTACAGGTCTACTTTGAGAAGACAAAATATATGACGTATAGTGATGGGCCAGAATAGATTATTTTAAACCAAGGGAATATTAATCGCATGAAGAAATTTAGACATCTTCAATATCTATTTCCTCGCTAGCAAACCCGGCAATAGTTCCCAATTGCTAAACATGTATGGGAATCTAATGTTTAACCTAATCTAATCTAATCTTTGATTAACTTATTTTATTTATTTTGGGTTGTCTCTTACATCGGATCAGTATTTCACACATACAGTACCTTTTACATCATAGTTCCCTAAGAACTAACAGTTTTAATATGATAAATACTATAAAATGATTTGAGCGTCCATAGTCACAATGTAACTAACACTGGCTACAAGCAAATAAAGTTAATACTGGCAGTACTTGTACTACTACTGCTGTACTGCCACTAATAGTGATAATAATAGTAATCATAGTGACAATAATAACGATAGAATTAACAATAATGGTAGGTCAGGTATAAAAAGAATTTACATGTAAAAAATAGATGTTTTCTGATACGAGTTCTGGGGAAAAGAAGTTTAAGGAGACTGCATAAGCTAAGAATACTGGACAATGAGGAAGATCTTATTGCAAAGAAGGAAGTACAAGGGTAACGAGTGTGTACAGCGACAACCGTAATCATTGTTGTTACTTTAGTAGTTACATCATTAACTGCCTTCTACAGCTGGAGAAGTTCTTCAGTTCTCAAATATGCTACGAGAGGTTACTCCAGACCAGGATTGCTGCTACAGGAAGTATTTCGAGGAAGTGCGTGAACGATGGAGCGGGACGGATATGAGTTTCTGCTATGACGTTCAAACAAGAGCGTTAAGTTCGAAGAACGATATGGGAAACAGTGTACGTTGATAAAACTGTAGAGAAGACAGAGGATATGAGAATTTCTTCGCTTGTCTGCATGCAACCAGCATAGCTGTGCAGATGATGGTGAAGTATGATCACAGAGTGTAACATCACATATATAACACACACAGGCATTCATAACCACACCCAAGCGCCGTGAACATTCCTGAGAAATTCCGTACAGGACAACACTGTAATCAATAACTGCAAGTATAAGTGTTTCTACAAGTTTCTTTTCAAGGTCAAGAGGGAACAGCTGCCTATATTTTTCTATGGAGAGATACCGATGTCTTCTTGCACACTGCGGCTACACCCTCTGTCCAATTTACATTGTCATGTGCTATTGCTCCTAGACTCTTTGTTGAAGGAGAGAAGTTGCTATTCATCCCATTTAGGATTAAAGAAGACAGGGATTCCCATTAATGCAGGTTAATGAGCCTAGAAGGACCAACTAGTAGCTCTTGCGTTTTGTGTGGGTTGAGCTTTAACCTTACATCCTGCGCCTATCTTTGAAGTGAACACAGGTCGGTATTCTCGACAGCTGTCTTCAGATTTATTAGTTTTGCACTTAGATACAACTGGATGTTATCAGCGTGAACGTGGCATTTTCCCGTAAGACAAAACTGATGACTCATAAGTCCTATACAATGAAAATTTACAAACAATGAAATAACTACTGCCGAACTCTAGGGTATGCTAATGCTGCCTGCCTCCAATCTGAATTTATGGTTACCGGCAAGACGTATTGCTGGCTAGACGTCAGGTAAGAACAAATCGTTGTAGTTCACAAGGCGAGAAATATAGTTTGATAAGTTTCGCAAGTGAAATATCGGAGTCGACAGCGTTAAAGGCTTACTGAAGTGTAATAAATAAATGACAGTCACTTTTTGTGCATTCATGGCAAGCTTCAGGTCATCTGGTCAGCTTTATTAAGGCAGAAGTTGTGATATTTACGGAAACCTGCTTGGTATCCGTCTAGCAGGTTGTTTGCGGTTAGGTAGTTTGTCAGCTGGTCGTGGACTATACATTACATGACCTTGGAGCAGTGCAGGAAGAACGCATCAGGTCGGCAATCAGTGTTTGCCTTGGCAAAGTGATTTTTAAGTAGTTTTCCTTTTTCCAGAGCACAGGGAAAATATTTGTAGTTAAAGAGTGGTCCAATACGTCTGTTATAGTGGGCAGTAGTGGCTCAATAATAAGCTTCACCATTGGACTGCGATGCCATCGTGTCCGGTAGACACCGATCCGATACTCTTGATTGCATTTTTTACCACACTGCAAGTAACATGCTATAGATACAACTTTTCGTGGCTAGAGTCATTTACTCCCTTGAGATAATCATTGAGTCTCTGTTTTGTTTGTAGTTCAATTGTGTTCCGAGGTAATGTGAAATATCGGTTCATTTTTTCGGGTGGGACAGTTGTAACAACTGCAGCTTTTACTTTGCCTACACCAAGACCACGCAGCTTTTTTTGTAGGTCAACTGGTTTATTTCTGTTGTACGTCAATTTCTGGCCATGCCTGCGTTTTACATCTCTCGCCTCTTGGCCGACTCTTTTCTGCTTCTGCTTGTAAGCGGATTGATTTTCACCTGTGGGGCACTGTTTGTATGCCCAATATGCAGCGTCTCTAGTTCCTCAGTTATCCAGGGTACAGGCTTCCTGCTGACATTTCCAATCTTTAGGGGAGTATATTTGTTGTAGAGTTGAATAGCTTTGTTAGTAAATCGATGAAGCTTTCGTTTATGTCCGAGAAGGGAACAGAAGACGTCCCCTAAACTATTTATAGCGCCTCAGTTGAATTTCAGATAAATTAACGAGTTTGAAGCGTCGGTATGTAGTCAGTTATGATTTCTTTCTGGACCATTCTACCGGTTACGTCATGAAAATTATGTACGGGGAGACAAACCGGGTACAGATATTTGAGAGGTATGAATTACTCTGTTTGGGGATTTTGTTGAAAAATTATTTATGAGATTGTGACTACTGTTCATATGATGGTTAGGAGCAAGCCGAAATAGCGGCGCACTTGAAGAAGAAAGCATCCTCTTAAATTTCACACGGGGAGCGTGCAAGGGCTAAGTCCCTGAAGTCGCGCTGTTCGTCTTTGTCCTTGGTGGCTCAGATAGATAGAGCGTCTGCCATGTAACCAGGAGATGCCGGGTTCGAATCCTGGTCGTGGCACACACATTCAGCTGTCCCCATCGAGGTATATCAACAATACCTGTCGGCAGCTGGGGCTTTCAATTAATTATCATTTATTCCAGAGAAAATGCACGGTCATTAATGGTAGCTGTTTTTTCGAGAACAGTTACTATGTTCATATATATATAATTTTTGATCTTCCTAGGCACTTAGCACCTCAACGAAAAAAGAGGAAACCACCAACTCGGAGAAATGTACAAGAAGCGTCGTCTAATTCGGAAAATGTTATATAAGTTGCATTTTGTTTGTACTTTCATCGAAACGATCGCAACGAAACTTGTTGTGCACAAGTCTGACTGACTTACACATATAATTTGATTCCATCTGAAACTACATTTAGCTCAAGATTCATTTAGTTTGTATAAAAAGCTGAATAGTATCGTAGAGGAAAATTTGTTGTTAACAGACAATTGGAAGGTTACTCAGATCAAAATGTTTCATTTATTTATTTACCTTTGTTTCCATATCATTACATTATCTACAGTGTGTGTACTTTCAATATAGGACAAGTCAGTTTAATCTAATAATTAATACATAGTCTACATATTAAAATATAGAACATAAATTTGGTGATAATGATAGTAGGCTGCATAGATTTTTCTCTCGATTAATATTTAGGTCTTAAAGCTATTCGTATATTCCTTAACGACAGATCATACATCGTAACTATTTGATGCATAAAATTTGTTTCCATTAAACAATCCTTTAGCTCTTTCCGGAAAACCTTTTTAACCATACTGCCCAGTATACTCTTAGGAAGTTAAGTTTTACAACTGAGTACCAAGGAGCTTTCTCAGTAGTTCACAGTTTGTGTGGCATACTTCTACGTCGGCCTTTATTTGTTGTCATGTGAATGAACACATGGTTTTTTTCCTGGCAATACACTGGCAACGATTTACGAAATTTTTCTGTACATGTAAATGGATAGTAAGGTTAAAATTTTTATATTATGGTGGGCAGTTCTGCATGACTAAGTTTTTTTATTGAAGATGGTCTTAGTTTCCTTTTTCTCCAATGAATAAATTATTGCAGCTGGAGTTTTCCCACGCAGAAATTCTCTACTGTAAGTGTGGTTCAAAAGAAGCAAGATATACTGTACACAGAAATAGTCGGTTAGCATAAAGTGCTAACTATTTCATGATAACATAATTAGCTGATTGTGTAATACGTTGTATAACTGTAGTTGCTAGCAGTAAAATGTTAAATTTGTGTTCAAAATCAGTGCAGGAAATTTTGTCATCATATTGCTTCTTTTTAGTCCTGTCACAGATCTATATCAACTAAAATGGCCAACAACTTTCATAAAATCGTATATAGGGGATTATACAAAGGAACCAGTAACTTTATCTCCAAATAAACCGACAAATTTGGTGGAATTTGCGATATGTAGACTTGAAGTGACGAAGAAAAAATTACATTTAGAGAGACAGAAATGCCGTCATTTAACAAACAAAATCGATACTGCTCCAGTCACTACCGTCAGAATTAAAACAGCTGACATGGTGGAGGTAAACTAACACTTGCAAATGCTTTGTCTTATTACCTGTATATCGCTACAAAGATATGTTTACTGTTTTGTATGTTGTACATTAAATCTTTCAAACACAAGTGTTGGAGCTTAAGGTCAGTAGTATACACCTGCCACACTCTTACTAAAATTACTCTAAATGCACATTTTACTACTAATAAGTCGTCCACTTGTCAAATTTTAGGCAAATTTTTTATTCAGTTGTTATCACAAGTTGTTCCTTTTCTGTTTGTAGAATATTTTCCCACCAGTTGTTGTCCATCAATTGAGTAGCTTTAAAGGAGAACATGGAAAGGACAACGCTAAAGAGCTATGTAAATTTGCACTCACTTTTAATTTTTTTCAAGTCTAGCCTATGACAACGTTAGAGGAATTTTTTAAAATACGTTAACATATCCTTACGAAAATGGCACCAAGGAGTAAATGGTAAATTATAGTTCAGTGCAGAAGAAAAAACTGCTCTTATCTTGAAATCACGCCATATTAAAACTAAGGACAAATAAAGTTGTCGTGTCTCTCATGATGAAATAAATGCCCATCAGGAAGCACACAGAATTTGATGGTCAGTGGTTTGTTGGAAATGCAGATTGTGATGCTGAAGTTAGGTGTGATGACTTATCCGAGGTAAAAGATGGCTTGGTCTTCGTGGTTGTTGCACTGAAAGACTACTTCAAAATTCCAGTGGGGTATTTTCTTTCATGTGGTTTGAGTGATAGTGAAAGTAACAATTTAGTTCTGGCTTGTCTTGATTTCCTGAAACACATAGATATTAACGTGCTCTTCCTAAGATTTGATGTACCGCTGTTAACTTGGCGATGGCTCATTATTTGGGGGATGAACTTAGTGCAGACGATGTGAAACCAAGGTTCATAAATCTATCAACAGATATAAAAGAACTTATTCCGTTGGATGCTTGCCAGAACACACAACTGGTGAGAGACTGTCTTCCCACAAAGGGGATACTTTTCATAAAATTGACTGAATATAATGCAGTTATTCGTGGAATTATGGAACTTACAGAGGCAAGAGGGATTGCATTTGGGAACAGAACTAAAAAGAAGCTGAATTAATTGGCACAAAGAACCCATGAAGGTTAAAATTGCTGAACAGACATTTAGTGGAAGTGCAGCCAATGCTAATGAATACTGTGACAAAAATTTGGGAATGTCCCAGTTTCAGGGCTCTGAGGCAACAGCACACAATTTATTCCACATATTAAGCAGTAGGAACCTATATTGCAGGGGATACAAAAGACCTCTAGCCCCAACTACGTACAGTGATGTACGCACATAAGTAAAGGATGCGAAATATTGGCTGCATACATTAAAAGAATTTGTTGGGGGAACATTACTGGTGCATTCCACAACATGAATTCGGTTTATATGCATGATCATTTGCGTTCATCGCTAGTTGTGTATGACAATATTACAAGTAGATGTGCACAAGGAATTACAGTTTTATTGGCACAGAAACTTAGTCAAGACCACTTGGAAGTACCGGGTGATCAAAAAGCCAGTATAAATTTGAAAACTGAATAAATCACGGAATAATGTAGATAGAGAGGTACAAATTTACACACATTCTTGGAATGACATGGGGTTTTATTAGAACCGAAAAATACAAAAGTTCAAAAAATGTCCGACATATGGCGCTTCATCTGATCGCAATAACAATAATTAGCATAACAAAGTAAGACAAAGCAAAGATGATGTTCTTAACAGGAAATGCTCAATATGTCCACCATCCTTCCTCAACAACAGCTGTAGTCAAGGTATAATGTTGTGAGCAGCACTGTAAAGCATGTCCGGAGTTATGGTGAGGAATTGGCGTCGGATGTTGTCTTTCAGCAACCATAGAGACGACGGTCGATCATGATACACTTGCGACATCAGGTAACCCCAAAGCCAATAATCGCACGGACTGAGATCTGGGGACCTGGGAGGCCAAGCATGACGAGAGTGGCGGCTGAGCACATGATCATCAACAAACGCCGCGCGCAACATATCTTTCATCCGTCTAGAAATATGGGGTGGTTCTAATAAAAACCTACGTCATTCCAAGCATGTGTGTCAGTTTTTATCTCTCTGTCTACATTATTCCGTAGTTTATTAAGTTTTCACATTTATACTGACTTTTTGATCACCCAGTATTTAGTGGGGGGGGGGGGGGGGGGTATTATACACCCACAGCTCAGCAATTTGAAGCTACTTTAAAGAGACTTCTGGTCCACATCCAAACTGGAAAACCTAGAACTGCAAATTGTTCTACCATCGATGCCATCCTCAGCGTAACATGAACTAATCTTTAAATGAGGAAGTTGAATGCAATCAGTTGCCATCTGTTCCAGGGATGGCATTAATATATAGTGACCATGGTTACATAACGCATATAGCTATCCCACTTGATATCTGAATAATGTTGTCGGATACATTGCTGGATTAGTGGCCAGGAAATTTGTCAAAAAGTTAAGTGCAGTATTTTCCAATTGGTACTATGTCCAGTGTCCCACTGGCAGCTGTCTTGAACATTAGAATACAGGTACCTTGTGTATTCCATCGAATAACGTTGTTTATATCTGTAAAATGGGTGAGAGAGTATTAAAGCAAACATCAATTTTAAATGTGAAAAACCCCTTGAAAAAATTGTTCACAGCAGCTTTACAGAACTTAAGCAATGATGTGTTCCTGAGTTGAATTAACATATCACAAACTGTCCTCCCTTCGCCAGTTAAACAAAGTTGTACTCACTGAATATTTTAAAATTAGGCTGCATTATGAAGTGCCACTCTGCAGTGAGAGACCTCATGACACTAGCATTAGGAGTTTCTACACCAAAAGGTAGGCCTACTGTTTGACTATCAGGGATCGTGTGTTTTGAAAATATGTGTATGTGCTAGTATTGATAGACGTCCGATTCCTACAGATAAATTGTAGTTTGCATTACTTTCACATATTAGCTGTTGATGTTCACTTACATCATGACAACAATGAGGCCATACCTTTGACTAAGTCACGTACATTTTCATTTTTGTGAGGATTTACAATTGCCTCTTATGCAAGAGCTTTTTCAATCTAAGTGTTTTGCACTACTTCTATTATTAATTGTAAATAATGCAAATCATACTGCAATCATGCCTTCGATAAGGGTAACATCCTTCAAGCATCATTCCTAGAAACTTCTTACATTTTACTAGATCAGTGTTACATGTGTAAAATTATTACTAATGTTGTTACTCAAGAGCATAGAATACAATTGCTCTCACAGACATTGATGATAATTACAGGATGAACATGTAGAAATTTGTCAAGACTATTTATCAAACAAATTAACTACTATATAGTGGATAGTGAAACATTTTAATTCTGATTGTACTTGCGAATAAGTACGATTTCCTAGCGGTAGAGGTTGTGAAAAGCGATCAGCTTGGAATGTGTTCTTCCATTTACTTGATAAAAAAGTTTGAAGCCTGCTCTCCAGTTTTAAGAGCGTCTGATGAAAGTTGTTCCTTATATTTGGATATTTGCCAAATACTATAGATTCGGTTTGTTTCATCTCAGCTATCTGCAAGGGATTTTTTTCTCTCGCCTTTGAACCCACAGATTGACTTTCGTCATGTGATCTCCTGTGATAGTGTACATAATAAGATTAACAAGAGCAGGAGTGTCCCAGCCAACCAGGTAAACAACTTCAAAGTCATTGGCCGTATAATAGCAGAACAGTAATGAAGGCTTATTATTCATCTGCCCATGACTATGGTACGGATAGGATGTTCTGTCATATAGCGTGAAATAATGTGTTGTTGAAAGTGCCTGCATTTACACATGCTGAGGAATATATACAACACATGGAAATTATTGCTGCTTTCACATACACACAGGAACAGGTTTGTGCCTCTACACACACACACACACACACACACACACACATATATATATATATATATATATATATATATATATATATATATATATACTCCTGGAAATTGAAATAAGAACACCGTGAATTCATTGTCCCAGGAAGGGGAAACTTTATTGACACATTCCTGGGGTCAGATACATCACATGATCACACTGACAGAACCACAGGCATATAGACACAGGCAACACAGCATGCACAATGTCGGCACCAGTACAGTGTATATCCACCTTTCGCAGCAATGCAGGCTGCTATTCTCCCATGGAGACGATCGTAGAGATGCTGGATGTAGTCCTGTGGAACGGCTTGCCATGCCATTTCCACCTGGCGCCTCAGTTGGACCAGCGTTCGTGCTGGACGTGCAGACCGCGTGAGACGACGCTTCATCCAGTCCCAAACATGCTCAATGGGGGACAGATCCGGAGATCTTGCTGGCCAGGGTAGTTGACTTACACCTTCTAGAGCACGTTGGGTGGCACGGGATACATGCGGACGTGCATTGTCTTGTTGGAACAGCAAGTTCCCTTGCCGGTCTAGGAATGGTAGAACGATGGGTTCGATGACGGTTTGGATGTACCGTGCACTATTCAGTGTCCCCTCGACGATCACCAGTGGTGTACGGCCAGTGTAGGAGATCGCTCCCCACACCATGATGCCGGGTGTTGGCCCTGTGTGCCTCGGTCGTATGCAGTCCTGATTGTGGCGCTCACCTGCACGGCGCCAAACACCCATACGACCATCATTGGCACCAAGGCAGAAGCGACTCTCATCGCTGAAGACGACACTTCTCCATTCGTCCCTCCATTCACGCCTGTCGCGACACCACTGGAGGCGGGCTGCATGATGTTGGGGCGTGAGCGGAAGACGGCCTAACGGTGTGCGGGACCGTAGCCCAGCTTCATGGAGACGGTTGCGAATGGTCCTCGCCGATACCCCAGGAGCAACAGTGTCCCTAATTTGCTGGGAAGTGGCGGTGCGGTCCCCTACGGCACTGCGTAGGATCCTACGGTCTTGGCGTGCATCCGTGCGTCGCTGCGGTCCGGTCCCAGGTCGACGGGCACGTGCACCTTCCGCCGACCACTGGCGACAACATCGATGTACTGTGGAGACCTCACGCCCCACGTGTTGAGCAATTCGGCGGTACGTCCACCCGGCCTCCCGCATGCCCATTATAAGCCCTCGCTCAAAGTCCGTCAACTGCACATACGGTTCACGTCCACGCTGTCGCGGCATGCTACCAGTGTTAAAGACTGCGATGGAGCTCCGTATGCCACGGCAAACTGGCTGACACTGACGGCGGCGGTGCACAAATGCTGCGCAGCTAGCGCCATTCGACGGCCAACACCGCGGTTCCTGGTGTGTCCGCTGTGCCGTGCGTGTGATCATTGCTTGTACAGCCCTCTCGCAGTGTCCGGAGCAAGTATGGTGGGTCTGACGCACCGGTGTCAATGTGTTCTTTTTTCCATTTCCAGGAGTATATATATATATATATATATATATATATATATATATATATATATATATATATATATATGTGTGTGTGTGTGTGTGTGTGTGTGAATCAGCAATAGTTGGTAGGTGTCAGACATTTAATTAAGAACAAATCTCTCCTGGGCATATCTAACCATTATGCACTACAAAATGCTGGCAGTGTGCAGGCCATGTTGGTTGGAGCAAATTTGTCTGTCTCAGGACAGAGTGACTCTCAATGAATACGATTCTTTGAAATAGCTTGCGTTCTGTTTGTGAAATGGGTTTATCTTGCGGTTGGCTTCAGCAAGTCGGTATTTCATTCACCAAATAAGCTGTACCTGACATGACTTCTAATATCCGTTGATAAACTGATTTTTGTAGGGGTGTGCTAAGGACGACATGTGATACATGTTACTTTAGGTGACGTCACTATGGGGAATTTTGTGTATATGATGCACGATAATATTCAAAGTAATAAATCTTATACGTTTTATTTCAAATCCATACCAATGTTAAATAAAGCACAGTTTTTGTGAGTCAACATGTGTTGCTAAACAAGCTTTCTTCGAAGCCTTGAGTGGAAGTAACAAGTTAAATACTCTCGTGGTCAATTCAATTTGTATTTCATTCAGAACTAGTTGCCCATAATGAATATTCAGAAATACAATACTTTCTGTTTTATTAAGCTACTTTATTGAGAGGGCAGCTGCATCAATCTGATTACACGTTTTGTGGTATTACAAGCTCGCCACAGTTAGTTAATCATATTATCTATTAACGCACAACTACTACTCATATCTTACTAATCAGAGGAAAGCTAGATCCTAGAAACATTCAATCTCTTTCAGTAAAAGGAAAAGTTAACCAGCAGTAAATATTTTAAATCTCTCCCTTTGTCAGAAAAATTCTAGGACAAGGTTTTTTGTTTCTGAGTTTGCAATACTAAAAAGGACAAATGTTGTTTTTATGTTACCTGGCATGTGTCCATTCCTGAAATGATCTCGGCCATGTTACCGTACAAACTAACGATGTGACAGTGGTGTGCTTAGCAACACACTGTTTGGGTTTTTGGCACATTATTTACGCTAACACAATGGATACTGATCATGAGCAGAGAGTGAGTGTAAAGTTCTGCATCAAGCTCTGGAAAACCTCTAGTGAAACTGGGCAATAAATGCAGGCGAGGCACTTTCAAGAACATAAAGGGTTTCGTGAAGACAGAGATTCGAATCAAGACGAACACGATCTGGTCGCCCGTCTACAGCACATAGCGATGCAAACGAGGAGCGTGTAAGGCTTTTATTCCAAGCGACTTGCAGCTGTGCGTGGGACATCAGGAGAACTCAATTTGAATCTTGATGTGTCTTGAGATTTTATGCGAAGATTTAGGCAAAGGGAAAATTACTGCAAACTCGTAACTCAAACACTAACAGACGAACAGAAAGAGGGAAGACGAAGAGATTCTGCTGAAGTACTGGATGGAGTCATTCCACATTTCTGTCAAAAATTATTGTTAGTGATTAAGTTTGGTGATACCGGTAGCAAACGACAATCTTCGAGAACAAAGACAATGTTGAACACATTCTTTGATACTAAAGGATTAGTTCGCCTCTAGTATGTTCCTCCAGGTCAAACAGTGAACAAAACTGGTTACATAGAAGTCTTGAAAGGTTTGCGACAAGCAATTCGACATCGCTGCCGTAATTTGCGGCATTCACAAGATTACTTCTTACTGCATGACAACGCAAGACACCTCACTGCTTCATCTGTTATCGAGTATCTGTTCTGTCATTCTCTTATTGACATCCCACATCCACCATATTCGCCCGATCTCTCGCCTTCAAATTTTTTCCTTGTTTCCGCGAATGAAGAGGTGACTGAATGGAAAGTTGCATCAAGATATCGCAGACATCCTATAAGCTTTGAGAAATGAACTTAGAAGCACCACAACTGAAAATTTCCCTGCTTGCTTCCAAGACCTCCAGCAACGTTAGTAACCGCTGGTAGGTAACCACGGGGACTACTTAGTTCGGAGCTAGGATCATGACTTGCCAAGCGCAGTTTTCTATTCTTTAAAAACCCTGTCCTGAAGCTTTTCTGACAAACTGACTATTTCAAACATCAAATATAAAGTACACTGTTCGTTTTTAGTGTCGGGGTCTGAGAATCGCCACTGAGAGTAGCCCGACCTCAGTATAATAATTGAGAAATATTCATTTTCGCATGAGGGCAAAATTTATGCAGGACTTAACCAACACCAACTGTTGCAATTTAAAGTACAAGAGAAATATTGACTATACAGAAATCATACAGTCTCTAATAACATGAAAACATTTAATTGCAAGACAGATCTTTGTTTCAGTGAATATAAAAATATATCAGCTCAACAATTGTTCTTTTGGATAACATTCCCTAAGCTTCAAAGTCTTTTAAATGTCTCTAACTATAATTAACGTCTGCACAAAATTTGTCTTGAGGAACACTTTTCAAATAATGTTTGCCTTGGTCCTCATTACAGGTAATTTTTTAATAGACAGTCAATTCTCAGACCAAATTCTATAAACATGGTACCCTGCTAAACATTCACTTTTCACAACACCATCCACATTACTATTGACGTTCATAGTTTTCCCTCAATCAAAATAAAGCTGATAACTATTCAGTGTACTCAGCCTCAGCAAATTCACTGTACGCTAGCATTCTGTGATGGCTGCTAGTTCTTCTCATACTTCTGATGGCTTGATTTTTCATTTCTCATGCATTTATTCACTGTCAAATTTTACAGTCTTGAATCACCTATTTTGATATTTTTTCTTTCTATCTTTTTGCTTGAAATCTTCTTGTCTTGCATATCCTCTTCTTCGTTTATAACGTTAACATCGGTGTCTATTCTTAAAACTCTGTTCGTCTCTGCATGGTCAAACAGCATTCTTCTACTCATTACGATAATTCTATGCTCTACATAATATCTTGTGACTTTCGTCACAAAGAAACTCCCTCACTTTCCTCGAAACTATCACTCTTTCTCACTGGTTGAATTTCTTGTCCTGTCTGTTCGTCATTAGGTTACCGAGCCCCTTCAGCGACTGACCCCAACCATTTTTCGATTCCTCCTTATCAAAATTTTGCACACATAATTTTCCTGCTAGGCGAAGGCGATCTCTATACTTGTAAACTGCATACAGTCCAAAGGGCTTGTAACATTAGAATATCTAAAATACTTCTATTTAATTTACACTTAAATACAGAATAACAAAAGAACTAGTGGTATAACTTATATCACATTTTCGTTACATATTTAATGAACCACTGAAAATGCACTTCGTTTGTTGGCGGAGAAAATGTCCATTACAGTATCACCATGGAATGAGGAAAGAAGCGATCAGCAGGCATTTGTACTTAACAGAGGAGATATAAAGCAAACAGAAGAAACTGACTCGCAAATATTTCTTTACGCACTGCCTTGCTTCTTGAATGCCTTTTACACAAGAAGAATCTATTTGATGATTTCTGTAAGGGATGTCTGACACGATAACTGTTTGCTACCTCACTATACTCACATTCACTGCCAGAGTTTCAAATGTCTGTTTCAGTTTGTTCCTGTAAACATCATACGCATCACCAAGTATTGGAATCTATTGATTTTTTGATGCATTGTGTTTCATTAAAATTTCGCACATACAGCAACCATGATTTGCTTGTAATGTATGTCATTCTCTTTGCGTGGTTGTCTGAACATAGGCTGTTTTATTATGATCCATAACAGAAGCCTTCATTTCGGTTCCAATATATTGGCTAATTGCAGGCACTTTTTCTTTAGTTGGTTGCTGAAGCACATTTCACTGTAAGACATATAGTCAGTCTCATGACATAATTGGAGCTATTGGTTTTTTTTCTGAAGTAGGGCATTAATATTTACTGTGAGATAGAGACTGATTTCTTGTGATATTTCTTCTTTTATTTATTTACTGCGGTTATTTATACATTGCGAAGTGTCAGAAGCGCTTGTTATTCGTTGAGTCACTCGAGAATGGCATTCAAATTGAATCGACGAATAGTTTAAGAAAGCATTTAACTACCGTACTTTTTCTTGTGCTTTCAAACACTTGCGGACCGACGAAACGGACGACTCGTTACAATTTTATCTTATGTAGCGTATTTGTTTCTGTCTTCTATTGCACCAGGAAAATTATTCTTACACCACATAGCTATGTAGTCTGTGTTTTGATAGCATAGTAGTTTGTCTGCTGGATTAGTTTCGCATCAGGAATATGTTGGTACCGAAATAGTTTTTACATTCACTGTATGCATTCCGTGTATTTCGAGTCGCAAAAGTGAGACGTGTGTATCAACAAACCAACAGTTCAAAGGACGTTCATCGCAGTCTTCCTCCAAATTTTTTCTATTTTTATTTCAGCGACAGAGACACTTTTGTGAACTTTACGCCGTGCTATGGTCCATTCATGCGTTCCACCGCTGTTCGGACGCAACATATCGGCTCAAGAGGCGTTGGCCTTTTCATCTCTCTATTAGGTTGCCAGTTCGGAAGTCATATATGCCAAGCTACATTACCTCTCCTCCGAAGGTTCTGATCGCATTCAGTGGATGCCGTACAGGTTTACGCAAATGACCTCAGTCAAAGTTATGAATAATGTGAGGTCAGTGCAGCTGGCGTACACAAAAAATAACAAAGATCAAGCAGAGCCAGGATTAACAGAGCTAAAATCATTATGTGCCGACCTATGACCCAGTTCTGCACTAGGGGATATTCATGGCTGCATACACAGGATAAAATCGCAATTTTGGTGTGATCTTGGCAAGATGCAGTACAATTAATTTTAAACCGACGTTAAAAAGCCAACACTTTCCATGTCTATAGCGAATAAAAATTGTACTCTTACATTAACGCGTATGTATTATGCACACTGAACCATACAGCTAACCATACCTGAAAATAATGGGAGACAAACATCTTCCCTGAGAGCTTGCCATTTATTAACAGTTGAACTTGTTCTAACTGCCTTCCTGTAGTAGCTACCCCGTGTATCAACGGTAGATGGAAGTGAGAAATTCGTATAGAGCATGTATACAATATTCCTAAACAAACTACGAGTAGAAAGGTACGGTACTCTTGGAAGTCGTATGGAGAATCACAGAAAATATATTACAGATCTCCCAAACATCAGACTGAAGGCGCCAATTTATATCGGTACGAACGCGCAATCTTCAGATATGTACGCATCTGCTACATGGAAGTAAGCTTCGTAGGAGAAAGTAGATTATGAGAGTTCTTCGAAAAGTTCCATCAATGTTTTATCCAACGGATATCTTATAGCTTGTATATATCCCCATATAAGTTGTTCACAAGTGTGGACAAATTTCCAGGCCATGATTTTACCCATAGTCATTGGAGAAATGGTGTTACACCTCATTACACACACTCATCGAACCCACTCTAAAAATTATAAAATTAAATTGAGCTTCTCAGTATCTTATGAAATGTGTCATTGTGAAGTGAACGTGGTATAGTAAACTAAGCTAAAATATGGGCCACTGTCGGAGGTACATGTTTACCCTATTTATGGCACTGTACTGAGGTTTTCAAGTGTCTTAGACTGTCTTGAACGCACATCGTAGTGGTTGGTGGTAATACAGCTGCATATGGTGATCAATTACAAATAATGTATCCTGTGGCAGCAAGGATATATATATATATATATATATATATATATATATATATATACCTTTCCATGATCGATTTTTGTGGTACTAGTCCCATCTTCACAATCCCATGAAGTACAAATCGAATCGATGTTGTATATTCTTTCTCTGAATATTATTTCTCTGAATGGCATCTGGCTGTCTACGAAATGAGAAGTGTACTATACCCACGTCTATAAGACTACATAAAATGGCCCAGCCGTGAGGTGACAATGTATTTGGTGCTGTGGACGAGGGGCTTACATGTTTGGCATTCGGTTGACAGCAGGCTGTGTTGTTTTATTTTAAATAGCTATCTTTGATTAGTTTCCACAATGCAAAGCGTATATTATTGATTGCTATTAAATACAGGAAAATGAACTTCTTAGAAAGTATATTATTGATTGATATTAAATACAGGAAAATGAACTTCTTAGAAAGTGTGTTCGTGAACTATCATTTTACAGTAACACACGTAAAGAACTAGACAACAGTTGACGAAAAACCAAAGATTTATTTTTTGTATATAAATGAGAAAAAGATTGGTAATGAAAATTCAAAACTCAACAAAAATAAACTCGAACACAAGAACAAAGAACAAAACTGTGCAAATAACTCGAAGAGAAGAAAAAACTCGAAACAAACAAGAACTATTGGAACAAATAAATCCTTTCTTCAGTTTCTGGAAGCAGCAACCGAAGCATGGCTGCTGAGATCCTCGGCTGCCCCCTCCTCCACTTCTTTACGAGGTTTTTCATTATCAGCAGCGTCCACCTAGGCAAACAGCATAGCTATAGTTGTGACAAAATTAGTCTTCACCTAGGACTTACATAATAAAATAATAGTAGCATAGTATATCCAGACACTGTGACGAACAAACAGATAATACGGAATACCATTCTTGTTATTACGCGTGTAGTGCAAAGAAGAGATGAAATAAAAAGAAGATTTAACGGTATCCATAACAGCTGATAGCTAATAAATGATACACTTTTACATGTCGTCTCCGGTCTGTCACAATTTATAAACTAGTAAGCTGGAGTATTTTGCAAACGATGTTGTGGCAGAGTGAATGCAGCCATAGGCCGC
Source organism: Schistocerca serialis cubense (assembly GCF_023864345.2). Taxonomy (NCBI): domain Eukaryota; kingdom Metazoa; phylum Arthropoda; class Insecta; order Orthoptera; family Acrididae; genus Schistocerca; species Schistocerca serialis. The sequence goes on along the minus strand of NW_026047583.1, from coordinate 24,173,240 downwards.
CTTTAGAGGCAATCTAACTGTCACAGAGCACCGGACAAAATATAACATGGTGCGTCTAAGTGCTGATAAGAAACGCTTAGTCCTGTTCTCCACAAGAAGACCAGACCTGAGGGGCAGACAACAAATCAGTAACAGACAGATACAGGGGACCAACCACGTCAGATACCTAGGTGTATTATTAGACAATAAATTTGTATTCAACTTACACATACAAGTTAAGAAAGAGAAGACGATCAGACTAATTGATGCCCTACATCCCTTACTAGACAGCGAAAACGTGAAAGTCAATACAAAAATAAGACGTTATAAGGCAGTCACGATAAGGCCAAGACATACAGAAGTTCGTTTTGGGGCACAGTACTCCAGACAAATATATTCAAGTCATATGAAAGAGATGCTTAAGACACATTTTCAAATAACTCCGATGGTCTAGAGCCAGAGACCTACATAATGAACTTAATGAAGTCATGATAGGTTAGTTGGTTGAACAAAACAGCATTAAACTGCTTGAGAAAATTGAAAATCTTAGACCAGCCTCACAATATTTGTAATATACGAGCACAGTCACCGAGCGAAGTGGCGCAGTGGTTAGACACTGGACTTGCATTCGGGAGGACGACGGTTCAATCCCGCGTCCGGCCATCCTGATTTAGAATTTCCGTGATTTCCCTAAATCATTCCAGGCAAATGCCGGGATGGTTCCTCTGAAAGGGCACGGCCGACTTCCTTCCCTAATCCGATGAGACCGATGACCACGCTGTCTGGTCTCCTTCCCCAAACAACCAACCAACGAACACAATCAATTGCCAAAGGTGGCCTCATGTACGAGTTCCGCGAGCAATGATAGAAGATTTCGAGTTGTAGCAGCAGAGTATAATCAAATCCAGGACAGGAGCACAACGTCATGTTAACGTCAGAGAAGCGCTAAAATGATACTAAGAAGTCCAGCCTTCAAAGAACACCGTACGGCTGCTAACCGTTAAAAAATATAAAAGAGAAGTAAATTGTTTACAAACAAGGGTCTTCGTCTATCGCACAATGTGCAATGGGATACCGCTGAAGATCTCTCTATTAACAACGGGACTTTAACTAGATACACACTGATACGATTTCTGGCAGGTTATTAATTAAGTTGCCTTTTCAATGTAATTTTTTGCTTGTAAGTCAGTCTGATGTGGGTGTTGTTACTGCTATCGAATTATCTGTTCTCAATTTGTTGATGTTAATCTAAAACGGAAAGTTCAACTGCTTACGAGCAGTCTTGTACCTGGGAATTACCCAACTCGGTGGTTTACTTTTATTCAATGAAGAACTGTGTGTCAGTTACAAGCATCGTTTGATTTCAGCTGTTACGAGTCCTCCGAAATTACCCATTTCCTCTCCTTCTCTAGTACATATTTGCTTATTCAGTGCATTTTGCGGTTTCTGGGCACCCAACATAACTTAATGTAAATACGGAAATAAGTGATATTGTGCTGCGCGTCAGCGTATGAGGGATTCTGTTGCAGTGAAATGTTGGAATAGCGAGCGAAAACACAACTCACTGCCTGCCGGCGTATAGTGTAAAGTGCCACTGTATGCAGCTGCCTCACTGGTGAAGCGTGCTACCTGGCTGAGGCGTGCCTCATTCCAGCCAGCGGGACGAAGTAAGGTGCTCGTTGGCGTCCTGATTAGGCACTTCCCTCTGATACACGTATTCCTGCTAAAGGGAGCTAATTTGGTCAGTGTGGTGGGGTTTGTTGTTTGGGTACTTCCTACAGCTGAAAGCAAAAGGAAATTTCTCAGGAGATGATTTATTTATGAACAAGAAAATAGGAATGCGGCCGAACAACTTAGTAGCCAGATGAACATGAGTAGCCAGATAAACATCAGTCCTACACCCACATGATGTTAGTACGATAGGCTGCTAGCTTGTACATCATTATAAGGTGGAAATAAATAAAGTTTAAATAGAAAAACATATTCATTGCATGTAAGGAGAAAACAAGTAATTGTGATGCAAGGCAGGAATTCGAGAGCAGGACAATATAAAATATAACAGAGCACCATGAGCTATGGGCAAGTAATTATATAGAAAGGCGCCTAGAAAAATGTGCACAGAAATCAGTTGAATTTGGTTTTCTTTTTTAAAAAAAGTGAAAGGAATCTATGTATCTTTTAGAAACCTGGAGATACCAGAAGACTTCAGAAGACTTTTGAATGTTTCAAAGGAAGGTTTATGCAACCGCTGTTCAGAAAGGGTTACGTATTGCAAAAGATGACGAACGGTTGGTTTCGAGAGATGTGATCATGAGAGCTGCATAGGATCAAATGGAGGAAAAGACAACTCATCAGTAAAGAATTTTATTCACGAAAGAAGAAAATACCTAAATACAGGAAATTAAGCCAGCAGATGTGAATACACAGGTTTAAAAATAATGGAGAAGAAACTCTAAACTTGACTGGGGGAATAATAGACGTCCCACACAGGAAAATTAAGAAAACTTTGGAGAAAATCACATAAATGAATACCTATGGATCAGATTGCAAGACAGTATGAAGCGAGAAAGGAAAGACTGAAACTGGGATACAGCCTGCGGACAGGTTCAACAAAGAGTACCAGCTTGAAGTAATTATTATCGAAAGGAAAGAGGAATTAGATGAGGGTATGAAGGAAAACATTATACTGTGAAAGGAATTTCACAGACCACTGAAAGACATATGTCGAAGAAGGACACATAGAGTAGACAAAACTTCTTTACTGTTATTGGGATAATTGTGAGAAGCAAGAAAAAAAAGAGTTCACCAGACATGTAGCACGAGCAAGGTTGGATACATACTCTCAGTCTTCAAAAATATGTAATGATCCCACTTCGAAAGTGGAAAAATTCCAAAAGAGTGTGAATGTTAATGGAATGGTTGCAAACACGAAATTATGATTAGACTGGCAAAAGATGAGGTTAGGTTCAAGAGGGATGTAGAGATGCACAAACCATTACTGACTCAATTCTACAACTTGGGAGATACACTGAAGCAAAACAAACGGACGTTCATACCTGCTGCATTTCTGAAGGTAACAAGGATAAAATGCGAGTCACGAATTAGACAGGCTTTTAGCTTATTCCACATGTTATTCAGTGTGGACACTCAGCAAGCAATACGGAAAGGAAACCGAAACTTGGAATGAATATTTTAGTTCTGGAAGAAAAAAAAATAAAACTTTTGTTTAGTCGATGACAATGCAATTATATCAGAGACGGTACTTTACTTGAATTATCAGCTGAAAGAAATGGGTAACCTATTGAAAATATGTTGTTAGCTGAATGTTAAAAAAGCGAAAGTAAGGTAGTAAAATGCAGTAGAATAAAATCGAAATTGTGAGCTACGGAGGGAAATGGATTAGGAAATGAGATTGAAAGTATCAAAAGAGTTTTGATACTTGGGTGGAAAAATAACAGATGGATGCTGAAGTGCAGAAGATGTAAAATTGAGAACGCCAATAGCAAAATTCAATGTCACATGGTCTTTTCTGAAGGTATTTGTCTGCAGTCTAGCCTTGTACATGAATGAAACGTGAACTGTAAGCAGTTCAGGGCAGAAAAGGGCAGATGGTTTTAAAGGGAAGTGTTCCAGAAGAGCGCTGAAGACGAAGTCGACCTAGGGCGTGGCTTACATGGGGCAACTCAATCGAGCTGGGGAGAAAAATATTTTTATGACAGAAAGTGAATAAAAGGTGGAATCTGTTGATAGGATGCGTCATGAAGCCTCAGGGGGTTATCAAGTTGGTGAAAAAGGACTGAGGGAGTGTGTGTGATCGTGGAACGTGGGATGTTTGTACAATTCTGCTGATAGATGAAGACTTGAACATGTTAAGTGGACTCACATGAATGACGCTTGCCATAGTTATGAAGAAACCAAGAGGCTCTCACTCGATGGACTACTGTGGCGAGCTGCATAATGCCATTATTCAGACCGGAGACAGCAAGAGCAACGGTTGTGCCTCGGGTTGATATTCTAATAGTTGCCTGTTCCGTGCGTACCAAGCGTTATAGCTGTACTGATGCTATTCACAGCAAAATAGTGGATGAGGCTAAACAGACGGATCCTTACACGAAAAATATTCCGTCATGGTATATTCTGGTAGCAGTGGCGACTGAACTTATGTAACATAAGAGTTGTCCTTGTACCTTCGCATGCAGTAGCTTTATTAATCTTCTGACATTCAACACACTTCATCATACCATTCTCCTTTAAACTCGTCGTTGTTAATTCTTATTGTCATATCAGATGATAAAACGTTCACCGTTATTTTGTGTGCTAGGTTATCCGCATTCTTTGGTGTAACATTCAGTGAATTATCGCTCTGTCACAGCAGAATGGCTCAGTATCATTGTTCGTCATAAATATTTCAATGAATCTTACATCTGCTCCCGACATGTCCTTAGATGTAACTTTGGATGAAACGAAAGTCCTCGTTACCAAGCTTACTGCGTTAATGTCATAATTCCGTCGGTTCCTAAAATCTGCGTTACATGGGACGTCAAATTCTCATGGGTATCAGTCACTATAGTCATGTAATTGTTTTTGACTGCTTTATCGATGATATTCTACTTCATAACATGTTCATCTGTGGTATTCAGGCGACATCTCATTCTGCCTCCCGGTTTCATATCCTATTACACTAACATACCCTACTATGGCGCCCAGTTCAGGTAATAGGTTTTCTTACGTCGCTTATACATGTGAGTACATCGCAATCTTTTCCTTTGATAATGATACGTCTTGGCTGTAATATTTCTGTTTGGTGCGTAATCGAGCAGATGAACCGATGCTACTGCGGTCAATGTTTACATTACTGTCCAGCAGGTTGGTAATTTCCTCTGTTCTTTCCAGCAAGTAGCTAAGGATGCAATCTCGTTGAAGCAAGAGGTACCTGAGATCACTAGAAACTAATAGAACAGTTCATCTCTGAAGGAGTCGACTTCGGCGAAGTCTTACATCTCCGGAAGAAACAAGCCAGATAGAGACGATATTCCAAAGAAAACTACAACGTGGAGAAGTTGTGAGTTGGCTAAGACACAGTACTCGAAATCAGTACGTGCCCTTTTAAATGTTCACCGACTATCCAGATTTAGATTGTTCACATTTCCATAAATTACGTAAAACATTGATCGCCATAGATGCGTTGAAAGTGAGTCAATCGATTTGAGTATTCGTCATTTCCCAGTCAGAAATCACGCTACGTAAGTAACGTCTTTGTCGCGGAATAAAAGTTAACTGCTTATCTTACACCATAACCTCGAACCTGCCGTGTAGACGGAAGAATGTGACTCCAGCCAGCAGTGACATACTGTCACTTGTGACTCGCAAGAACTATGGTCTACAACTGGCACGACTCAAGTCGTTGCAGGGTGCCATGTAACCGTACCGAACCCGAGACAATTTTGCAGTGGAAGCTTATAATCTCTAGTGATACCATCGCGTTAGACCTTGGATTCAGTTTAGTGTCTAGTAATTGAAGGAAGTGAGTACACTCTAAATAACCAAGTGATGTACATATATAGACTAACAAATTACTACAGTTTCAGTTAAACTGAATTATTTATGTAAGAGAAAGGGCTTCACAAATTGAGGGAGTCAATAATGCGCTGTTCCTCCTCTGGGCTTTATACCAGCAGTTTTTCGACGTCGCACAGATTACTGCTGTTACTGGTGTGCTCCCGGCATCGTGGCATATTCTGCCAATAGGAGTGTTTACTGCATCAAAATCTCGAACTGGACGGAGGACAACACGCATAACACTACGAACGTTCTGAATTGGGGAGAGATCCGACGAACTTGACGGCCATGGTAGGATCTGCCAAGCAAGAAGGGAGGCAGTATAAACTCTCGTCTTGCTGAAATATAAGCCCTGGATAGCAACAAAGCGTTGCGTGGAATATCGTCGACATACAGCTGTGCTGTAAAGGAGCCGCGAATGGAATCCAAGTGGTTCCAGTTGTGAAAAAGAATGGCGCCCCAGACCGTCACTCCTGGCTGTCAGACTGTACGGAGGGCGGCAGCCAGGGGCTTCCTGAGACACGTCTTCTTTGGTCACCGGTGCTCAACTCGAAGAGAGCTTCTTCGCTGAAGACAATTCTACTCGTGTCAAAGAGATACTTAGCTGAAAACGCATATATACGCCCCAGACATTGGTGAGATACCAATTTGAATGTCGACCGACGTATGGACCGACAACCAGAAATAATGCATAGTGCGCCTTTTCCTTTCATAGAAGGACTCGGTTGGTTGTCATCCGTGGCAATCTTACAGCACTGCGGTGCGTCGAAGGTATTCTGCACCCCGTTTTATTGCCCTTTATGACAAACCGTCCTCGGATTAAATTTCAGCAAGATAATGCTTTTCCGCACAGGGCAAGATTTTCTGCTGATTGTCTTCGTTCTTGCCGAACCTTAACCTCACCAGCAAAGTCGCCGGATCTCTTTCCAATTGAAAACGTCTGCAGCATTGCGGAAGGGAACCTGCAACCAACTGAGGATTTTGACCATCTAACGTGCCAGTTGGACAGAATGTGGCACCATATCTCAGGAGGACATCAGACAATCATGTCAATCAATGCCAAGGCCACCAACTGCTTGGAGAAGGTCCAGAGGTGTACCAACGTGTTTCTCACTTGCTCAGTTTGTTAAGATCATCCAACTTTTTTGAAAGCATAGTCATTAGTTTGTCTGTACCTGTACACCTGAACATCACGTCTACCGATATCCTTCCCATTCTGATAATTCGTTTGCGGTGCGTCGTTCTTTTGTCTTAGCGTGTAATATAGGATTGTAATATAGTGAATCTCTCGTTTAGTCCTTCATGTAAACGAGACAGTCGACTACATTTTATAGTCGTGACAGGTAACCGGATTGTGAGAGGCTCGCGAAAATTATCGGCCGACAGGGTGGCTGTTTCAGCAATACAGACAGTCTGAGATGTATTTGTCTTTTCGTCGCTCCAAACTGAGTGGCCATTTATTCCTGCTAGCTCTTCATTGTACTAATAACACTAACTTACCTCAGCGGGATCCTCCTTCGGAAGATAAACGAATTCCACCTCTGCTTTCTTGCAAATAGTCTCGGCGTTCACAGTCAGTTTACAGGCGTCGTTCTCGAGCGGTGGAATATCTTCTAGCAGATTGGTCACGTCGAAACGCCCAATGACGCGGACCTGTGGATGGTTTGACTTCATCATCACTGACTCAGCTGTAAAGGCAAGCTTCTAACCTACAGAGCACCTTAGGTACTGACTTAACTTTCTGAAATGGGTTATACGAGATCTCTATGTGTAGATTGTAATAAAGATGAAGAACAGTGCTACAGATGTCTGTTAAAAAGTAAGATAGAGGTAGAGAACTATGAGGTACAGGAATTTAATGGGGGGGGGGGAACATTTTTATGGGGCAGACTGATCAGGAAGGCTAACGTGAATATTCGTAAGGCAAGGAGGAATAGTTAATCGGGCGCTTGAAAGTAAGAATTGTTAAGAGATGGTCAGGTTCGAACATAAGAAGCAGGTTATTGCCTATGCAGTGCTTCGTGCATACCATGATACAAAATGATCACGAAGAAGAATGAAACTTTCTAAAAGAATGATGATCTAAAAACATCAGACATTGTCTATGGTCTATATGGCATGTAATGTTTTTGATGGTTTTTGTTTACTTCTTACAATAGGACACATAAAGACGTACAGCAACTACGTAGCAAAACATACACTCAACTCTAAACAAGGGAGCTTGTTAAAAAAATGTCGATATATATGTTTTTTATTACTACTCTGAATCATGTAGTAAAGTAATACATCCAAATATCGTGATATCGTTTGGAATTAAATGCAGTATATTTGTCAGTTGTCCAGATAACTAATTTCATTTACAATAAAAGTGTTTTGTCAAGTATAAAACGTTCATACGCCTTTCACATTCATGTGTCATATACCAGAACTTGTATAATTGCTCTGAAGTTGTTAAAGCTTTATGTATTAATTCACTCCAATAACGTTACATCCGCTTCCCCCCAACAGATGTTGTTCTTCTGCTTAACTGATGTCTGTTATATGTATGATTTCATATTTTTAACCTCCAATAAATGGAATTACTTCCTAATGAATTACTAGTATTCTTCTTGTTGAGTCATATATTTCTCATCAATGATTTCTGTGACGTTACGTATCACACATTTGTATTCATGCAGTGGTAACACTTTTATATCTAGAATTGTTACTGTGTTATCACGTGGAACTATTTTTCGCGCATTTGTGTACGTCACTCTCTTCGGTCAAATCATCCCAGCTAATAAGTGCGAGGAGCGTTTTTAGCCGTATATATTCTGTCTCAGATCGAGTCATTCAATAAAGTAATCGACTTCCTTAGGATTTCAGATAACCAGTGCAACACCATCAACGACACAGTAGTAAATTTCAAAAAGATATTATCCGACGTATCCCTAACAGCACAGCTGTGGCGAGGCAACATCACACGTAGAAAGTACGTGCAGTGGCAGCCGCAATGACGGGAGTATGCTGATTGAGACGTAACGTACCATTGTTGACGAGGTCATTAGAAAACTTTGTCTAGATATGGGAAAGGATGATGGGTGAAAGAGCATGTGTTCTTTTCGATTGGATGCATCTCGACTATGTTTTATAACAGGACCATCGAAACCCGTAACACAGTTTGCACAAATTTCCATTTCGTACTAAATTATTCATTTACTCTGATTATGTACCTGAAGTAAAAAGTGGTCAGAGGTAATCCTCTTTTGTGACTAAGAAGCGCAGTCTTTTGGTAAATACTACTATGTAAGTCGTATTTCGCACATTCATTGTTTTCGGATTACATGGTTATGACGTTTGAAGTGGGACACACTTGCAGATAGACGACGAGCTAAAGGGAAGGGGCTCTTCACTAAATTCCAAAAATCCTATCTTCGTCGAGGATGTAGAGCATATATTATTACCACCAGCTTACAAATCTCGCAATGATCATCATTCAAAGATAAGGGAAATTAAAGCTCGTACTAAGCTGTTGAGACAGTTGTTTTTCTCTCGCGCGATCCACGAGTGGAACACAGGGGGTGGTTAAATATGGCTTTGACGCGAATAGTGCCCTTCGCCACACACCGCTTGGTGGCTAGCGGAGTTATATGTAGATGTAAATGTAGAGGTAGAGTTTGCCTCTAAGATGTTGCTCAGCCTGCGACAGAAGGTGATCCAAAACATTGTTACAGCCTTATTTTAAATAATTTAGCCTCGAAAGCAGCCTACTATTGCTAGTTCCAATCAAAATTCTTGCCTCATTTCTTTTTATGAATTGCTGTCCAATAAAGACGTCGTAATATTATAGTAATTATGTATAACTTCGGTATTAACAATGATTGATAGCGGTGTGGACCTACAGATGGGATGGCATCTGTTTCCGTTCTCGTCCTAAGTCTGTCAGAAGCTGTACCGAAAATGCCTGGGCAACCCTTCATCGCCCTTTCCTTACGGCTTGTGCCATTGATTCCACGTGGTCTCTGCCAACTGCTCGTATGCTCTTACAGTTTTTATACTCTTACAGTCTACTTATGCAGATAGTTTTCATCAAGAACTTAATTACAAGATCACGTGAGCGTCAGCATTAGAACAACCGTTGGCAGTATCACAATAAGGCAAAACAGACGCCACGAAAGTTTAGCTGGAGCAATTAGGTGTGAGCTATGTTAGAAGGTAGCTGAAAGAGTCCTAGTAGAGCGCCTTTTTGGATGGTATAGAATATTCCATAAGTTCATTCGGAATCTTTATGTCGTCACATTTATCCTGTTGAACTTTGAAGGGATTGAACCATCGTACCCGTTACCACGCATACTGATTTTGTGTAATAGTCATTCCGTTTCTATCATCTGTCTTAGGTGGCACGTTCACCATCTAGTCGGCTACAATCATTGAGATTTTGTGATTCCTTCTGTCTTCCGTATTTATCCCCTACTGCCACACAACATGTTAATTTATGGCGTTCATAGTCATTTATTTCCAGCTCTTGGTTTCAAATCCCCTGACATGTGGATGTCGGATTCGAGACATCAGTTCAACTAACAGGTTTGCCTAATGTCACACAATTACAGAACTGCATCGCAGCTTTTCCCTTTACTACTGATACGTCTCCGCAATGATACTTCTGTTTAGTGAGTGTTGATGACACAAGTTGTGCAACGGCGGTCTACATTTACAGAACAGCGAGGCATGTAACCGACCTCGTGTGTTCCTCCCACAAAATGGCTGAGGACGCACTCCACTGGGAGCCACAGGCCAACTTAAGCTTAGTCGCAAGCTTCAGAACAGTCCAGCTTTGATGCGGTCGTATGTCTCAGTAAAGTATTGTATCTTTCTTTAAGACACAAGGTATACAAAGTTTTATTTCCGCATGAAATTGCAACGTGGTGAGTTGGTTAAGACAAAGTCTTGAAATCAGTATGTGCTATGATGATTTCACTTTTTCCCGGATTTAACTACTCCACGTTAACATAAATCGCTAAACACTATCCTCGTCGTAGTTGCGTTAATAATGAAGCAACCGGTGTCACTCTCCCGCGGCCCACAACTCGAAATCGCACTGCGTGTGTAACGCCTTCGTCGCAAACTGAAAGTCAGCTTCTAATCTTACACGTTTGCCTCGAACTTACGACACCGATGGACAGATGAGAGTCTGGCCAGCAGTAGATCTCGACCAGCTGCGACTCTCCAAGGCTGTCGTCTATATTCGGTGCTTCTCAACTTCTTTTAGACCGACATCTCACGCTAGTGGCATTCCGAAGTCATGGCAATTTTACATCTGAAGCTTACTGCATCTCAGCAAAATTAAGTTGTATCTGAAGTTTACTTTAACGTCTTCTAACCAATGGACGTTAGTATTTCTGGATTGTAATAAAATGTAAACGTGACTCTCGAGTGCATTTTGCTGTCCTGAAGGCATGTCTGGAGCGTGAGAGATTCGAAATAAATCAATAAATTTCGCAGAGTGGGTGATTCTGCAATGCATGCAGTCAGAGGTGTAACTGGCTTTCTTCCGCTGTCAACCTGTCAGGCCCTTTCTTCCTACTAACTATTCATGGTAGTAAAACTACTGACTTACCTCTGTACGGCCCTCCTGCGGAGCATCGAACAACTCCGTCTCTGGTTTCTGCGGTAAAATTTCAGGTTGAGCACTCCGATCGCAAGTGTCGCCCTCAAAACGTGGAATCTCTCCAGCCACCTCTTCCTCTCCAAAGTCCCAATTAAAATCAACCTGTGGGAGGTATGAGTTTATCATCACTGATTCATCTAGAATAGCATTTGTCTAAAGGACAGAAAAGTTAAGACGTCTTTCTCACCATTCTTAAATGGATTACATATTAAGTAACTAAGCCTTCACTGCAGACAGTAACGATCGTGAAATACAGTGTTTTTAATGTATGTTAAAATTATGATGATATGGGCAGGTTAGAAAAAAAGAAGCAGACCATTGCATATACAGTGGGATAGGGCGCGTGATGATATAAAATGATTCGGCCATACAAAAAAGTGACACCAAGCAAGACTATGTTGATACAAAAAACATGACGCATCCTTTTTTAGCCGTATGATATGTGAAGTCTTCGATAGTTTTCGGTTACTACTTGCAATCTTACAGCAACTACGCCGGTAGATTTAAAAAAGGAAGATTACTAACGAAAATATAAATATAGTTTGATATTGCTACGCTGTGTCTTCCGCCAGGATTAAATATTACGCCTGATTAACAATACATCATGTAGAGTTATTTACTCTATCTTTGTCGATGTCTTAATATATTTTTTTTACAATAAAAGTAATTAGTAACATATTTTAAATTCATACTCCTTTCACACTGTCTTGCTATATTATAAGAAAATGTATGATTCCTCCGAACATATAAATACCGTATTGTTTGTTTAATTTACACCAATTATACTAGAGCCACGTCTCCCCATGTATATTGTTCTTCATCTTCCGTCTTCTTCAGTTTCATGGCCTAGCATCCCTTTCCACATTTATATCCTTGCATGCAACCTTAGTTTTACCTTAGGGTTTGTAACAAGTTGAGAATAATATTATTGGTCTGTAGTAGAGTGAATATCTCTCATTGCTCTTCTTGAAAATCTGAGTGTCAGTTGCAGTCTCTCATGCTCTGAAAGCACGTATGGAGCTTGAGCGATTCCCAGTAATACACTGAAGCACCAAAGAAAGTGCTATAGGCATGAGTTTTGAAATACAGAGATATGTAAACAGGCAGAATACACCGCTGGAGTCCGCAACGCCTGTATAAGACTATAACTGTCTGGCGCAGTTGTTAGATCGGCTAGTGCTGCTACAACGGCAGGTTATCAAGATTTAACTTAGTTTGAATGTGGTGTTACAGTCGGCAAGCGAGTGATGGGACGAGGCATCTCCGAGGTAGCGATGAAGTAGGGATTTTCTCGTACGATCATTTAATGAGTTTACCGTGAATATCAGGAGTCCGGTAAAATGTCAAATCCCAGACATGGGTGTGGCCGGGAAAACATCCTGTAAGAAAGGGAACAACATCGACTGAAGAGAATCGTTCATCGTGACAGAAGAGCAACCTCTCCGCAAATTACTGAAGATTTCAATGCTGAGCCATCAACAAGTGTCAGAGTGCGAACTGTTCAACGAAACATCATCGATGTGGGCTTTCGAATCGGAAATCCCACTTGCATATCCTTGATGACTGCAGTATACAAAGCTTTAAGCATCGCCTGGGCGCGTCAACACCGACATTGGGCTGTTGACGAGTGGAAATATGTTTCCTGGAAGGACGAGTCTCTATATTTAAATTGTATCGGGTGGATGGACGTGTTCGGTTATGGTGACAACCTCATGAATCCATGGACCCTGCATGTCAGCAGGGGACTGGTGGAGGCTCAGTAATGGTGTGAGGCGTGTGCAGCTGGAGACAGACATGAACATTATTGAGAGTTGCAATTTCTTGTTCAGAAGAGATCTCCATCCCCTCGAACTCTTACGGATTTATATACAGGCCTGCACGATTCATGCTGTCAGTTCCCTCCAACACTACTTCAGTCGTTAGTCGAGTGCGTGCCACGTCGTGTTGCGGTACTCTGGGTGCTTTGCAGGAGCCCTACATAATATAGGGTATGTGCACCAGTTTCTTTGGCTCTTCAGTGTATTACCTGGCAGTGGAGTATTCCACAGTGCATACCATCTGAGATACCATCTGTACATTCTTTCCTCACACCCTGTCTGGCCGTTCCCTACTGCTTCTTTATCATGGTAGTAATAATATTGACTTACTTCAATGGGATCCTCCTGTTTCTTCTCTCGCCTCTTCCGGCGGTTGCGAGGATCTACAGGAAGGTTGCAGTTGTGGGCAACAGATGGAGGAATTTCTTCGGCCACATTTATCACCTTGAAGCGCCCAAATATACGAACCTGGGGGAGTTTTGTTTTTACCATCACTAATTTAGACAAGACGTCATGTATACAGCAGATATAAAGGTTTAGATACCTGAATTGTAATAATTAAACAGACTATATATTCAATAAGTGGCCCGTAATTGCAGTTTTAAGGAATTTTAGTACGGTGCTATTGATATGTGCTGAAAGTTAAGATATCGAATAAGGTAGAGAGCTAAAAGGTACTAGAGTGAAAAGACAAAGAAAGATATTTATGGAGCACACTTAGTAAATTATGTGTAGTTTGTTGCTACTAGTGCTAAGGCATCAACAAACAGTTAACTTACGTCACTACAGCAAATAAATTTGAAGCGCCAGTACACAATTAAATACGTAGGGAATTGCAAGTGAGAGTGCTTACTAACGAAAATGTAAATTTATGTTTATAATTGTCTTTGTTATCACACTAATTTCTCTTAGCTTATTCTTCCCATCGTCATTTCAATTTATGTTTTCTCTTCCTTCTCACCGCCTAATCAACCTCGAATTCCGATTCTGGAACATTACATTGGGTCTCTACGGCAGCACTGTTATCTTTTGTTTAAGCATCCCCGCCCTCTAATACCCTCTCTAACACCTCTGTGGTCTCTGTTCCGGTTATTTATTTTCTTATCAACTATTCTTAAAGTTTCTAAACTTCCTCCTGCATCGGCTCTAGGTAAGCGTCACATGGACTGGAACTGAAACACACGTTATATCGTTCTGCCATTGTGTGCATTTTTATACGGTGGATTCGTACTACTTCCTCAAATTATTGCACTCAAATTAAAGTCATCTTTCGTCTTCCTTTTAAACTGAAGGCATACGCTTTTACCAGTTTATGGAAGTGCTTAGCTTTATGCAAGGATATCCGAACTAACACTCCCTATGACCGTAACCTGTCTACTGGAGACTGAGGTAGCACGTCGAAAGCTTTTGACAGTTTTGGTGCACTAAGTCACTGTTAACCTTCGTTTTTCATTTCGTGAAGGTGGACCGCCGAAGAACACTATTGCGTATGAAACGAGTGATATATTCCGAACCCCCGGCAGTTTTACAGAGGAAGCTTAGTGCACGAGTACTACTGCTGCTTTTCACCTTTGATTTACCTTATGTTCTTGTAACCAGTGCACGATACTATTACTGGATTGTAATAAAATGCAATTCTTATTTAGTCCTTCATGTACAAATGAAAGAGTGATCCGGCAGAGTAACAGATTCTGCAAAGCGTACAGTTTGCTACTTTATTTGGTCATTCTTCTCTCTCGTTCTTTCTTACCCTTTCTTCGAGATTACTTCACATGGTTGTATTGAAATTGACTTACCTCTGCATAGCCGTCCTTCAGCGTACAGTCCACACTATTATCTCCATACTTGATGCGACTAGCTGATTCTGGGCTCCATTGGCAGGGAAATATCTCAAAGACAGAAGGCACTTGTGACACACTCCTCTTTTTCAAGCGGCCATAAACCTGGAAGAGTGGGTTGCATATTTTTCTAACAGATGCGAACATTCTAAACACTTGACTTACAATACTGAAACAGATTTTATACAACATATGCAGTCCATAACTGTATCGTTTAAGAGATATGAAGTACGGTGCTAGAGACGGCGGTTATAAATTAAGACATCAAATAAGGCAGAGAACTAAGAGCTACAAGAATGAAAACGTGAGGTAAGATTTTAACGGAAAACACTAGACAAAACTGTGGCACGGTAATATGGCTACTGCTAAGGCATCCTGTAATAGTTAACCTGGCGCTTGAAAGGAGAAAAATTGTATGTACAATGGTTTAGAATATGTGAAGCAAATGTGGATAGATATATTCAGTAAACACGTAGTGAAATATGACGGCCGGAATATGCCGGACTGAAGCTCGAGTACAAGACCTTTGCCTTTCTGTGAAGTTTGGAAGTCGGGAAATGAGGCACTGGTGGAAGTACACTTGTGAGGACAGGTCGTGTGTCATTCTTGGTTAGTATAGTCGATGGAGCGCGTGCCCGCAAAAGGCAAATTCATTCTGCTGCCATCGTCCCACTGATATCCTTATACTACTGACGAATGACATGTCATCTGAAGACTCAGAACATAAACACTGCAAGCCACTCTAGGTTTCAGAAAGCCTGCTACATTAAATATCACTTAAGCAACACACATCTGCGTACACTAAACGCATATCCTTATTGATGGCGTCATGAAAATAATGCCATGTCATATAGCTCTGGTTAAGGTCATGATGTCAGACATTCCTCACCGATGCTTGCTGAGAAGAGCATTGATAACGTAAATAATTGTAGACGTATTACAATCTACTGTGCATCTATTTTAATACCGCGTGGTCTGCGATGGTGTCACATGTCTGGGTTACATCTACTAAGGGAAATGAACTTATCCATTAAAGGATATAAAGTTTTCCTAAATGTTTGAACCATTCATCAATTGCAACTCCTGAATATTCTCAAACGGAACGATGTTTAATCCTACCAGGCATGTTTTTACGGTTTGACCCACAAATCTGTAACAATATCGACAGAATGTAATTTTCGGTTGCCTTCATGCGTACTTCACTTTACTATTTACTAAAGACAGAATGCTGCTGTTCGCAGCGTTGCGACTGATTGCCACATTATGTACAGAAATTGCCTCCTAGTAGGAAGAACATAAGTACGCGGTCTTCTTTTCTCAAACCGTTAATGACTGCATCCTTGACTGAATGAAATTGTAATGTAATATACAGACATCGTATAAACACAGACTGTGTGATGGTTGTAATAATTAGTCTCTCCCTCCGCATGCACAACAAAATGCAAACATATAAAATATGGGCAATGTGTGACATGTGGTAGTTTTGGTCGGTCCGGGATGCGTACGTGTACAGCCGAAATGTTTTCTTCAGTTCAGTTTACTAGCTTAATTCCAACCATTAGTGTTGTTACCGTTGTCACCAGTTATTACGAGTCCTTTTGTAAGCAGCTATAGCTATTACGCTGATCCGAAGATCATAGGAAAATGAGCGGCTAGTGTTATGGGGGTGATGGATACGAAGACGTGTGGCGGGGGGATTACGTGGCTCGATCCACACTTATTTCCCTGTCTCTGAAAATGCACTTATAAAACGGTGGGGTCAGTGTGGACTGTAGGAGCTCCTTGTTTATGACGAGTAGTTGAGAGAGTTTAGCCGAGTCCAGAAGCTGATTCAGTGAGATTCTGTATGGTGCTGTATCAGTGACTATATTAACTGTAATGTAACTGGTCGTTGGCTTCATTGTGAGATTTTTCATACACCTTAGACTTGCTCAGTGCTTACCTTCTCCATGTCCACATTTCTGTAATCATAGACTTCCGTCGAACGTGCTTTCTTTGATTTCTGCCCCAAATCACGTTTCTTCTTCCTGCAGGGAAGACACAGACAGCACAAAATGCTGTAAAGCACCTGCGAAGACAAAAGAACATTAGAACACATGTGATTCTGAGTTTATGTATTCAGACAGCAAAATGACACCGCCTCATACTCTTGCTGTAGAGCAGTCAGTAAGTTACGAATTTTTTGTGGACGACCTTTCACATGGACTCGACCCTTTCCTCAATTTGTTTGAAAAATACCCTAAAACTACAAAATATCACATGAATAGGCCGGAAACTCACAGACTATCCCCCTGCCTCCTCTATCCCAGGAAAGAACGACATGTCACGAGGCAGGCACGCAAGTAAGCTTCACGACGTTCACGAAGAATGGCAGCCACTATCAGTACACGCGTAACACCAGCAGTATCACATTAACAACCGAGGTACTCTTCCCCACCAAAGTAGAGGTACACATGAGAGATTTAAGAAATGGAATTGTATGTGCTATCACCTATCACGGTTTTCGGGGTCGTTCAGTGGAGCGTTCGGTCAGCCAAAGAAAATCAAGGAAGTCTTCCGAGAGATGTCATATCCAATTATATCTGCAGCTTGCGTTTCCGAAACCTTTTTGGCACAAGACAGACGTATCATTTCTAGAGAGTTCTGTATTATCAGGTCGAGCAGACCAGACTGGAAAGACGGTGTCGCCGGCCGCAATGGCCGAGCGGTTCTAGGCGCTACAGTCTGGAACAGCGCGACCGCTACGGTCGCAGGTTCGAATCCTGCCTCGGGCATGGATGTGTGTGATGTCCTTAGATCAGTTCGGTTTAAGTAGTTCTAAGTTCTGGGGTATTGATGACCTCAGCAGTTAAGTCCCGTAGTGCTCAGAGCCATTTAAACCAAAGGCGGTGTCCCTGTCCTGCTGTGTTAAGAAGACACTTTTTCGGAACGATAGATCAGTTCCCCTAATATAAGACTGTAGATACCAGTAGCACAGATATAATTACGTTTTGTATTATTCACCCTGTTATCGGCACGTTTCTCCCCGTAAAGCAATGTAAGCGAAGTGGAGTGGAATGCACTGTTGAACAACCTCTGGTGATCTCACCGCTTACATCGCAAGATAGGTAAATTCGTTCCGGAGAAAACGAATCCTATCGGAGCACAAAATTCGAATATTCTCCTGTTTGAAATGACTCTGACTGAAGTATGGTCTACCAGTCGCCTCATTGTAGTTCCCTCAGCACCTTTAAAATTTTCACAGATGTCTTTGGACGCGAACATATTCGCACTCTATTTAACACGCAACTCATCTCTCATTCCGACAAACTCCCCTCACTGTAACCCACACCCCTACTACTACTACTACTGCATCCCCTCACTGTCATTGTCTCCCTCTTGCTCTCTCTTACTGCTACTATTTCACTCACCCCTTCAAACTGCCGCCGCCTTCTCACTTTCGCTATCTCTCTCGTCCTCGATGTCACAGTCGTAGACGCTGTCTCTCTTTATCACTGGCTGTCATTCACTTTCAGCTGCACCTTCCCTTTACTCCTGTATCACTAGCACAGTCTCCTTCACTCTTTTCCTAGCACTGTCAACTACGATACTATGCCACTGTTTCAGTCTCTTTCTCTCACATTTCTAATGCCTCCTTCGATCTTTCTATGCCACAGCCACCTTTTACTACCTTCCAGTATATCTGTGTCTTTTCCAATGCCGCTTTAACATTTTCTCTCTGCATAAAAAAGCGCGCGAATTTGCCTGCATTCCAGAATTGCTGGGAAATTTTTAAAGTTGCTGGGGAAACCAAGATGAGGCAGCTGGTACTCCACTTTTCTGTCAGAGTCTTTTGAACAACAGCGTGTTCGCCGTTTTAGTGCTCCTGTAGGAGCATTTTTCCGCTACTTCCCCACTTTTGCCACGCACAGTAGGGAATGCCACTCATATGGATAGAACTTTATGGTTCAGTAAAATTTTGATACATTACTTTATGAAACTCAAATATTGCGCGACTAATTTTACACCTCATTGAGGATTTAACGCGCACAAAACTTTCCCTGTGCTTCAGTACTACAACGTGGGCTTCCCAGAACTCTTCTGATGTTAGTGAAGACACTTTACAACTTGTTCATCGGTGCTATGCCACTTCATAAAGTACGTTTTCGGCTCACAACGTATTACGCCTCTTCGTTACACGCTAACACCCCTGTGATATCATGGAATACGGAATCTTCACAAATGATTGCGTAGCGTTGACTAACACGTAAGTAATATAAGATCTCCATATCCTGAAAAGACAACCTGCAATGCTGGAAGACAGATGCTACAACTAACAGGTTGTAAAAATAAAAAAAAGGTCGGGAATATCAGAAACAAATAATTATTGTGAAACGTTGAAGAGTGTCGTTAAGCTGTCCGATGTGTTGAATACAGTATGAAAACTCAGAAATCGCAAATGGAGCCTGGACCAAATGTTTGTCTCACGATTGCAGTCCCGTTACTCCACCAGTAGCCATAGCATCTGGCCATATCATGCGATAACCTTTTCAGCTACAAGAGCTGAAGAAAATGCTGCAGTCCTCGACGAACTCTGTCCTTGGAGTGAATCATGTTCACTATCCTTCGGTGTGTAATTCGCCAAATAGTGCATTGACAAAGTTTCTACGAACTTTCAACGGTACTTGGATGACACTCCTCTCCTCACTGAACAGTTCAAATAATTATTCCAGCTCCGTGACCTAAAGCAATGGCCGGAAGTAAAACGTCGTCTTGAGCCAGAAGGACCCTTGGATAGTTTATTAAGACCCACTCAGAGTGGTAGCTGCGATACAAGTATTTACTTTCAGAAAACCAGGTGGGGTTTCCGGAGGGTAACGGAAACTATGCGTTCTTCGTATTATACATTTTGAAATTTTTCGTTCAACACTAGGCGACATTTTTGCATTACCGTTTGTCGACGTAAAGGTGCGCACGACAATGTTTAAATTTCAGTTCTACTACAAAAATTAAGCGATATGTGTATTCCAGAGACGTTTTTGTTTGGAATTCAAACCTTCATAAGATACAGTGCTCTGACTGCAGAACAAATTGCTATTACAACCTAGAAAGGACTGCCTCAGTGCTCCATGCCCAGCCCTTATATGTTTTAAACGTACACACGAGATACGGACCACGTACAACATAATTTCACCCGGCACTGATAGTCTCCTGGTTGCAGATGATTTATACCTTTCTCCTATACACCACGATCTTGAAGCCTAGTCAGCGTCTTGAATCCTGTACAGCATGATCTTGAATATCTTTGCACGGCTTTAGACAGAGTAGTTTACGCATTAACACGCTGTTACGATGTCAACAACCTAACAATTTCAACTCAGAAATGTTCCATGGTTCTCTTTAATCGGAGATGGTTGCGACGGTGCAATTCATCCATTTTATTACATAGTGTCTCCCTCCCATAGGCAACTGAAGCCTGTGGTGTTTGGAACGCGCTTCAGATGGGATGATCACGTATCTCTTGTAATCAGGAAACAGCATTAACATTACGTTATCTGTAGATGAAACTTGGTAGGGTGTGGAGCCCACCATTCTCTTGAACATATCCTAGGGCCTCCTCCGCTCAGTCATCGATTATGGATACCAAAGGTGCACCTCATAAACTTGAAGCAGTACATTTTGGTTGCCAGCGACTTTGCCTTGGAACAATGCGATCAACTTCGACAAATACATTACCAGTAGAAACGCTTGAATCTCCGCCGTATAAGCCACTATTTCGCCTCACACCCCGTTACACGTGCACATGTTACTTGTTCAAGTAGGGTAACTTTCGACCTTCGTCTCACGGAAACGGATGAAGATATGAAAACAACTTTCAAGGTTATCTGGACTCGGTATTGTAGAAGTATATCGTAGGAAATCCAGTCACATGCTATTAAAATCCGTCTTGGAATCCGCGGCTCGGTTTTGGTAGAAAGAATACATGAAAAAAGTTTTGGGTGGTTTTCTGACAACCGCCCATAAATTAATGGTGCCTCCACAAGTCTCTTAATACACACCATACACCATATCAATCGCAAAAGGCAGCAAACGATTGTGTCCGTTTGCCACAGCAAGACATATTGTGAAATGTTCATATTTTGAGCCTGCACTGTGGGACAGTGACACTAAGACGATGCTTCTGTTGGGTATACAATATAGAAGAGCATAGCACTTAAAGAAAAAATCTGTCGTCAACTGCCATGTTCTTCTATATTGATCCCAACTTGGCCGGCCTTGGTGGCCGAGCGGTTCTAGGCGCTACAGTCTGGAACCGCGCGACCGCTACATTCGCGGGTTCGAATCCTGCCTCGGGCATGGATGTGTGTGATGTCCTTAGGTTATTTAGGTTTAAGTAGTTCTAAGTTCTAGGGGACTGATGACCTCAGAAGTTAAGTCCCACAGTGCTCAAAGCCATTTGATCCCAACTTGAAGTTGTAATATTTGCTATTATTACGTGGGTCTTCAAGACTTTAATATTTGCACTGAAGGTGGTTACTCATTGACTAAAATCGATTTTCTGTTATACATGCTTTCACACCCTTTACGACGGGTGCTACCGATTTTGTTGTTTACATACTGTCAATTGTCAACGATGGCTGTCCTCTCCTGATGTGTCTTCCCCCATAGAGGCAGCTCTGTTGACGATATCACGTTATGTTCGTTGCCAGATGATACGGTTTCTGCTTAATATGGAATGACCCATTAGGATCAGGTCATTTCCCTAATGTTCTGATGACAAACCGACAGCAAGATCGTGGGATTCTTCCCTAACACTCCTCGGCACTCTTTTAAACAATCGTGGAGAATACAGTAGCTGTTGTGCCAGAAACGGATCCACAGCACGTATCCTGCTACACATTGTTCAATGTGTTAAATGTGACAGATCTCTCTATCCCAAAAGCGACATGCTACTTCGTTATAGATTAACAGCTCTGTGACATGGGATACGGAATCGTCACAATTACTGAACAACGTGGAGTAGCATTTAAGCAATATAAACTCTCCTTATCTTCAGCAGACAATCTGCACTGCTAGAAGACGAATGCTAAAACTAACATGTTGCACGAAAGAACTGAAAACGTCTAATCTGGATAAATTATTGTGAAACAATGAATAGTGATGTTAAGATATCTGATATCTGGAGTACAACAAGGAATCTCAGAAATCGTAACTGGAACACAGACCCGAAAGACTTCGTTAGATGTAGTGCTTGACAATAAAGTACTTCTACATCTACATCCACATCCATACTCCGCAAGCCACCTAACGATGCGTGGCGGAGGGTAATTTGAGTGCATATATCGGTTCTCCCTTCTATTCAAGTCCCGTACTATTCGTGGAAAGAAAGATTGTCGGTATGCCTGTGTGTGGGCTCTAATCTCTCTGATTTTATCCTCATGGTCTCTTCCCGACATATACGTAGGAGGGAGCAATATACTGCTTGACTCCTCGGTGAAGGTATGTTCTCGAAGCTTCAACAAAAGCCCGTACCGAGCTACTGAGCGTCTCTCCTGCAGAGTCTTCCATTGGAGTTTATCTATCATCTCCGTAACGCTTTCATGGTTACTAAATGATCCTATAACGAGGGGCGCAGCTCTCCGTTGGATCTTTTCTATCTCTTTTATCAACCCTATCTGGTACGGATCCCACACTGGTGAGCAATATTCAAGCAGTGGGCGAACAAGTGTACTGTAACCTACTTCCTTTGTTTTCGGATTGCATTTCCTTAGGATTCTTCCAATGAATCTCAGTCTGGCATCTGCTTTACCGACTATCATCTTTATATGATCATTGCATTATAAATCACTCCTAATGCGTACTCCCAGATAATTTGTGGTATTAACTGTTTCCAGTTGCTGACCTGCTACATTGTAGCTAAATGATGAAGGATCTTTATTTCTATGTATTCGCTGCACATTACACTTCTCTACATTGAGATTCAATTGCCATTCCCTGCACCATGTGTCAATTCGTTGCAGATCCTCCTGCATTTCAGTACAATTTTCTATTGTTACAAATCCTCGATGTACCACAGCATCATCCGCCAAAAGCCTCGGTGAACTTCCGATGTTATCCACAAGGTCATTTGTGTATATTGTGAATAGCAACGGTCCTACGACACTCCCCTGCGGCACACCTGAAATCACTCTTACTTCGGATGACTTCTCTCCATTGAGAATGGCATGCTGCGTTCTGTTATCTAGGAACTCTTCAATCCAATCACACAATTGGTCTGATAGTCCATATGCTCTTACTTTGTTCAGTAAACGACTGTGGGGAACTGTATCGAACGCCTTGCGGAAGTCAGGACACACGGCATCTACCTGGGAACCCCCTCTGAGTCTCGTGGACGAATAGCGCGAGCTGGGTTTCACACGATCGTCTTTGTCGAAACCCATGCTGATTCCTACGAAGTAGATTTCTAGTCTTCAGAAAAGTCATTATACTCGAACATAATACGTGTTCCAAATTTCTACAACTGATCGACGTTAGAGATATAGGTCTATAGTTCTGCACACCTGTTCGACGTCCCTTCCTGAATACGGGGATGACCTGTGCCCTTTTCCAATGTTTTGGAACGCTACGCTCTTCTAGAGACCTACGGTACACCGCTACAACAAGGGGGGGCAAGTTCCTTCGCGTATTCTGTGTAAAATCGAACTGGTATCCCATCAGGTCCAGCAGCCTTTCCTCTTTTGAGTGATTTTAATTGTTTTTCTATCCGTCGTTCATCTATTTCGATATCTACCATTTTGTCATCTGTGCGACAATCTAGAGAAGGAACTACAGTGCAGTCTTCCTCTGTGAAACAGCTTTGGAAAAAGGCTTTTAGTATTTCGGCCTTTAGTCTGTCATCCTCTGTTTCAGTACCGTTTTGGTCACAGCGTGTCTGGACATTTTGTTTTTATCCACCTACTGCTTTGGCATAAAACCAAAATTTCTTAGGATTTTTTGCCAAGTCAGTACACAGAACTTCACTTTCGAATTCGTTGAACGCCTCTTGCATAGCCCTCCTCATACTACATTTCACTTTATGTAATTTTTGTTAGTCTGCAAGGCTTTTGTT
Source organism: Schistocerca serialis cubense (assembly GCF_023864345.2). NCBI lineage: Eukaryota > Metazoa > Arthropoda > Insecta > Orthoptera > Acrididae > Schistocerca > Schistocerca serialis. The sequence goes on along the minus strand of NW_026047583.1, from coordinate 24,149,312 downwards.
ATGTTTAAGTTTGTTGCGAAGTTCCCTTTGCTTCCGTAGCTGTTTTCTAACTCGGTTGTTATACAACGGTGGCTCTTTTCCATCTCTTACGATCTTGCTTGGCACATACTCATTTAATGCATATTGTACGGTGATTCTGAACTTAGTCCACTGATCCTCAACACCATCTGTACTTGAGACGAAACTTTTGTGTTGAGCTGTCAAGTACTCTGAAATCTGCTTTTTGTCACTTTTGCTAAACAGAAAAACCTTCCTAGCTTTTTTAATATTTCTGTTTACGGCTGAAACGATCGGTGCAGTAACCACATTATGATAGCTGATACCCTGTTCTGCGTAAACTGTTTCAAATGTTTCGGGTCTGTTTGTCACCAGAAGGACTAATACGTTATCGCCACGAGTCAGTTCTCTGTTTAACTCGCGAGGAGGTTTATTGGCCTAGAGAGACAGCAGTCCAACAGTAGATTAATCACCCTCCTACGGGATGTAAGATAAATTCCTCCGCACATAAGTTCCAAATCGGATATGTAGCGTCATTATTCCTTACTAATTTAAGCATTAGATCCGGTGTTTAACACCTACGGTTGAATTCAATCTGATATCTACATAGGCCCACTTGGTATTCCATTCCTACATCTGTTTGTAAACCTCGAGATTCTCTTCTACGGTTTTACGAAAAACTGTTCTGGCACAGTCAGTTCACCTGTCTTATTCGACGAACATTGTTATGTTTATACTAATGGCTTGTTCTTTCAAGAGATTTCAGCAGTACGACGTGTATTTCTTGTCCAGAAGCTGAAATATTCCAAGCAGTTTCGTCTTCCACCACATGTCTCATTTTCTACAGTAGAAGCTATAGCGATTCGAGAGAGTCTCAAATCTGGTCGTCCCGCGAGGCTCTAGAACGTTCTATAGAGTAACAATCCAAATGTGTATAGGAATGTGTTCAGCAATAACTATGGATCAGTGAAATGAATATTCGGGTACTGCAACTAAGCGAAGAGGTACATGAATCTCCTTTCCGTGGAAACGAGGTCACTTGGGATTAGTTTACAATGACTAGGACGAACAGATGACGAACAAGGCCGGTGTTTCTCACCCTGTAATTAATGTCATTTACCATCCTCTGATATCGGGTTGCAGAGGACGAAACTCGCCAAGGAAGAATGGGGAGAGGATTGGGTCTTCTAGTGTACCATAGAATTCAATACTACACTCCAATAGAAGCACCTATTAGAAGCTCCAGCAGGTTTCGAAAGTTTCAGGAGAGGAGGAGGCTGGTAACTGTTTTTCTACAGATACATCGAAATACAATGCAACTGTTTCCTGCACGATCTTGAAGGTCTCCCTTCCGTCAAGTGTTACTGTTTTATTGTACCATGAAGATCCTGAAATACCCTTCCCAGTCCTCAATAAGCACGTACTCTGTATCCAAATTTTATTTGTTTTGGTCTAGGTCAGATAATTAATTGAACTTGTTGTGCCTGATTGTAGGTTGCACTTTGCACCATGTATTTTCTGTTCATCACTTGGTTCCGTTTCTGCAATCTCCCCGTAAGTTTCAGTATCTGACTGAAGAAAGCTGTTTATCGCAGTGTTAGCGTGGTTTGGACAGAGAAAGGTAATGTAGGGTTGTACATGTGTATAAATTCCGCTATGGAATAAGAGACCGCTTATTTGCGAAAAACAATGTAAAGATAAATTTTTTCGATGTACGAAAGCGTGATGAAAAGTGATGCCTCCAAATTTTTTATTATGTTCTCAATATCGGTTAAGGTATTACATGTCATGCAAATTACTCGGTTGACTTTTTAGCGTTGGAGATGGAAGTTGAAATACGCTGGCGCTAGAGTGCTCCGAGTTTTTTTCGTGTAACATGTCTGTGTCCATCGTAACTATGTCGTTGCGTGAGAAACAGAATCACAAAAAACAGAAAATACGAATTCGGAGAGTTCGTCTACACATGGAACACAGACGAGGGCTGTGACATCTGAAACAATCCGTCAATTGTGTTCTCTGTCATCGATACATTCCCGACTAGGTCTCATTTGTTTTCCAAAACTTAAAGATTACCCTCGAGGACTTCGCTTTAATAGTAATGGTTCAAATGGTTCAAATGTCTCTGAGCACTATGGGAATTAGCTTCTGAGGTCATCAGTCCCCTAGAACTTAGAACTACTTAAACATAACTAACCTAAGGACATCACACACATCCATCCCCCAGGCAGGATTCGAACCTGCGACCGTAGCGGTCGCTCGGTTCCAGACTGTAGCGCCTTGAACCGCTCGGCCACCTCGGCCGGCCTTAATAGTAATGAAAGGGTGCAAGCAGAGGTGATGTAGACATGAAGAATAAAGGTGTAGAATGTGAATAACGTACGCTTTATTTAAAAACCTTAAGAGATTCAGCACTTTGTACACATTCAGCAACGACACACACATTCACATTCACAGTAGAGAATACAAGGCGCAGAAGACAGTGAGGAAGAAGAGGTGCAATGTAATGACAAAAGCGATGCATTTCGAGTGAGGAAATGCTCCAGAACACCAAACCCTGAGCCAACACTAACAGTAAATATGCTCCATGCCTTGTGTCGTGTCCACCTGAGATACTGAATACATCCGAGAGAAGTTGATTCAGATGTGCGCTGCCTGGATGTAAGGGTTTCACGTTATGCAGTACACTAAATGTATTTGTCTCATAGAAAAAAGGAACTGTTCTTTTCAATTCCATGAAAAAGCAGAAACGCAGCGACTTCAGGCAGTAACACATGTTGTCCCACGCTAAGGCCACTGCACAACTAGACTGGTGCGCCATCAGAAGACAGTACATGCCCTGAGCCTTCTGCAGACACAGCTACACTGCGGTACGTATAATAACTGCGTCGTGCTCTGAGAGAGAAATGGAACGGTGACTGGAAAGCTGCTCCAAAGTTGAGCTGCGCGAGGCGGTCCGATTCGTGTCGGCAAAACATCTAAATTTCACACAAACTGACCGTGAATTCTGGCTGTGTGTGGACATAATGCAATGACGCGCCCCTCTGTATTGAAATGGTGTCATCAGTTTAACCAATGCTAATCAGCTGTGTAAGACGCTGATAGGAAAGGAAGGACATCGATATTGACATCGACCAAAGAACACAATGTCCAGACCATCGAGGAACTGATTCAAGAAAGTCGCCATTTTCCGGCGATGAAGACATTCACATTGAGGTTCTGGAGAGATTCCGTGACCAACGAGTGTATTTTTATAATCAAGTAATTGAAGGACTGGTGGAAGGCTCCGAGGCCTTTTTACAGGGATTTGGTAACTATGTTGCTAAACTGTCTCATGTATCTGTGTCAGTTTGAAGTGTAGGAGAGCATTCAGTAAAATTTGCTTCGCCTATCACGGGAATCTTTATCTTACTATTTGAGGTACTTTTCTGTGGTACTTGCAAATATATATATATATATATATATATATATATATATATATATATATATATATCAGTCGGCAGTTTATAAGTAAACGTCAGCAAATTAATCCGCGGAAATAAGTCATTACCAGGATGAGAAACGTGTGTGAGTACTGATGTAAAATATGTACTGTGTGTCCTAATATTTGGTGAATATCAAGAATTTTTGTAAATTACTATTTCAATCTTATTTGGTCCCAGAAAAAAACATTGACCAACGACACAAAAGTTTCACGTACGATATGTAAGTTCAAGATTCATGAGGATACAAAACATTTTTTTGATTTACAGGAGGTAAAAACATGATTAAATAAAATTTGTGTTAACTGTGATTACATAAAGGTGATATTGTCCATGTGTATGCTTCTCATTCTCTCCTGAGCTGTGTTTGGTATATTCTGTCTGTAGCTGATATGTGAATATTTATTAGCTACAAACCATGGCCCTTCAAGAAAATTGTACAACAATTTGAAATCATTGTTTGCACTGCTTATATTCTGCTTGCTCAGCATATATTATTTTGTATTTGTACCTGGTTTTTCGCAGTCTGGCACAATAAACCCAATCCAAATATAACGAGTCGTAAAGCTCCTACAAGGGAAAGCTACATTGGTGTTGCCTGTTCTATTTATGCCTGTTTCGGATAAATCCACACGTTGTCTGCTCTACGACCCAGTTGGTTTCAGCCTATTTGGCAGATTAATGTACGAGTGCTGTTGTTTTATAACGACCAGATCGGTCGCAAAATGGAAAGCACGGTGATAGTCAAAAATTATTTATTTGGAAGAGTTGGTTGGTTTGGGGGATGGGACCAAACTGCGAGGACTTCGATCAATTCGGATTATGGAAGGATGGAGAAGGGAGACGACCGTGCCCTGTCAAAGGAACCATCTCAGCATTTGCCTGATGCGTTTTAGGGAACTCACGGAAATCCAAAAATCCGGATAGCCGAACGCGGGTTTGAACCGTCGTCCTCAGGATCGCAAGTCAAGTATGCTAACCATTGCGCCACATCCATCAGTTCGCAGAACTTGGCTAAAACCATCCATCTACTTCTCTACATGGTCACCGTTCAGCGTTAGACAAACGTCGCATCCTTGTACTGCATTTGCAATACCCAAGCCTTAGAAGGCAGCTGCCTGCGCTTTCCGAAAATTCTCTAAGCTGGTCTGCAGTCTTGTCTAGTCGGGACTACGTGGTGGATGATATGTGCAGGTGTCGCAGTGCTCGTCTCTGTTCCACGTGAAACCAACTCTTCTTCATGGAGAGCGGTTCATGTGAGCAGAGATGAAACTCAGAGGGAGCCATTTCGGGCCGTAGGGCAGGTGATCAAACACTTTTCATCGAAAACGCTGCAGGAGCAACTTCATTGCCGCTGCAGTGTGTGGCCAGAAATCTCATGAAGAAGAAGGAAATCCCTAACAGTAACGGTACGTGAGCTGCATGTAATAAGGCGAAATCTATCGGCAGGCACTTGTTCTTGGCGGGGCCATTATTTTCTGTGCACTTTTACTTGCTCTCTGTGCTCTCACAGCTGAAAATAGTGAAATGACGCGATCGACGGGCATACGTGGGACACTGCCGGAGACATCTGTGCAAGGTTTCATCGGATTTCCTCTGTGGCTTAGACTTTATTACCCAGCAGACCTTAATAATGGAATAGCCTTCGTATGAGAGGACTACTGGTAACTTGCTGATATTAGCGACGCCGACAGAGCAGCGAAACTGGTTTCGCTAATGCGTCTATTGGCCAGCGACCCATATCAATCTTAATCAGCTACGGCTTAATTTTGAATGTGGACGAGTAGGAAGAGCAGCACACGATGACCGAGAGGTTAATGCACTGGAGTTTCCTACGTTTCGAGCCGTTCAGGGATCTCAGCTAAAATTTATTTCATTTCCGTAAGTCAGTTCAGTCGGATGCCAGATTGGTACATCTGAGAATAGAGGATCCTTACGGTGGCACATCTTTATCGGATCCTCGCGTCACCGAGTTGCCAAGGCCATGTTTTCCTTTCAGCTATATTGCGATCCACCGAATAAGCTGAAGTTCCAACACAGCTCTAGATATCCTTTTAATCTGTTGGCAAAATTTAGGATCATTAGTCAGCAGTTTGATTCCTAGTAATTAAGTCTCCATCTTCCTAATTCGTGCCTGGAACTCAACAAAATCACTCACTATTTTAATTGGAAAATTATTATTTTTCCACACAATAAATGGTTCACAATTATCATCCACTTCGAAACGTCTTTTTTGAGTCTGTGAAGTCTCCCTAAGTAGTGAATGTATTCTATTATCGACAACGCTAAATAACTACCTTCACTACATTAGTCGTAAATTTCAGTAAATGTATCAACAGCAAATATATAGTGGACAAACATTTTAGATTCGTAAAATAGCTGCTAGCTGCGTTTACTGAGTCATTGCGTTGTCAATATACACCTCAACACAAAATGCAGCTGTAGCAAGATGAATAAATACGGTGGCATTGACACGCGCTTTTTATGCTAGTAGATCCTTTAATATATATATGCGCAACACACTCACGGGCGTTTAACCAATTATACTCCATTTAGACCTGTTCAGTGACTTATATATCGTTGTGTCCGAATAAAACGCTGAATATCGAGGTTCCAGGAACATGCAAATAAAATTCAAAAACCCTAAATCGTTTTCTTATTCATAGTACTTAGCTAGAACATAGTACCTGACAGGAAGGAAGGTTATTATGTATTACTGACTCGACATAGTACCGACGCGCAAGGTACTGGAGCTCGACTTTCCAGCAAAAAACGACATTTAACATATTTTTCTGAGCATGTCAACCTGTATAAAATATTTCAAATCACTTTCAGTAACAATAATCTTATTGTTAAGCTGATCATAACATGGTGTCTGAACTTAGTTTCTTCGCAATGCTTGAGCCGAAAACAAAATTCTGATATTGTGAGGAAAGAGTGATGATGATTCAAAGCTGGTTTATCTTTTATTTTCCACGCAGTCCCACCTTCTTGTGGACTCAACACTATTTGTTTGTGGTAATCGCTCATTCAGCCTTTACTTAATGAAAAACCAACTTAAACTGGATATTATTATCACTACTACAGTGCTACATTCGCATTACATGTGAGTCTGGAATCTTTGGATCGCATTTAAACAGTCCTGTTTATGAAAAGGTTTAATTTGATTGACACCGGATGTTAGGAAATCTATCTGCGTAGCACATACGGCAAAGAACTTATCTGTGATGGCGGTAGGTCGGAGAATTACTGATGAACCATTTCATCGGACGTAGACTCACTACGGCTGGGAGAAACATGTACACACCCGAGCGGGAGACATGAGAGCTAAAGTTTAGCAACTTCTATTCCCGATTAGTGCATCTACTCTGTGGACTGGTGAGATTGCTAGAAGAGTCCTGAGGAAGTGCAATTCATCCACAAAAGAAGATACTTACAAAAACCTTTGTCCAAGCAATTCTTCACTACTGCTGATCACTCTGGATCCTTGGAATAATAGAAGAGTTGGAGGAGATCCAACGGAGATCGATAGGTGCTCTCGCGGGATTGTATAGTAAGCGGGAGAGCGTTAAGGAAATGCTCAACTCCAGTAGGAGACTGCACAAGAGTTGTTGTGCAACACGGAGAAGATGCTGTGGAAATTGGGAGAGACTGAGTTCCGGAGAGAATAGGGCAGGATATTATTTCCTCGCTTACAGCTGTCCTGAAATGATAATGGTGTGATACTCTGACTGATTACAGACATTACAGTAGCGTATTATTAAGCGGTCGTCTCAAGCACGAATCGCGAATAAAAGGGGAAAAATGGTTCAAATGGTTCTGAGCACTATCGGAGTTAACTGCTGAGGTCATCAGTCCCCTAGAACTTAGAACTACTTAAACCTAACTAACCTAAGGACATCACACATATCCATGCCCGAGGTAGGATTCGAACCTGCGACCGTAGCAGTCGCGCGGTTCCAGACTGTAGCACCTAGAACCGCTCGGCCACTCTGGCCGGCAATATAGGAGGAAAGGTGGGAATTCAGAAGCACTCTCGGCCACACGTCGTAAGGTGGCTTGCGAAGTATAGATTTCTATATACAGTGATAGGCGATCACGCTGGAGACTGTGAGCCCCACATACGAAGCTCTATATTATTCTGATTACGACGTATGAGGTAATAGCATTCAACAGTAGCCGTTTTTTATGGCTGATGCACACAGTCGGGGATTTCTGCTTCGACGTTGATAATGACTGAGTGTAGACAGTTATTGGTCACTTACCTCCACTGGCTTCATGGTTTCCTCTGATATCTGCCTCTCTTCAGTAATCAACCTTTTTTCGGCGACGACTTAAGCTCCTTCTATCACAGATGTGCAGCTCACTTCACTTTTCAGGAGATTCTTTTTCTACAATCACCGATACGCACCTCAACAGATTAAGTTCACCAGGCAGACAATTGCTAGGCAACGCACGCAGCACGTCCCGCGATCTTTAATTGTTGTGAGGCTCGCCTAGGAACAATGCTAATGAAGAGTTATCATCGCGTGTGACTCTAGAGAACTTTGTAACCATACGCGATTCGTTTGTAACTGTCGGTAATCCACTAAATAATACTCGTAAGAAAAGAAAACACAAAAAATTTATTTCTGCATCACCGAAAATCCAGAATCTTAATTTAAAGTTGTCCCAAAATAGCAAAATAAATGGGTGATAGAAACTTTCAGCAATATCCACATGTTTTGCAGTTACTTTGACTAGAACCGTTCCTCGAAAAATGGCTCTGAGCACTGTGGGACTTTATATCTGAGGTCATCAGTCCGCTAGAACTCAGAACTACTTAAGCCTGACTAACCTAAGGACATCACACACATCCATGTCCGAGGCAGGATTCGAACCTGCGACCGTAGCTGTCGCGCAATTCCAGGCTGAAGCGCCTAGAACCGCTCGGCCACACCGGCCGGCGAATCGTTCCTCGGTTTATATTCCTGTGATAAGATCGAAACATTTTCATATTGTGATATTCTGGCGAAAATGAGCACGAAATATGATTGAAGGAGGTATTCGCCGTGAAATTTGTAAATTTATGCATTCAAGCAACGCGACCATCTACAGTTCGTTCAGTGAATTGAAATTTATTTCTGATTTTGGAGAAAACAACCGACACTGAATGGCGTGAGCGACAAGATCACCTCATCGTGAGGGGTAAATGTCGTGTTAAGAAGAGTAAGCGACAGCACACAATGACGATACCTCCAACGTATTAACAAATTAACGAAGGAGTAATGCATACAGTTGTTTCAATATAAAGTCGACTGCACAGGTTGGGCGTATGAAGTACTATATAGCAGAGCTCCCTGTAAAATACCTTCATTGAAAATGGCGTGTAAACATACGACTGAAGTTCTTTAAATGCGAAATGTGAGCTAACACAAAAGTGCTACCGATGGGAGGTTTGCGTGCCCCTTTCCGGAACAGTGCAGTGCATGAGTAGTATGGAAAAAATGAGAAAGAAAGAAGGAAGGAAAGAAGCCTGGGTTTAACATCCCAGATAAAAAGGGTGAGAAAGGAGTACTTGAATGAATAAACATGTTTCACAGTAAGGGAAAAGAATGTACCAGGGTGAAAGGTGCAGATACGTTCCATACCAGAAATTATACCTGTACCTAAAAGTTGACATTAACCAAGAAATGACAAAACGCTTTTAACTAACGATTTCCAAAATGAAATTTCTCACCCGCCTAGCTTCAACTACGATTTGCGATCAGAGTCCGTTTATTCCTGTCGTGCGGCAGTAACCACGTCGCACACCTTTCCGCATCTCCGCCAGTGCACTCACTGCCCATCTACACGTTTTGTACGCCGTACTACCGCCATCTGTATGTGTGCACACTGCAGTCTCGTGGCTTCTGTCACGTCAGTGTATTCTTCTGTTTGAGTTCAGCAGAGGGGTGACAGCAGAGGAGGCAGCCAGAAACATTTGCACCGTCTATGGAGTAATACAATCGGACAGAGATTGGCAAGGAAATCGTTTTCTAGTTTTAAGGAGTATGGTTTTGAGATTAGGGAGTCCGCAGCTCGTGGTCGTGCGGTAGCGTTCTCGCTTCCCGCTCCCGGGTTCCCGGGTTCGATTCCCGGCGGGGTCAGGGATTTTCTCTGCCTCATGATGACTGGGTGTTGTGTGATGTCCTTAGGTTAGTTAGGTTTAAGTAGTTCTTAGTTCTAGGGGACTAATGACCATAGATGTTAAGTGCCATAGTGCTCAGAGCCATTTGAACCGTTTGACATTAGGGACTCTCCACGTTCAAGAAGACCTTCGAGGTTTGATGAAGTTATTGTAAATGCATTAATCCTCAATGGCCCACTTCATCATACTCGAAAAATCCCATATGTGAGGAACTGTGATCATTGCACCCTCGTGTGACTTTCGAAAATAGGAAACGTAAACGCAAAACAGTTACAAGCAGTGATAGTTTTGACGAGGCCGTTGTCAGGAGAATTGTTTACAGCTTTTATCTGACCGAAGAACGAGTGGCTACAGGGAAGGAATTAAAAAGAAATTAAAAGAAGCTGTAGACTTTGAAGGTAGCAATACTAGTGTAAGGTGGTTGTTAAAGAAAGGTAGCAATATTAGTATTTTTTAAAGAAAAAATGAAGTGGACTCATATTGTTAGACAGAGACAACATCCTAGAAAAAAGAATTGCATATCTGAAACGATAAATACACTCAAGAGCAAGAGTCAAAGAAATTGGTTCACCTGCCTAATATCGTGTATGGCCCCCGCTAGCACGCAAAAGTGCCGCAACACGACATGGAATGTACTCGGGTAATAGATGAAGTAGTGCTGGAGGCGATTGGGCCCATGATTCCTCCAGGGCTGTCCATAAATCCCTAAGAGTTCGAGGTGACGGAGATTTTTTCTGAACAGCATGTTCAAGACATCCCAGACATCCTCAATAATGTTCATGTCTGGGGAGTCTGGTGGCCAGCGGAAGTGCGTAAAGTGCTCGCTCCTGGAGGCACTCTGTAGCAATTGTGGACGTGTCGAGTGTCGCATTGTCCTACTGGAATTGCCCAGGCCCGTCGGAATCCACAATGGGCATGAATGGATGCAGGTGATCAGACAGGATGCTTACGTACGTGTCATCTGTCAGAAACGTATCTAGACGTATCAGGGGTCCCATATCACTCCAAATGCGGACGCCCCACACCATTACAGATCCTCCACCAGCTTTAACAGTGCCCTGCTTACATGCAGGGTACGTGGATTCATGAGGTTGTCTCCATACCCGTACGCGTCCATCCACTCGATAAAATTTGAAACGAGACTCGTCCGACCAGGCAGCATATTTCCAGTCATCAACAGTCCAAATCCGGTGATAACGGGCCCAGGCGAGGCGTAAAGTTTTGTGTCGTGCAGTCATCAAGGGTACACGAAAGCCCATATCGATGATGTTTAGTTGAATGGTTCACACGCTGACACTTGCTGATGGACCAGCATTGAAATCAGCAGCAATTTGCGGAAGGGTTGCACTTCCGTCAATTTGAACGATTCTCTTCAGTCGTTGTTGTTCCCGTTCTTGCTGGATGTTTTCCCGGCCACACCCATGTCTGGGATTTGATATTTTACCGGACTCCTGATATTCACGGTACACTCATGAAATGATCGTACGAGAAAATCCCTACTTCATCGCTACTTCGGAGATGCCATGTCCCATCACTCGTTTGCCGACTATAACACCACGTTCAAACTCACTTAAATCTTGATAACCTACTATTGTAGCTTCAGTAACCGAGCTAACAGCTACGCCAGACGTTTGTCTTATGTAGGTGTTGCCGACCGGAGCGCCCGCTTACATATTTCTGTATTTGAATGCTCGTTTGGCGCTTCGGTATAGAATTTATGGAGGAAAAGGAAGACATTGTTTACCCTAATGTAAGTTTCATTTTATCATCACGCATAAGTGGGCAATCATGAACTAATAACACAACTCACTGTCTCCTGAAGCCGGAATCGAGGGACAAAGCCTAATAATTACACATACAGCCGATGAAAAGGGGTTTATTCCTAATGCGCTTGTTATGTACAAGTCAAATCAAGCAATAGGAGATTACCACAACCACATGAACGAACAAAATTGTGAAAAATAGATGACGGAAAAGGTGATTCTCAATTCAAATCGTAACTCTATACTAATTCTCGACAATACTCTATATCAGAACCGTAAAATAAATATGTCTCCAACGTCCAATTCTAGTAAAATGCCAACAAAGGAACGTACCCCATTCTCGGATGACAGGCTGAAACCTTTTCAACACGACCTTGTTCGAAGAACCAAGCGAAGGACTGTCGAGTATTTCCGTCAGTAGGTTTCTGCACAATGCGGGGCACGTTGTTTTGTTCCATCCTGCTTACCCCCCGGACTTAAATCCAGTAGAAATATTTTGCCATTTCTGAAAGCTTGGGTAGCTTCTAGCAACATCCTTCCAACGTAACAGCTGTGAAACATTTATGAGAGGAGAAATTTAGTTCAGTAGCCAACGAAGATTGGATTCCGTTGTGCGAACACACAAAAAAATTCAACGAGCATACTAGCAGTAAGATATCTTTTCTGACGACGAAACTGTTAAAACAGTAATACGCTTAGGTGGCATAGATAGTAATAGCGAAAGCGATCACTGTGATGGGAGTAACTGCGCTCCATGATAGTGACTGAAGGTGAGTTTCCTGTTTGACGAGCACATGCTTGTGCCCAGGGCCTATAAAGGACACGTCTGGTCAAGCTACCGTGATCCTTTGCGATCGCGGCCATTTTGGGTCTAGCCTATCACGCGACTGTAGCAGATTGTTTTTGTACTAGGTATACTGTTTGTCACTAGAACGTGAGTGTATTTAGCAATGGGTTGCTGTGCTGCACCGAATTGCAGCAGCAATTCGTCTAAAGAGGTCACATTATACATATTTCCTAAAGAGATAGATCAGAGAGTTAAATGGTTACAGAACTGTAAGAGAGACAAATAGCAGCCAACAATACATTCCAAGTTGTGTGAAGTAAGTAAATTACCGGTTAAAAGAATTAGAATTGAAATATCGTATGTTTTCTAAATAACTTATATGTTTACGATTTTTTAAAGCTTCACTTTGAGGATTCACACTTCGAGTTAAGGAGAGCTGATGGAAGAAGGCTGCTAAAATGGACTGGCATTCAAACATAATTTGACGTCCCAAATGCACCCAAACTGTCAGTGAAGGTGAGATGTTCATCAACATTTTTCAGTTTTCATATGTAACCATGTTTCCGACGGAACGCAATTGTTTACTTTATTTTAGATTTATGAACGTAATGTTCCAATCTATAACCAGTTACCAGCACTTGTGTAACCTGAAAGGATTTTAGCTTATGAGAGGATCAAATCAGTGGCGAGTAAATAGTGCCCGGAATTAAATTGTAGACGCACATAAATTTATATGAAGCATTTATATTTAAAACTCTCCTTTGGCCCAACTGCAGTTTCTGTTGATTCTCAGTACTGTACTGGCATTCTGCCGACAATACGGGTTTGTACAGTTTGTTACTGTGCAGTGTGGTTAGTGGAATCTGTTATATTAAGAATAAATCGTAATTCCGAAGACGGCAATTGTCGCAACCGACGCACTAATTTTGCTATGCCAGTACTGTAGCTGCAATTGCAATGTTGGGATTAGAGGACTTGGTTTCATAGCTGAATGCATGCCAGTGTTCGCTTAAAGGCGCAATGCTGATAAGATGGTTACTGAAAAGGCTGTTTCAACTTTTATTTTAATAATTTTAGCTGTGAAATAATGGAGTTTCGTAATTATATTTCTAGCCACTTACGCGTTTGAGGAAGAAACACATGATCAGAAAAAGGAAGCATGCAATACAGTGGGAGATACTGTTGCAAACTTGCAGTTGCAAAACAAGAGACTGAAAGCGGATGTGAGTTTTTATAGTGAAGTCACTTGCATCATTAATAAAAATTCACTAGTGAGAAAAGGGTTATAATGATTATCATTTACATATATTTTGATGGTAAGTCCATATTAAATATTCTTCTATCTTCACAGATGAAGAAAATGATAGAGAAGATGGCTGAAATGGAGAGCAACCCTAGCAAATTTTTACACGCAGACCAGAAAAAGTAATATAAAGGAGTTTCTCAGTCAAACCCTTACAAATGGTCAAACAAAACTATAAGATTTTCTCTAAAAGTTAAATGTGTTGTTGGTACTAAGAGTTATGGAAATCTGAGGTGCACCAACTACCCATTGCCATCATCAAGGACCCTGAGTAGGAGGACTGAAACCTGCATATTTGCACCTGGAATTAAGCGTGATACTATTCAATAGTTCGGTGAGAACCTGGAGTCTGAAGATGTGCGAGGAAAACGGTGTGTACTTTCAGGAGGACGACAGTTCAAACCCGCTTCCGGCCATCCTGATATAGGATTTCCGTGATTTTCCTAAATCGCTTCAGGCAAATGCCGGGATGGTTCCTGTGAAAGGGCACGGCCGATTTCCTTCCCCATTCTTCCCTAATCCGACCTTGTGATCCGTTTCTAATGACCTGGTTGTCGACAGGACGTCAAACACTAATCTCCTCCTCCTCTGTAGCCAGGTGAAATGTAAAATTAAGCATCCGTGCTTGTCTGGCGAGAGCTTATATTTTGCTGCAGATCAGCCCCACATTTTAGAGAACATTATTAATCCGAGTACATTTGAAAGATGAGAGTTCCAGTGGCTAGAATCTTGTTGAATCGTAATGTAGCTTCTGCTTTACAGTTTGCAGCATTAGCGGGGCTTCTTTGAAAAGATGCTCTAACAACAAGCTGGTTTATTAATAATGTTAATAAGTGGTATGAAATAATCGTAAGTAGAAACAAAGCAGAATCAATCTATACGAACAATGCAGATAGGATGATGCATTTGAGACATATGATGAAGTGGTTTACAACTTTGAGTTTCAGCAGCAAGATGCAGTGGAAACTAATACAAGCTGGACTTCAACTGTCTACTGCAACTGTTCTGGAGTTGTTTGAGGAACTATCTTCGAAGCAGAAAATTGACTATCTACTAACTGGTAGGCTGTCCAAAGACTATAGAGAATATTTCTTTTCCCAAGTCCGTGAAAGTGGTGGTATTCATCCTACACCAGTAAAATTAAGACATGTAATCAGGAGTTTAGCATTGCACAGTATTCACGTGTACCACGGTAATGACGAGTACTACGTCGACTTATTTCCAAATCAAAACAGCCAGAGGCTAAGGGTGAGAGCCTCATCCATCAGACCCTTAAGTATTAACACTGTTCAACTAGCATGTCTTGTCTGGGTGGGTGGTGCATAAAGTTATCAGAACTTCAAAGCCAGTTACATGTGACACGTCTTAAATCAATATATTCTCCACAACCTTCAGAGAACCTTCCCTATGTGTGGACATCGACTGTGAATCAAGGGGCGTTGATGCATCCAATACAGGCTACACATAATGTTATAAGCCATGGTGAAGAGGTCTTCCAAAAATGTATTTACGAACTGTTGAAATATGACATTGTTCCCCACAATTTGGTTACAATGTGTCTCAGTTGGACTGAATGCGTCAGTGGTTCTTTTTGTCCTAAGCATAATGTAGTGGAATTTCTTTTAAAGACTTTTTTCTCTGTGAAACCACACACTTTTGCCAAAGTCTTAAACATGCGTTTCTCTACTAAATCAAAAGGCTATACCCGTAAAAGTTCGTTATGCGAACGAGTGCTGATATTCAGAAATAATGTTTTGCTACTGTAAGTAGAACGTTACGTTTTACCTACAGCAGCCCTTGATGTCATAGTGCACATGCGACAGATGTTGAAGGCGGAAAACTATCTCTTATTCATTACTCCTTCAGTCAGTAAGCGTAAAGCCGGAATTTCTGCTCTTTTATTTTCACTGTTAATTACAATTATTGGTTGTTATCTCGTTTTCTCTTGCTGTTCACATAATTAGCTGCTGCTGTAATACGCCATTGCGTTTATTCGTACAAGTATTGAGCAAGAAATCTCATCCTCGTATGTTATTTGCTGAGTTCCTGGAATTACTTGTGAGCAAGTTCACAATTGAGAAACACGCTTTGAGTGTCCTCAGTTGCGTCGGTATCCATAAAATCCAGTAGTCTCACCCCCAAAATTGAACTCATTAGAGGAGTGTGTAGCCGGCTTTAACGTTCCAAGATCTCGCTTGGGTCCGTGGGGTGGTCACACACCTGTAACTCGCGCAAATATTTCTTGTTATTGTCAAACATGAATTAAATTGTCCGGATGATAAGCATGATGGAGAATTGTAGTCCTAGATTCAGTGTTATTGTAACTCAGCAAACGAAAGCCGTAACTCCAGATCAGGTAGTGTGACGACAGATTGACTGGCGTTTCTCTTTTTAAAAATTTCTACCAGTAGTCACAGTTGCACTTATTTCATAAATTAATCTAAACACCCGACCAGTGGTAAGTCTCGTGAGCTCTCGAATCTACAAACAATGTGTCAAAATATTCCACTATTCAAATCATAAGTATAATAAATACATGCTGAGCATAGCGCCTCTCTTCGCCGGTCCGTTTCCGGCGTCACAGGGTTACCTTAGTATGTTGTTCCATTTATAAAAAAATGTAATTACATATCACAGTCTCATGCACGTAACGTTTATTGCAAGGAAAACATATTTAACAACATAAACAGAAATTAACTTAGGCTGTTCGTAAGGAGCGTCTTTTCGCGCTCTTTTCACTGATGGTTTCAAAAATTTTGAAATTCCCATTAAACATGATATTCCTTCTGTACCAAGTAGACATTAGGTTGAGCCACAATAAAGTCTGGAGTGGCGAATTGTAGAAACTCTATCACCATTAACTTTTCTTATACTAGTTGCTTATTTTTAGTGACGAAACAAACGCTACGTAGGCTCACAGGCCACTTATTCCATCTTTTATCTGAGCATCTGTATGTCGATAAAATTGGTTCTGAACTGGGAATGCAACTCAGACCGCCCATAACGCGGAATTTGATCCCTTCGTGACAATACAGCTCGGCTACAATTTGTTGTTTGTTCAAAACAGCAGATTCCTCAACATCTCCACATATTGCGCATGAATGGGTTCGAATCCTGGCCCGGCACTAAAGATTTCATTATGTATTATCAAGATCTATCATAAGAACAACTATCTACTGGTGGATAATAATTTCGATTTTTAATGTATTTTCATTCGTTGTCAGCACTAACGATATTTGACGTTTTTGACTCCCAGTGAGACAGAACTACTTAAGTTCAAGATGTTATTCCGAGCTGCTGGTGGAGAAAAATTCGGTAGCTGACGTCTCTTTGTGTGTAGTCAACAACGATATGTGTGGTGCTCTATTCCCAGTCAGCACTGAACTCTTAGTCATATTATTTGTAGTTCAAACATGCTCACATGTCGATGCTGGTGCAACAATCCAATATTTAACGTTCGTTTTCACTAGAATATAACAGCGATAGTTGCTGTGTAGCAGTCCTGGGAAGGAAAAAATTATTGTTTTGTTGTGACTTGGCAAGACAACCAAGCCACGCGTTTAAGCTCACGCAGGCTGGCGTGAGGTCTGGAAAAGTTAAAGGAGTTGAGTCTAGTAAAAAAAGTACGTAGCTTCTGGAATACTTAACTTTAATCCATAATTGGTAAACATCGGTCTGACGGTACATGCATCACAAGATAAATAGCAAATGATAATGGCGCCTTGCTAGGTCGTAGCAAATGACGTAGCTGAAGGCTATGCTAACTGTCGTCTCGGCAAATGAGAGCGTAATTTGTCAGTGAACCATCGCTAGCAAAGTTGGCTGTACAACTGAGGCGAGTGCTAGGAAGTCTCTCTAGACCTGCCGTGTGGCGGCGCTCGGTCTGCAATCACTGACAGTGGCGACACGCGGGTCCGACGTATACTAACGGACCGCGGCCGATTTAAAGGCTACCACCTAGCAAGTGTGGTGTCTGGCGGTGACACCACATGTTTCGTCTCGTCATTTCAGTTAAAACATCTAGCTACTGCCGAGAAAATGCGGTATGTCGCAGTTGATTGTGCTTCCATATCTATCCGGTTAGGTTCTGGGTTCAAATCCCTGTCCAACACAAAGCTTTACCTCACGTCATTTCAAATAAGTTACTTGTTAAGAAGCAATATTTAACATCTCTCGTAGTTCGTTAACAGGGACAATAGATGCTGGGTAGGAATTCGCGTCCGTTAAAAATGTTTGCGTTATGTAATTTAAAGTTGATATTTGCTAACTGATACTGTCTAAAATCGAGGTGTATCACTCTCTGTATGCCTAATCAGGAATGACTGTTAGTTTCGGTCAGTCACGAAATCTTTGCTTAGTCTGTGTTGTGACTTGGCAAGACAGCCAAGCCACTATGAGATAGCTGAAAGGCACGCGTTTAAGCTCACGCAGGCTGGCGTGAGGTCTGGAACAGTTAAAGTAATTGAGACTAGCAAATAAAGTACGTAGCTGCTGGAATACTTAACTTTAATTTATAATTGGTAAACATCGGTCTGACGGTACATGCATCACAAGATAAATAGCAAATGATAATGGCGCCTTGCTAGGTCGTAGCAAATGACGTAGCTGAAGGCTATGCTAACTATCGTCTCGGCAAATGAGAGCGTAATTTGTCAGTGAACCATCGCTAGCAAAGTTGGCTGTACAACTGGGCGAGTGCTAGGAAGTCTCTCTAGACCTGCCGTGTGGCGGCGCTCGGTCTGCAATCACTGACAGTGGCGACACGCGGGTCCGACGTATACTAACGGACCGCGGCCGATTTAAAGGCTACCACCTAGCAAGTGTGGTGTCTGGCGGTGACACCACATGTTTCGTCTCGTCATTTCAGTTAAAACATCTAGCTACTGCCGAGAAAATGCGGTATGTCGCAGTTGATTGTGCTTCCATATCTATCCGGTTAGGTTCTGGGTTCAAATCCCTGTCCAACACAAAGCTTTACCTCACGTCATTTCAAATAAGTTACTTGTTAAGAAGCAATATTTAACATCTCTCGTAGTTCGTTAACAGGGACAATAGATGCTGGGTAGGAACTCGCGTCCGTTAAAAATGTTTGCGTTATGTAATTTAAAGTTGATATTTGCTAACTGATACTGTCTAAAATCGAGGTGTATCACTCTCTGTATGCCTAATCAGGAATGACTGTTAGTTTCGGTCAGTCACGAAATCTTTGCTTAGTCTGTGTTGTGACTTGGCAAGACAGCCAAGCCACTATGAGATAGCTGAAAGGCACGCGTTTAAGCTCACGCAGGCTGGCGTGAGGTCTGGAACAGTTAAAGTAATTGAGACTAGCAAATAAAGTACGTAGCTGCTGGAATACTTAACTTTAATTTATAATTGGTAAACATCGGTCTGACGGTACATGCATCACAAGATAAATAGCAAATGATAATGGCGCCTTGCTAGGTCGTAGCAAATGACGTAGCTGAAGGCTATGCTAACTATCGTCTCGGCAAATGAGAGCGTAATTTGTCAGTGAACCATCGCTAGCAAAGTTGGCTGTACAACTGGGCGAGTGCTAGGAAGTCTCTCTAGACCTGCCGTGTGGCGGCGCTCGGTCTGCAATCACTGACAGTGGCGACACGCGGGTCCGACGTATACTAACGGACCGCGGCCGATTTAAAGGCTACCACCTAGCAAGTGTGGTGTCTGGCGGTGACACCACATGTTTCGTCTCGTCATTTCAGTTAAAACATCTAGCTACTGCCGAGAAAATGCGGTATGTCGCAGTTGATTGTGCTTCCATATCTATCCGGTTAGGTTCTGGGTTCAAATCCCTGTCCAACACAAAGCTTTACCTCACGTCATTTCAAATAAGTTACTTGTTAAGAAGCAATATTTAACATCTCTCGTAGTTCGTTAACAGGGACAATAGATGCTGGGTAGGAATTCGCGTCCGTTAAAAATGTTTGCGTTATGTAATTTAAAGTTGATATTTGCTAACTGATACTGTCTAAAATCGAGGTGTATCACTCTCTGTATGCCTAATCAGGAATGACTGTTAGTTTCGGTCAGTCACGAAATCTTTGCTTAGTCTGTGTTGTGACTTGGCAAGACAGCCAAGCCACTATGAGATAGCTGAAAGGCACGCGTTTAAGCTCACGCAGGCTGGCGTGAGGTCTGGAACAGTTAAAGTAATTGAGACTAGCAAATAAAGTACGTAGCTGCTGGAATACTTAACTTTAATTTATAATTGGTAAACATCGGTCTGACGGTACATGCATCACAAGATAAATAGCAAATGATAATGGCGCCTTGCTAGGTCGTAGCAAATGACGTAGCTGAAGGCTATGCTAACTATCGTCTCGGCAAATGAGAGCGTAATTTGTCAGTGAACCATCGCTAGCAAAGTTGGCTGTACAACTGGGCGAGTGCTAGGAAGTCTCTCTAGACCTGCCGTGTGGCGGCGCTCGGTCTGCAATCACTGACAGTGGCGACACGCGGGTCCGACGTATACTAACGGACCGCGGCCGATTTAAAGGCTACCACCTAGCAAGTGTGGTGTCTGGCGGTGACACCACATGTTTCGTCTCGTCATTTCAGTTAAAACATCTAGCTACTGCCGAGAAAATGCGGTATGTCGCAGTTGATTGTGCTTCCATATCTATCCGGTTAGGTTCTGGGTTCAAATCCCTGTCCAACACAAAGCTTTACCTCACGTCATTTCAAATAAGTTACTTGTTAAGAAGCAATATTTAACATCTCTCGTAGTTCGTTAACAGGGACAATAGATGCTGGGTAGGAATTCGCGTCCGTTAAAAATGTTTGCGTTATGTAATTTAAAGTTGATATTTGCTAACTGATACTGTCTAAAATCGAGGTGTATCACTCTCTGTATGCCTAATTAGGAATGACTGTTAGTTTCGGTCAGTCACGAAATCTTTGCTTAGTCTGTGTTGTGACTTGGCAAGACAGCCAAGCCACTATGAGATAGCTGAAAGGCACGCATTTAAGCTCACGCAGGCTGGCGTGAGGTCTGGAACAGTTAAAGTAATTGAGACTAGCAAATAAAGTACGTAGCTGCTGGAATACTTAACTTTAATTCATAATTGGTAAACATCGGTCTGACGGTACATGCATCACAAGATAAATAGCAAATGATAATGGCGCCTTGCTAGGTCGTAGCAAATGACGTAGCTGAAGGCTATGCTAACTATCGTCTCGGCAAATGAGAGCGTAATTTGTCAGTGAACCATCGCTAGCAAAGTCGGCTGTACAACTGGGCGAGTGCTAGGAAGTCTCTCTAGACCTGCTGTGTGGCGGCTCTCGGTCTGCAATCACTGACAGTGGCGACACACGGGTCCGACGTATACTAACGGACCGCGGTCGATTTAAAGGCTACCACCTAGCAAGTGTGATATCTGGCGGTGACACCACAGTCTGCATGACCTGGGTTTGCATCCATATGCAGAACGAGACTGTTCGTCGTGTCATTTGAAGTTCATACATATTCTCAACTAGCTGCTCGTGAATAACTAAAATTTTTAATGTCCTTTTGTGTTAAATAATAAGTACGGTACGTTGCTTTGAAGAGGAAATCATGAATACGACGAACGTACTACGTGCATTACCTATCTGACGTAATAATGAGATCGGTAACATTTCAGGTATGTCATTTATTGTAATAAATGTGAGCTTACAAGCCTTAAGGACAGTCTTATCTGTGATAAGGGGTTCCCTGATATTTGTAGTATTGTAGTATTACTTTACATCTTGAGTTATTGCGATACAGAGCAGTGGTTTCTAGTGGTGACTTGATGGAACGATTTTCAATAGTCAAACGACTGTATCAAGGGGCGATTAGAGGACCTGCTAGACAGCTGCGTTATGTGGGTTGCATGCGAATCAGGCGAAATGCAATTCAGGTCGTTCGGATACATTTGAGCATGACTGTACAATTTTTGAATGTCAGTCGTCGCAAAAATGTTTGAAACATTATTATTGCACGTCAAACTAAAGCGACGATTATAAGTAAAATGATATTCACAAAATGAGAAACAGAAGTAACGAATGCAGCAACATGGAAGATGATGAAATGGAAGAAATTAAATCGAAGTTGACTAATAACAATAATCCAAATCAAACTGACAAGGATTCAAAGTGGCAAAACACTTAAAATTTTGTATTTGTGGCGAGCCACAGCTTCCACATCCTTAATAAATGTAAACATGGTAGCCCGCAGCTCGTGGTAGTGCGGTAGCGTTCTCGCTTCCCGCGCCCGGGTTCCCGGCTTCGATTCGCGGCGGGGTCAGTGATTTTTCTCTGCCTCGTGATGGCTGGGTGTTGTGTGATGTCCTTAGGTTAGTTAGGTTTAAGTAGTTCTAAGTTCTAGGGGACTGATGACCATAGATGTTAAGTCCCATAGTGCTCAGAGCCATTTGAACCATTTTGTTAACATGGTCAGTATTAGGCTATAGCGCGAAGTTTAATCGCGAGATTAGCTAATTTCGATTAAGTATCATTGTCAAGCACGTTTGTAACATCTGTATGTCATGTCATTTTCAAGTCTCTCTTATGGCTAGTACTTACTTTTAATTTAGAGTGATTTGAAAATGACGTGAAATACCGATGTTACAAGCGTGCTTGAAAATTACGCTTGGTCGGAACTGGCTAATCGCACGATGAAAGAAACGTCGCATTATAGCCTATTACGGACCATGTTTACGTTTACTATGGAAAAAGGCTGATAGGAAGAGAAATGAAATCAAAAATGTATTTCATACGATTACCAATACGACGTGACACAGGTACAGAAACAAGTTACATTTAAAGCAGTTAACGAATAAAAGTAACGATCAAACTCATCTCGATAAAGACTTAAAAATTAAAAAAAAGTAGAAGGCACCTCACAAGACTGAAACCCACAACCTTCTGCATGTGAGATCAGACTTTAACAGTTACGCTATTAAGCCAGTCTGTACTGTACTACTGTTTTTAAAGCCATGCATGGTCACGGGAAACTCCGATATATTTTTTCGTCTGTTACTCCCAGACGAAGGCATACCATAGTGAATGGCTGCAGACTGCGATTCCTTAGACCTGAAAATACATCATCGTATAGAATGTTTCAAAAAGTTTTACCCCACCCCCGGGGATCTCTCCACGTAACTAAAAATAACGTAGAAAGGGGAGACAAAAGGGACGCAAAATTTAGTACGTTTATCAGGGCGAAGACAGTAAGGAGTAGTATTGTGTGCCAAGATAAACGTCATTGCCTGTAACATCGGGAACATATAAACTGATACGCCAAATGTCCAAGTAAGAATATGAAACATAAAAAATCACTTCTTGCCTCAATAAAACGTATACAGGTTGGAGAAAACTTGTGTCACGTAATTTTAACCCTAGATAGATGATGCCAGTAGGAACAAAAATTACTAATTATGCGTAGGTCGACAACACACAATTTTTACACTGCGTAAACTTGGTGCCACACGCTCCAATGGCCGCTGGATTGCTCTATTGTCGGATGCTCTGGACAAAACATGACCGCGAATGCTTTGCCAACCAGATATCGCGATGTACCCAAGGCGGCTCGCACGGTCGGTGGTAGCGCGCCAGGTCCTGGGAGCGAATCCGCCGGGGTCCCGACACATCCATTGTAGTTTCATGATAAGACGTATCGGGAACACTCCCGTCAACAGCTGTTAGTTAGCGTACAGAAAGTCCTGTACAAATTGTGTCGACCTTGAAAAGGGCCCTTTTTGTAGCTAGGACATTGTTTACTCAAAGCAGGTGCTGGAACTGACGACACTATGAGGTGACACAAGCTTGGTAAAGTCGAACAGTGTTTTGCGAGATCTCTTTCAAGGACTGCTGGCATTGCCCTGGTGTGATTGGCGGTATGTGGAATGCGTTTTGCCGAACTCTTTCAAAGACTGCTGGCATTGCTCTGATGTGATTGGCGGCATGTTGAACGCGAACCATTAATTATTCTTCGTTTCTAGGTGGTTCGCGTCCAGGTGGGTGAACTAGAGCCCTGAAGTATCGCCATAGGAAAAAGTCTGGTGGCGTGAGGTCTGGTGATCGCGGGAGCCATTTCCTGTGCGCACCTCTGCCAATCGCCCGGCCGTCGAAGAGTTCATTGAATATCCTCGAATAGCACGACAGTTATGTGCGGGCGTCCCAACATGCTGCAAGCACATGCGTAGCCGTATGTCCAGGGGAACATCTTCCAGCAGCCCGGGTAGAGTTTCTTGTGAAAAGTGAAGGTAATTTGCTCCGGTAAGTCGAGGAGGTAGCTGAACCGGCCCAGTCACATGGTCACCCACAATGGCTACCCAAATGTGAGGGAAAATCGTTCCTGCTGTCCGTGGACGTACATGAGGTGAGGATTTCCCCTTGCCCAGTAATGAATGTTTCGCGTGTTGTAAAGGCCATCCTGATGGAAGGTGAACTTGTCGGTAAACAACACAATGGCGGGGAGGTCGGGATCTCGGGCAACACGTCGCAGAAACCACTGACAAAACCCTAGCCCGTGTTCATAGTCCGCCACAGGATTTAGGTCTTGGACGCTGTGGATACTAAATGGATGCTGACCGTCATCCCTCAAAACCTCCCAGACTAACCGATGAGTGAGCCAAGTCGTGTTCAACTTGTCATACGTGCTTCATCGAAACGCTCGAGAACAGTCTTTTCAAATGCAGCGTCACGTCGTGTTCGATGTCTTCCAGCATCACTAGGATATGCCGCCGACGAAT
Source organism: Schistocerca serialis cubense (assembly GCF_023864345.2). Taxonomy (NCBI): domain Eukaryota; kingdom Metazoa; phylum Arthropoda; class Insecta; order Orthoptera; family Acrididae; genus Schistocerca; species Schistocerca serialis. The sequence goes on along the minus strand of NW_026047583.1, from coordinate 24,125,078 downwards.
ATGCTGTAGTGTTGGCAGAAGAGCCAACACCGTGTTACTAGTGGAGGCCGAAATGCACGCATTTTAGCTCACGCAGGCTGGCGTGAGGAGGGAAGGACTATACCGACGTGAGGCCTGGAACATGACAAGGAATTAGAAATCAGAAAGCGGACGGAATTAGTTTGATACTTGACTTTAATCCATTAATGATGAACGTCGCTCTTGAAGGTACATGATTCACAATATCAATATCAATACTAACTGAATATGGCGCCTTGCTAGGTCGTAGCAAATGACGTAGCTGAAGGCTATGCTAAACTGTCGTCTCTGCAATCGAGAGCGGATGTAGACAGTGAACCATCGCTAGGAAAGTCGGCTGTACAACTGGAGCGAGTGCTAGGGAGTCTCTCTAGACTAGACCTGCCGCGTGGCGGCGCTCGGTCTGCAATCACTGACAGTGGTGACACGCGGGTCCGACGTATACTAACGGACTAGGCTACCACTTAGCAAATGTGGTGTCTGGCAGTGACACCACATATGTTTTCGCCAAGTCGCCGGTGACTGCTGTAAGCGTCTACGGATGTGGGTGGCGCCTTAGGTGTGAATGCCTTTGACGTGAGGTGGAGACCTATTCGACGCGTGTGCGTATCACGTTGCGGCAGTGGCAGGGCGATGGACGTTTGAATGTCAGTGAGAACCGACAACCACAGTGCTGCCCATCAGACGGCGAACAGCAACAGGGCAATCCCACGCCCAATCGGAGCGCGTGGCGCCAAGTTTCCGTAGTTTAAAAACGGTGTATTGTCGACCTACACAACGTTAGTAATTTTGGTTCCTACTGCCATTAGCTATCCACAGTTAAATTATTGTGACACACATTCTCTTCATCCCGTATAGTAGATACAAGCCCGATACATTTGAGGGTGTTATGGTAACATAACAGACGATTAAGAAGAAGGAAAAATGTATGGTTTATGAGATGAACTTCCAAATGGAAGAGGTTTCAAACATTTTATGTAAATCACTTGTGCTATAGGTTCTGTAGTACTCTTTTAGTGTTTGGATTCCGTACCAAGTGGTACAGGAAAAGGGGAAAATGATTCTAGAACACGAACACAAGCTCCTCATACGATACAGTTCTACACTTAGACATGCTATAATGTTAAATCAATGTAGTTTAGGGGGAATGCAACACTGTTAATACCACAATTCAGGGAGTATATTTTCAGCACCTACATTAATTCGCCCTGCGAGTATTCTATTCCACTCATTATGATGAGAAACTTTAAGATGATAAAAACTACTACCCTCTACGCCAGAGGAAAATACGATACATTCTTTGTGATGCATGCACTATATAGCTCTCTGGAGGTGTGTAGCACTCAGTTTTCACATCAAGTTACAATTGAGAAATTATGCTACGCTCGCATCAGTCCTATAAAACGATCGTCAGCAATGGAAAATGCATGAAACAACGAAATTTTATGGGGAAGTAGACATATGAATAGCAGCAGGAATTGACATGTGAAATTATACTCATGGTGCACTAGCTCCATGAACAGAACACAGTCTCTTACACACACATCTGACAAACAATTGAACACAGGGATTGCAGTACCTCAAATTGCAGTACCTCACCAATGCTTTGTCACTAACTTAGAATCACTGCAGTTATGAAACTGAAGACTCGATTTATGTCCAAGATGTGACATATGATGCTGAAATAGGTTTTCCATCGGTTTGGTGGACATGATTCATCAAACATGCGTTGAAAACCCTCTGCTGACTATGGTATAGACAGATTTGCTGTTAACGATTGAAGGTAGAAAGCACTCTAAGTCACACACTGAACAAGCATTGCATAAAGGTCGAACACAAGTTATACCACACAACTAATACATCCCGCAGAACAACAGAAATAGTGGTTAAATGTGTTATGAATGACCTACCGCAACATCTCCCTCTCTCTAGAATGCATCATCAGTCTACCATTAAATCATACTTAGTTACTGCTACGCTCAACCGACTACTCCATCTACTTTCAATTAGACTTTAACGCAAATCCATGTCAAGTTAGAGGCACATGGTTCTCTTTTTTAAGAAAGCAACTTGTATGTATCCCTGTTACCTCAATAGACATACAGCAGAATGTTGTTAAAAAACCGTGCAACAACTGTTCTGTAAGGTACTTGTAAGCTGGAACTGTGTGGTTGTGATTGGTAGAGAATACTTAGAAACACATTATAACTGCTGTTTGCTAGAGTATAGAAGACATAAACACTTTTGCACAGGGTGAATCATGTGATCCATTCTGTAGCTATATATTGCATTCCCCAAAATTATAATACAATGCTGCTTAGCTGAGGACACTTTATAAAAGTCTACAAGGTAGTTGCTCATAACGTTGGGGTCACACCTGTGCTTGTAGTCGGACATATATAACTTTATTACTCTGTATTTGGTGTCATCCACGCTAAACATTCTGTTACAGCTGTCTTATTTCTGTGCACGGAAAATGATTGTTTCCCTTGTTCCGAGTGCTCGCATGTCACCTTTACTCGTGTTTCTCTTGCTGCCGCATACTCGTTCTGATGTACAAGAACTTTCCTGCGTGAATTAGACATGTAATCACCCCCTCATTGTCCTTCAGTTTCCCCAGTTTCACATGGGAGGCCTCCAGAACACGCTCCTAACCTACCACCAATGAATCCACGACCCCACACATATAGCGAGTGGATTAACTTCTGAAGCACTTCATAACGAATTCCTGGCCATAGCGCATGTTGGATCCAGTTTCGAACACTATCCCACCCGTAATGCATGATAGATTTATATTCGAACCCTGTCCGGACCATAATGCGTGGGAATGCACCCTCAAACACTATCCCTGATATAATGCAATCCCTATCCTGATCATATCCCCAAGCAACCTTATGCCACGAAGGTCCCCGAACGTGAAACCGATACAGGCACAAACACATAGAAAAAGAGCGTGGTTGTGCTAGGTGGTGACAGTTGTACTACACGTACAAACAGATTTAGAATACGTGGTGAGACGTGACGTCATGATTACACGAGCAGAAGTGACATAAAATCTGTAAAATTACCGAATTTGACGGAAAATACATCTAAATTGAGGGAAAATACGCCAAATTCGGGAAAACTGTAGGACAATAAAGGAGTACTTACATGTATGTTTAGTGCAGGAAATTTCTTGTACGTGGGAAAAATGTATGTGACAATAACAAGTATACGAGAAAAAGTTGACATGAAGTGCTTCAACGGGAACCAGGGAAACAGTCATTTTTCGTACACAGCGATAAGCCGGCTGCCGTAGAATGTTTAACGTGGATCATCAACAAATGTAAAGTAATAAGTATAGATACGAAGTCTGCTCAAAAAATTCCGGAACATTTGTAATTTTGCGCCAATGGTGTGTTGCAGCGAAATGCGGTTGGCATCCCTGTACACGCTTGTGCTTGTGTGTAACTGCGGAAGTTTCAGTGTTGTATGTCTGTTAGTTATTGTTCTGTGCTGTACTGAGTAGAGCCTTATGCCTCACAGTTTGCGAATTTCTAGATGGAAGAGTTAGAGAAGCAGCGTATCTGCTTTAAATTTTGCATGAAACTAAAAAAAAAAAAAACGTTTACAGAGGCACATCAAATGATGCAGGGAGCCTACGGCGATGAGTGCTTAAGCTGTACTTGGTTCTACGAATGGTTCACACGGTTTAAAAATGGCCAGACGGAAGTTAAAGACGGCCCTCGTTCAGGACGCCTTTCGACGTCTACTGACGACGCTCATGCCAGGAACAATGAAATTGTGCGTGCCAGTCGAAGATTGACTGTCCGAGATATTGCAGAAGAATGCAACATTTCACTTGTATCATGTCTTGAAATCCTGACACAGCATCTAGGAATGCCAAGTTCTTCCCACTACTCTTGAGTCAACACCAAGAAGACCTTCGCCTCGCAGACTGTGGAGAGTTTCTGGATCGCGCAAATGAGAACGAGATGTTCCTTAAGAGTATCATAACTGGTGATAAGACGTAGGTCTACGGTTATGATGTTGCGACCAAGGTTCAATCTCCACAGTGGTTCGGGAAATTTTCTCAAAGACCGGAAAAAGCAGGTCAAATGTCAAAGCCATGTTGATAGTTTTCTTTGACTTTCAAAGATTGGTTCATCATGAATTTCTGCCACAGGGACAGAGTGTTAATCGATGGTACTATCGGGACTTGTTGCGGCGTCTGTAAGAAAATGTGAGATGGAAACGGCCTGAAATGTATGCATCAAAATACAGCTGATGTGCAGTTCACCAGAAATCTTCGAATGTGCCACCGTCAATTTCAGTGCATGTTTGCACTCTGGGGAGAACACTGCGAGTGCCTCTGTGCGATCTCTAAGGAGGGAAGCAGCATCCATGACGCGACCAAGCAGCTCATTTCACGTATTCAGCATTCGTCTACACACCTAAGACTTCACCCAATTATAAACAATATTCTACTGGCGTAAGATCTACTGGCGATCTTGCTGGCCAATTAATAATAGTCCGCAGCTCGTGGTCGTGCCGTAGCGTTCTCGCTTCCCACGCCCGGGTTCCGGGTTCGATTTCCGGCGGGGTCAGGGATTTTGTCTGCCTCGTGATGACTGGGTGTTGTGTGACGTCCTTACGTTAGTTTGGTTTAAGTAGTTCTAAGTTCTAGGGGACTGATGACCATAGATGTTAAGTCCCACAGTGCTCAGAGCCATTTGAACCATTTTTGAATTAATAATACTGCCGTGACCAATCCGTCGATTAGGGTAAGACACATACGTGCACGCCACTACCCCGAAAACGTTGCCACTCCAAATACACGAAGACTATTTACTAAACACGGTGCCGTCACAAAACGGTGTAGCCAAGTCCAGTTGCCTACGTTAGAAGGGAAGCGTTTTGCATCGCTGTGTGCTTTACCGAAGAAAGTCGGTGACCGTATATTAAGGTTTGCGTAAAATACCAACTCATATGCTACTAAGGAACACTTTGATTTCCATTGCCGGTTACGGTGCTTCACTAGGCTAAAGTGTTGTACCTTGCAACCCGTTTCAGGTTTTCGGATTTTGACAGTTCTGTAACTGAAGTTCAGCATATTTTCTCATTCAAAACTGAAATGACAGCATTCACTGCTGAAGTCTTTCTCTGAAATTACAAACACATATTTCCGAAAACTAAAGTCTTCCAAATGCGAAAATCTGTTCGAACGTCATCATGCTCTTGTAGAAGAAATATTCTGTTCCAATTTGAAAGTGTTCCAACAGAGTGAATATTGTGGTTACTGTGTGTAATAGTCTCTGTGCTACATTATTAGTGTACTACATACCAATAATCAGTAAGTGAAAACAACTTTTGATAAAGTACGCCCTAAGAAAAAAAAAAAGAAATACGACGCACCACACAGAAATAATCCGAAAAGGGACGGAAATCGGTATATGTGATGTAAAGCTGAAAACAAACGATTGATTACAATTTCAGAAAACTCGGATGTTTATTGAAGACGAAGACCTTCACAAGCCGCGGAAGGCCAGCGTATACCAGATTCTATGCCAGTGTGAGAAGACAAACAGGGCGCAGCGTCGGGCGTCGTTGCCGAGAACACCAGAGGCACACTCGACTGAGGTACGCCAGTAAGTCAGCTGTCGCAGGGCACTGTTTATCCGACGGTCACGCGACGGACTGCGAACGTACCAGGATCTCGCCACAGACTTCCAAATACTGGGACAGCGCCGTTAGAGAGGCCACAGAGATTAGCACCAGGGACGGTCTCATCAACCGAGACTGCGGCTATAATCTTAGCAAGGCTTGAAGGCTTGGTAACGAGCATTGAGTTTAATTAAGAAGACGCTCAGCAAACAAAACGCTCTGGCGACCACGATGGACAGAGGACGTGCATCAGCGCTGTCACAGACGCCGACGCCAGCGCCTCCGCGACCGCCGACGTGGAGGCTGGTGGGGGCAGGGGGTGTCAGTGGGCCGCGCGCCCTAAGGAGCTCAGTTTGTCAGCGCACCTGACGATGGCGACGCGTCTGATCAAATGGGTCAAATGGCTCTGAGCACTGTGGGACTTAACATCTGAGGTCATCAGTCTCCTAGACTTAGAACTACTTAAACCTACCTAACCGAAGGACATCACACACATCCATGCCCGAGGCAGGATTCGAACCTGCGACCGTAGCAGCAGCATGGTTCCGGACTGAAGCGCCTGGAACCGCTAGGCCACAGCGGCCGGCCACGTCTGATCACCGAAATTTTGTGTCCGCTCGACACTGCGAAACGACAGTGCACCCGTGGCCTCTTCGATCAACAAAGACGCCGAGAGAAACTGGAGAAATGTTTAAAATTATTCTCTGAGTGTACATTCCTGGAAGACTCAGTATATTGCTTCGAAACTTATATCTCATGTAAAGACCGTGAAGGTACAGTTAGAGAGATATGAGCTCACACGGAGACTCACCAACAACTAATCTTCTTCACTCACCTCATTTGCAAACTTCAACAAGAAAGGGGATGAGCGACAATGGTACACAGAGTAACCTACGCCATGCATTGTAAGGTGGTTTATGGAGTAATGTTACAGAGGAGAAGTGGGAGATGCCCTAGACATCTACTCGCTCAATCCCTGTGGAACAAAGCGTTGGCAGAAAACGTTTGGAGTCTCAAAGTGTTTGGGCTCCGTTGCAGACAATTTTTATTCAAATTTCAAGCGGCGACTAGGATCGAAGTGATGATCCAGGAGGTTCAGTACAATACCGGTAAACTCCAGATTCCTTAGACAATGGAACTCCCAAGTATAAAGGACCTTAAAAGTATTGATTACTTTACAAATGAGTTAACGTATCAAATGTTAGGCGTTAAACGTATTAGCGACAAAAACTGTGCAAAATAATTGAAATTATGTTTAAAATTTGTTGAAAGTCGCTAAGCGCTCTCATTAGGGAACACTGCACGAATATTGTCTGTGGTCGAGCGGTTCTAGGCGCTTCAGTCCGGAACCGCCCTGCTGCTATCGTCGCAGGTTCGAATCCTGCCTCGGGCATGGATGTGTGTGATGTCCTTAGGTTAGTCAGGTTTAAGTAGTTCTAAGTCTAGGAGGCTGATGACCTCAGTTGTTAAGTCCCATAGTGCTTAGAGCCATTTGAAACATTTGAATATAGTCTGGGTAATTTGCGCTAAATTTCAAACAAAAACAAGTTTCCCAGGTATCTTAATGTTTATGACGTCATATCTCCTGAAGTGTGTGTTGTACAATGATATAATTTTGCAGGCATATTCAATGATATATCTAGGTTTTGTCTGTAAAGTGTGTTGCGAATAGAGCTTATAGTAAAGAAAATAAACTGGAACGTCACTGAACAATTACTGCACGCCAGTTTTAGCAGAAGCTACTTTTTCACATATCTACATGTCTGCGACGTCATACCTCCTAAACTTCGTGTCGCAGTAATATATAACTTTACTGGCTCGTTCACTGGTATATGGATATAGTCTGAAAACTGTGTTCAGAGTACAGTCCATAGTGAGGAACTAATAAATTAAATCGTCATGTCTGATGCAGAAGTCTATCAAAATTTGGTATTCCAAAAAAATTTATCCTATTCGTCATTTTACAGAGGGTGTCAAGAAGAAAGAGTTTCATAAAGGTTTGATATTATGTGAAAAGTCTGCTGGAAGTCGCTAAGTGATATCATTCTAATATACTTCATCAGTCATTCTGCTTCCAGAAAAACATGTGATTTCTATCTGTATACTTTTCTAATTGTGTTAAACATTTAACTAAGATAATACTTCTTAATAAGTACATTGTGATAGCATTTTAAATTTTTAAATTCGGTCAATAATTACGTGAAGTATTGAAAATCAAATTTCTCTTACCCCCGGAAGCGTAGGATAGGCAGCAAATGCTGTTGATATCTGGCTTCGGACATAGACGTATAGTTGGTTCGATGGTTGATTCGAGGGAGGGGACCGAACAGTGAGGTCATCGGTCCCATCGGATGAGGGAAATGTGGTGATGGAAGTCCGTCGTGCCCTTTCAAATGAAGCATCCCGGCTTTTGCCTATAGTGATTTGGGAAAATTACGGGAAACCTAAACCAGGGAGGCCGGATGCGGGTTTGAACCGTCGTTCTCCCGAATACGAGTCCAGTAGACGCATAGTAGTATCGATTCTATAACGCTACCCCCACAACAATTGAAGTGCTGAAAAATTTGCAGTAAATGATATTGATGAGCGACTACATTTTTGGAAACGTCTGAGTTGTTAAATATATTTGAAATGCACATCGATGTTTCCGACTGCAGTAAAGATGGAACATATCGAAAATCCAGACAATATTGCGATGTGGGTTATGTGCACGAGCGGTCGCAACTACCCCCCGCCTCACGGCCTCACGGGTACACTATGTGCCGTGTATATGAAAGCTTCGCAACTGTTGCAGTGTGTTAGTTCAGTGCATGTCATCGTAGCGTTCTCGTTTTGCATGATGATATTCCGTCTGTCATGGATTTATTCATCGATTGTCACTTTTTAGTTGTATTTCACTGTTGCTATTTCAGTTTACATATTGCCATTCTGTAATTTGGAGCCAAAAAATGGTTCAAATAGCTCTGAGCACTATGGGACTTAACTTCTGAGGTCATCAGTACCCTAGAACTTAGAACTACTTAAACCTAACCAACCTAAGGACATCACACACATCCATGCCCGAGGTAGGATTCGAATCTGTGACCGTAGCGGTCGCGCGGTTGCAGACTGAAGCACCTACAACCGCTCGGTCACTCCGGCCGGCATTTGGAGACAGTGAGTGGAGGTATGTACGCTAGAAAGTGGAGTGTAGAATGTTCGATGGGATTCGTGTCGGGAGATCTGGTTGGTCGAAAAATTCGTTCGAATCGCTCACAACGTTCTTCAAACCAGTCGCGTACATCTGAGGCCCACTGACATAGGGTGTTGTCCACCACACGAGAAGCACGAACGCTACCACTCAGCCATAGAGAGTGATGATAATAATTGTGATACGAATAAAATTACTATGAATGGATGTTATTAACCTCAGGCTATTTCAACTTATGAATTACGTCCGCTCTTCACAGCAAAATAATGAGCACTGCGTCATTGCTCAGTGATGAGTGATAAACTATTTACGTACGCAGAACCGCGCGCGCTAGCCTGCAGTGTCTGCTCCCTTCGTTCCTTCCCCAAATCATAGTCTGCAATGACTTCCAACGTGGTACCAACACGTGAAGCCAGACCACAGCGTTCAGTTGGTATCTTCGAGTGCTCTTGTTCCATGGTAGTGTGTTTTTCTGAGTACATTCGTTCAGCACTTTTTGAGAGGCTATTCGATTTATTGCCTGCACAACGACCAACTGTATCACGAAATTACGTGTGAAAAAAAATACATTAGGTAGCACATACCGTCAAAAACGACAAGGGAAACAAACGAAGGAAACTGTAAAACAATCGGAGAGTATGAAGGTATTTTTTACGTCGCCTTCAACAAGCAGTAAAAAAAGTCGTGTGAAGATGTTCCAGAAAGACTGTGGGACTAAGTGGTAACCTCCCTTCAGCTATAACTGTTTCTTCAAGAGTTGACCCATTGCCGGTAAAGATAAGAGCTTATTTCATTTACTTGTTGCCAAACATTGTTTATTGATTCTAGGGAAATACGAATTGGTAAGTTATTGAGGTAAAGAATTAGATAATATCTAAGGAGGACATCACGGATTCCGAACATGTATTAACCTAGGTGAAGTCAAGCTTGAAAACTCGCTAAAAATGGTAATCGGATGCTTTTATATATCGACTAAGGAGCTGTTGTGGTAAATCCTTCAGAGAGAACTTCCAGGACATCGACAACACTTTTACTGATCGTCTCGTTGTAATAGGTGGTGACTTCAACTTACCAGGTACAGACTAGGAGTCATGCTATGAACACTGGTGCCAAGGTGCGACATTATTGTGAATGCTTCGTCCGAAAATTGCTTCGAGCAGACAGTTAGAGAAAAAACTACAGAAGCTAACGTCTTAGACCTCCTACAATCAAGCAGACCTGGAACTTATCGAATCATTAACGTAGAGGAAGGTATCAGTCACAATAAAGCTGTGCTGGCAACTATGAGCACGGGTTTTATAAGCAACTGCACAGTATGTAAATAGTCAGTATGAAATATAAAGTGCTGGGGACGATGGCGTGTAGTACAAATGAGGAAATTTTAAAAACAGTGTTCAAGTATGTTCCGAACAATGTCTTAATGGACGCGAAAGACCCAGCCTGGCTTAACACCAGTTTAACATCGTGTTATGTAAACACAAATTCATGAGAATGCAAAACCTAGCTGACAAACGGAAGGTGAAGCGAAAATGAGCGTAAGGAGAACAATGACAGAAGCGTTCAGTGACTTTGAAAGTAAAATTTTGTCAAAACATATGATAAAAACCCTAAGAGGTTTTGGTCTTACATACTCGTAAAATCAGTAAGCGATCCTCTATTCATTCACTCAGCAATGATGCTGGCCCCGAAACGGAAGATAACAGAGAGAAGGCCGCAATGTTGAATTCAGTCTTCCGAAATTGTTTCACTGCGGAAGATCGTAACACAGTGCTTCTTTTCAATCATCGTAAGAGCGTCGAAACGGCAGATACTGACATAACCGATCGCTGAAAAGAAAATCACCTACAATCTCTTGGTAGTGGAAAGGCATTAGAACCAGATGATATATCTATAATATTCTATAGAGATTATGCGAAAGAAGTTGCCCGCCTCCTAGCAGCAATTCATCGTAGATCATTGGAGCTACACAGAGTACCTAGCAACTGGAAAAAAGTACAGGTCGTTCTCGACTTCAACAAGGCACGCGTAACGGATGAAAACGATTATCAATCCAAATCATTGGTGTCAATCTGTTGTAGAATTACGGAACATGTTTCATGCTCAAGAATTAAGATGATTTTGTATAACGAATATCTCCTCTATGAAAATCAATATGGATTCCGCAAACAGACATCTTGAGAAACTTAGGTCGTGCTGTTCCTTCATGAGATCCATAATGCTAGAGTCAACGGTGTTCAGGTTTATGCCGCGTTTCTTGACTTCACGAAGGCATCTGAAACGGTCCCGCACTGCCATTTAGTGAAAAAACCACGAGATTATCAATCATCGGACCAGATTTGCGACTTGATTCAATACTTACCTACAGACAGAGCTCAACACGTTGCTCTTAATGAAACAAAATATCAGAAGTAAACGTAATCTCCAGAGTACATCAAAGAAATGTCTTAGAACCGTTACTGTTTATAATCATTGTAAAATACATAGTAGGAAGTGCAGGACGCTCTTTAAGACTTCGCAGATGATACTGTTGCCTACAAGAAACTAGCAATACCAGAGGTATTATCGATTTCCAGAATGACCTGCAGACAGTTTGTAAATGGCTTAGGCTCTGGCGTTGACCCTGAACGTAAACAAATATAATATATTGCGCGTCAGTAGGAAAAGAAAACAGGTGCTCTACAATCACACTATTGGTGGCGAACTGCTGGAAGCACGTGAAAATTTTGGACTAAGTATCCTCAGCGATCACCTTATAAACCACCGTTGTTCCATCCGTAAACAGACCGACAGAAAACGTCCAGTTATACACAGACCACGCGGGATGCTGGTGCCTTGCAGCCTCGATCACAACAAGACAAAAAAGACTACAGACCTGGATGCAAACATGGCGAATTAATCTCAACCCTAAGAAGACTCAGACTTCTATAATCAAACACCGGTATTTAAAAAATACAGTAGGAAAAGCAAACATCAGACTGAGATTCACAAGAAGAATCATATGATTGGGAGTGACACCATCTTGATTTATACGTGACGGTTCTTTGCTACAACATCGTTGGTAAAAAGCATTTGTTCATGATGATTATATTGCCCGAGATTTCGGGTTAGCGTCTTTCGTTACTATCAAAAGAACCTCGGTGTCGGGTTCGAAACCGCCATCGCAAAAATTTTGGTTAATAATCAGCACTGGCGGCCGAAGACTTCCGGCCTAAGAAGTCACCCTCATTCTGCCAACGGCTTTGTCAAAGAGGGTAGAGGAGCGGGCAGAGGTTCAGGGCTCTCTCTTGTCCTTGGGACGGCAAACTGCCACTAAAGGCCGGAAGAACCAGCAACGATCAAAGGCATGTGGGTGCAGAAGGCAATGGAAAGCACTGTATTAAAGACGCATAAAGTGTATCCACAGGACATATGGAGTGTAATTGAAAAAGTGTCATGCTGATCTCTCCACTGGCAAAAGATTCCGGAATAGTCCACCAGGAGGGGTCTGCCATGGGGGGAGGTCACCATAAGAGAAAGATTAATTAACCAACGGAAGGATAACGTTCTACGTGTTGGGGCGTGGAATGTTAGAATTTTGAACGTGGGAGGAAAGCTAGAAAATCTGAAAAGGGAAATGCAGTCACAATCTAGTTATAGTAGGATTCAGTGAGGTGGAAAGGTGGAGGTGGAAAGAAGACAAGGATTTCTGGTCACATGAGTATAGGGTAATATCAACAGCATCAGAAAATCGTATAATGGCAGCAGGATTCTATATGAATAGTAGGGTAGAGTAGAGAGTGTGTTACTGCGAACAGATCAGTGACAGGGTTGTTATCAGAATGGACAGCAAACTAACAACGACGATAATAAATCAGGTATACATGCTGTGGTATCGATAGTAACGAGGCCACATAGTTTCAAAGGTTGGCACTACCACGAGACACCGACGGCAGCGTCCTCTAGCTGGTGCTGTGCAGCTCTGCGAGCTCCGCTACAGATTCAGCCCATTTCATCAGGTGCAGCCAGCCAGGACACTTCGCTTCAGCTTCGTACCACATTCCACGTTATGTATTCTTATTGCTTGAGTAAAGGAGATTTAAATTCATACAGCAGTACCGACGTGTTTCACGTTTTCCTGATCCAACCTATGCGCCGCCTTCCAGGGGGGATACAAAACATTCCGACGTCGCAAGCTGAAGATGAAGAGATTATGAAAGTATATGAACATATTGAAAGTGTACTACAGTACGTAAAGGGAGGCGGAAATCGAATATTCATGCGATTGTAGGGGAAGGAGCAGAAGAAAAGGTTACAGGAGAATATGGGCTTGGGACAAGGAATGAGAGAGGAGAAAGGCTAATTGAGTTCTCTAATAAATTTCAGCTAGTAATAGCGATTAGTCTCTTCAGTAATCACAAGATATACATGGATAAGGCGGGTTGATACCGTAAGATTTCAGTTATGGTCAAGTAGGTAATAAAATCCATGGAGAAGAAATAAAAACTTTGAGGTTCGCCGATGACATTGTAATTCTGTCAGAGACAGCAAAGGACTTGGAAGAGCAGTTGAATGGAATGGATAGTGTCTTGAAAGGAGGATATAAGATGAACATCAACAAAAGCAAAACGAGGATAATGGAATGCAGTCGAATTAAGTTGGGTGATTCTGAGGGAATTAGATTAGGAGATGAGACACTTAAAGTAGTAAAGCAGTTTTGCTACTTTGGGAGCAAAATAACTGATGATGGTCGAAGTAGAGAGGGTACAAAATGTTGACTGGCAATGGCAAAGGAAAGCATTTCTGAAGATGAGAAATTTGTTAACATCCAGTATAGATTTAAGTGTCAGGAAGCCATTTCTGATAGTATTTGTATAGAGTGTAGCCATGTATGGAAGTGAAACATGGACGATAAATAGTTTGGACAAGAAGAGAATAGAAGCTTTTGAAATGCGGTGCTACAGAAGAATGCTGAAGATTAGATGGGTAGATCACATAACTAATGAGGAAGTATTGAATAGGATTGGGGAGAAGAGAATTTTGTGGCACAACTTGACTAGAAGAAGGGATCGGTTGGTAGGACATGTTCTGAGGCATCAAGGGATCACCAATTTAGTATTGGAGGGAAGCGTGGAGGGTAAAAATCGTAGAGGGAGAACAAGAGATGAATTCACTAAGCAGATTCAGAAGGATGTAGGTTGCAGTAGGTATTGGGAGATGAAGAAGCTTGCACAGGATACAGTAGCATGGAGGGCTGCAACAAACCAGTCTCAGGACAGAAGACCACAACAATAACAACATCAGAGATTCCGAAATCAGATACTGGATGGTAAGGCATGCCCAGGAGCAGATATAGACACAGATCATAATGTAGTAGTGATGAAGAGTAGGGTGAAGTTTAAGAAATTAGTCAGAAAGAAACAGTACGCAAAGAAATGGAATCGGAAATACTGAGGTATGGTGACATAGGCTTGAAGTTCTCAAGGGCTATAGATACAGCAATAAGGAATAGCTCAGTAGGCAGTACAGTTGAAGAGGAATGGACATCTTTACAGAGGCTAATCACAGAAGTTGGAAAGAAAAACAGATGTAGAAAGCAGGTAACTGCGAAGAAACCATGGGTAATAGAAGAAATATTTCAGATGATCGATGAAAGAAGGAAGTACAAAAATGTTCAGAGAAATTCAGGAATACAGAAGTACAAGTCGGTGAGGAATGACATAAACAGGAAGTGCAGGAAAACTAAGACAAAAGGGCTGCATGAAAAATGTGAAGAAATCGAAAAAGAAGTAATTGTCGGAAGGACTCGCTCAGCATATAGGAAAGTCAAAACCACCCTCCGTGAAATGTAAAGCAAGTGTGGTAACATTAAGACTGCAGGGTGAATTCCACTGTTAAATGCAGAGGAGAGAGCGGATACGTGGAAAGAGTAATCTGAAGGCCTCTATGAGGGGTAAGATTTGTCTGATGAATAGAAGATGAAACAGGTGTCGAATTATTGGAGATAGGGAATCCAACATTAGATTCAGAATTTAAGAGAGTTTTCGAGAGCTTAGAAAGGATAGATCACACTTCATCAGAATTTCTAACGTTCTTGAGGGAAGTGGCAACAAAACGACTATTCGCGTTGTTGTGTAAAATATTTAAGTTTGGCAACATATCATCTGACTTTCGGAAAAATATCATTCACACAATTCCGAAGCCTACAAGAGCTGATAGATGCGAAAATTTTGTCTCAATCAGCTCAACAGCTCATGCAACCAAGTTGCTCACAAGAATAATATACAGAAGAATGGAAAATAAACTTGAGGATGTGTTTGATCACGATCAGTTTCGCTTTAGGAAAGGTAAAGGCACCAGAGAGGCAATTTTGACGTTGCAATTGATAATGGAAGCAGGACTAAACAAAAATGAAGACAGGTTCATACGAAAATTATGAAGAAATAGGGGTAAGCTATAGAGAGAGGGGTAATATACTGTATGTGCAAGAGCCAAGAGGGAATAAAACAATGGACGGCCATCAACGAAGTGCTCGGATTAAAAAGGGTGTAAGACAAGAATGTACTCTTTCGTCTTTACTGTTCAATCTGTGCATCGAAGAAGCAATCAGGCAAATAAAAGAAAGGTGTAATATTGAAATTGTAATTCAAGGTGAAAGTATATCAATGAAACGATTCGCTGATAACATTGCTAACCTGAGTGAATCTGATGGAGATTTGCATGATTTGCTGAATGGAATCAATAGTCTGATGAGTAGAGTATAAGGACTGAAAGTCAGGCGAAGTAAGACGAAAGTAATGAGAAGTATCAGAAATGAGTAAAGCGAGAAACTTAACGTCAGGATTGATGGTCGCGAAATAGATAACGTACGCACCAAAATAACCAATGACGGATGGAGCAAGGAGGACATCAAAAGTGGACTAGCACTGGCAAAAAGGGCAGTCCTGGCCAAGAGAGGTTTGCTAGCATCAAACTGAGGCCTTAATTTGAAAAAGGAATTCATTGTATGATGGTGAAACGTGGACTATGGGGAAACCGAAATAGAACGGGATCAAAGATGGACAGGTAGGGTAAGGAATGAGGAGGTTCTGCGCAGAATCGGAGAGGAAAATAAAATGTGGAAAACACTGACAAGAAGAAGAGCAGGATGATAGGACAAGACATCAGGGAGTGACTTGTGTAGTACGAGCTGTAGAGGGCAAAACCTGTAGAGAAAGAGAGTGATTGGAATGCATCAAGCAAATAATTGAGGACATAGGCTGCAAGTACTACTCTGAGATGAAGCGGTTGGCAGAGGAGAATAATTTGTGACGGATCGAATCAAACCAGGCAGACGATTGATGACTCAAGAGAAAATGACGCAGTCCAGCGTTTGTCTACACTTTTATGAACACTAATGCAAACTGTAAGGGCAGTGAATACTCTGCAAGATGCTTCCATGCTGGCCATAAGTTTTGTAATAAATTCTTGTGGTAACGAATTCCCACTGAACCACCAGCGCGGTTGAGAACTGATAGAAGGTCACTGGGACATGTGGGCCAGCTGCAGTATGTCTCTCCAACTCGTGCTACACGTGCCCGGTAGGATTTAAGTCGGGGGCAACGGGCAGTCCAGCCCAATCCCCGAACAGCATCTCGTCCCCAGAGCTTCTCCACCTGCTCTGAACTATGCGGGCGCGCATTGTTAACTATAAAACCGAAGTCAGGTAGGAATGAATCCTGGAAAAAAAATGCACGGGAGAGGTCTACTGTGTCACAATAATGTTGACCAGTGAGTGTGCCGTGGTCAAAGATTTGGATGTTCGGGATGCCAATGCAATGTTAGACCTCACCGCAGCATATCACATCGACCACCAAAACGATCATGTTCAGTAATATTGCTGGATGAATTAAATGTTACCACCTCTCGCTAGATGAGGGTACGTCCAGAATAACTATTCACACTGAATCGCCAGTCATCTGAATAGAGCACGCGACCACTCCTCTCATTGGCCAAGTCCTTGTGCTCTCGACACATCGCAAACGATACGTCCGATGCACGGGTGTCAACAGAATACAACATACCAGTGATATGGCAAAGTGACCACCCTGACTGTCCAGTCACCATACCACGGTGCAGCCTAAGACTGCGCCCCTTGCAGGCCAGCAAGTTGTTCCCACTGTATGAGGTAGATATATTCTTGCCTGTTGCACATGGTGCAGGTCGTCTGCTTTTGTGGTTGACCGTGGTCGATCACCTCACCTCCGTCTGCCAGCAGTACCTGCGGTTTGAAACGCTGTACATGAAGATGAAGACAACGCTGTGATCAGTAGCAAACTCCTAACCTACACTTGCTACACTTCGTCCTCCTTCCACTTTCTGTATGATTCTCCCCCTGTGAAGTCTTCCAAATGTTGTAGTAGGTCATGTAGTGGAAACACCACCAGTGTGTACCGTAACCGCTCGATGATGGACAAACATTGTCTTTTCCCGTTCTTTCAAATGCCTCATGTTGTGGAGTCAGATTCATTTGCCACTATTGCCACACTGACGTCGTCCTGCTTTTTACGCACGGCTGGAAGACCTCTGGCAACGTGCTCCTGCACTTTCATTCATTTCCAGAGTGGTTAACACATCATCCAATCACAATGCACCTGCTGTGTTCGATGTCAAAGTGCAATAACTACTCACAGACGACGATTTTAGCTGGATGTGTGTATGACTATAGTTTTAATGGATTATTCGGTAATGAAAGGATGCAACATCTCGGTACTCCACTTACGAAATGACCATCGAGGCCAGTAATGGTCCATAAAAAGTGCTATAATACATAGTTTTGTGTGGGAATTGTTGACACAAAACAGCAATACTGGCACCTGAACTAAAGGACGAATTCAGAGTTACTCTGCCGGATGGCTGAAAAGGCGAAACGCGTCTGGGAAAATAAAATATAGTGCAGCAATAGAAGTCGTTTTTATTTTTAAAAAAATCTGTTCTTGCTTCTGAGGATAGCCACTGGAAAGAAATTAGAAAATTATTTCGTCTGATCCGTTACTTCTTACGCTCTCACAGCTATGACTGATAGAAACGTCGTCTTTCGAGATGTGCCATGCTTCCACTAGAAATGCTAATGTGAATATCGTTGTAGCTACGATTAATCTTCGAGTCAATGATTGTTTATAGCTCACACAACATCTTTAGGATTGCTGTGGTGTGTTACGACCAAATACGAAATTTCATCAACAGTCTGGGACCCTAACCAGGTTTGTTTAATGGCTTTAGGTAACATTTACCGCAAGAGCTACTACCACAGAATATTTTTTACTTACAGTCCATTGCTTACATATGTATAATTCTGAAAAAAAAAAGACATAGGGCAAGTCATCCGCTTAGTGAGGAATGCGTTACAGTGACAAAACCCATTGGCTGATCATAGCTCTTTTCTGTTCTTCGTAGGAAACAATGTGTAAGTCAGTCTTGAGGTACATTGACCGTAATGTAACAATGCATACGTTGTTAGAACGCATTTTTAATTAACCCAGTCATGATGGCAAACACGACTTAAGTTACGGCATATTTGTCTCAGAACGTTTTTTCCTGATACCATCGACTTAATAAGATCTCGCTTTGTGCAGGAAGACTCTGCACCCGTTCCTCTCGGAAGTATTAGGCTCCGATGTTACCTGATTTACGCTTCGTCGTCGACGACGTTGTATTGTCGGAGTTATAGAGATACTTTCCGTTTGTTACTACGATTTGTGACCTCTCTGACAGCAAATCACGAATCCAGTCGTATAACTGAGGCGATATTCAAAACGCAGGCAATTTCACTGCAAGCTTCTTGTGTGGTACAGTGTCAAGAGCCTTCCGGAAATATAGAAATACGGAATCAATTGGAAATTCCTTGTCAAATGCACTCAACGCTTCATGTTTGTAAAGAACTAGTTGAGTTACAAAAGAACAAAGTTTTCTAAATCCTAGTTGACTGTCTGACAACAGAACGTTCTCTTCGAGGTAAATCATAATGTTCGAACACAATACACACTCCTGCTGCATATCGACGTTAATGATATGGGACTGTAATTTAGTGGATTACGCCTACTACCCTTCTTGAATATTCGTGTGACCTGTGCAACAAGCCAGTCTTTGGATACGGATCTTTCGTCGAGCGAGAAGTTGTGTGCGATTGTTAAGTGTGGAGCTACTGCATCGGCATACTCTGAAAGGAACATAATTGATATACATACAATCTGGCCCGGAAGACTTACTTTTAATTTTTTTTTTTTTTTTTTTTTCTCCGTCGTCAGGCCACGAATGGCCTACCGGGACCATCCGACCGCCGTGTCATCCTCCGAGGAGGATGCGGATAGGAGGGGCGTGGGGTCAGCACACCGCTCTCCCGGTCGTTAAGATGGTTTTCTTGACCGAAGCCGCTACTAATCGGTCGAGTAGCTCCTCAATTGGCATCACGAGGCTGAGTGCACCCCGAAAAATGGCAACAGCGCATGGCGGCTGGATGGTCACCCATCCAAGAGCCGGCCACGCCCAACAGCGCTTAACTTCGGTGATCTCACGGGAACCGGTGTATCCACTGCGGCAAGGCCGTTGCCCTTACTTTTAATAAGTGATTTAAATTGCTTCACTACTCTGATGACAGCTCCTTCTAAGTTAGTCATAATGACAGCTGTTCTTCATTCGAATTCTGTAATATTTGCTTCGTCTTCTTAGGAGAAGGAATTTCTGAGAGCTGTGTTTAGTAACTCTGTTTTGGCAGAACTGCCGTCGATAAAATTTCCATTGCTATAGCACAGAGAAGACTATGACTTCACGCTAGCATACTTTACGCACGACCAGAATCTCTTTGGATTTTCTGCAAGGATTCGAGGCAAAGTTTCGTTGTGCAAACTGTTGTAAGCGTCTCACATTGACGACCGAGCTAAATTTCTAGCTTTTGTAGAAGATCGCCAACCTTGGATATTTTGGGTTCGTTTGTGTTTGGCATCCATTTTCTCGTTTAGCAAATTGCTTGACAGTTATTGTGTGACAAAGAGACTGTGGTGATCTATTGTTCTGTTCTGTTCTGTTTTGTTCTTGTTGTGACACTAGTGCAGGCGACTGCTTCAGTTCTGACGTCAAAAGTTAATGTCCTCGGCACGTCTATTTCTGTCAAGGCATTCGCTTTTATTTCATTGATTTTCTGTTTGATGTAGTAATAACATTTAACGATAGTTCGTTCCCTTTATTGTGGCTGACTTGAATCGTTATCTGACTTTGTAAAGTAACGGAGAAATGGATGGAAGACGCAAATCTTATGGAAATCCCACGTAATGTAAAGGAAAAACGGTGGAGAGGAATGTAGTACAGTCAATTGTAGAGTAGATAACAAACTTAAAAAAGCGTTCATGCATGCAGTGGAAGCCATCAAACTACACATCGTAGAGTGTATCTTTCATCACTGTTAGCCGTTTCCTTTCCTACTCCACTCACAGCTGGAGCAATAGGTGAACGATTAAGTACCCTTGCGCACTAGGTGTTCTCTTTCGGGTAAATTTAAAGTATCCAATTGCGTTGAACCTGCGCTCCAAAATTGATCACTAATCCATGGCAAGTATCTATTAAAAAACTTTTCGATGATCCTCATGTGTGTGTTGAAGCATAAAGTAAGTGTTCCCGACTTCTGGTTGGCGTTCAGTACAGCTCCGAGATGTCACCACATTAGCGAAATAAGGAATATCACGACGAATTTATGATTGCAGAGTAGAGTTCCTAGCTACCAGCATATTGTCATTAACAGTACCTATAAAATTCCATTACCTTCGGAACCATATTCGCTGTTTTCGAGATAAAATTCAGTCTTTTTGTTACACTAATTGTTCTAAAAAGTGCAAGAATACACCTGGTGTTGAACTTTATGCTTCCGTCGGCTCCTGTCTCAGTGTACTGGAAGTTCTTCGACATAGTCAGCTACTGTGAAATTTCTAAACTGAGAAGTGTTTAAGGTGTCATGAAAGCCTCTGTTTAAGTACCTACTAAGTGACGTACTCAACTGGAATGAACTGCATGTCCCAACAAGTAAGAAATAAGTATACTGTGATTACTATTGTTTGTAAATGCGGAAGGAGACGGAAACACAAAGCACTAAAGGTAGTCATAGTCGTAGCGTGTGGCTAGTAATGTTTGTGAAGAACCATAAGACACTGTACAGTTCGAAAGTGCGAATGAAGAAGACTGTGTTGAGGTATTCAGCACGTATCAGCCAGTAGGAGACGGGCGAACATCTGCCTGCAATCCAAAATGTCGTGGCGCAGGCCGATTCACACTTATATTGGACAGGTGAAAGCAGCTCGTTACACGAGACCTAACCGCCCGCTGGCGCGTCCAGCAGGCCAGTTGCGAATACGGCGTGAGCTGTGTAGCTGACCTAGGCTTACGGCAAGAGGCGGCTGTGGCTGCGGTGTTGGTGCGGGCAGCGCCTGCCATCATCCGGGACGGTGCTGCACGGCACGGCAGCTGCTGTTCCTTTCCCTCCACTACACACGACAGTGACGTGTGTTTGACAACCATACAGACCCCGTGAATGAGTTATTCACAGCTCCGACAACCAGTGGGGTTCCCTCAAGTGCTGCTCTATAATAATCAGTGTGCTTCCCATCTCTTTGGACTTAGAACGAGAAGATTTTGAATTTCTTTTCTCATTTAGACCTAGGATTCGTGAATTTTGAAACTTAAGTTTGCTGGTGAACGGAGCGTTGAATTGTTTAACCAGTAATGTCATCGAGGTGAGCCAGATATCTGCGTTCTTTGAAATTTAATGTCAGAGAGTTGTTTTCTAACCACAGGACACTGGTACACTCTAACAACCTTGGAACTTCACGTAGTCGAATGAGGGTGTATGTGCCGGTGGAGTTTACAATTTTTCCTGCACATGGCGCCACACTGCGTCGGTTTGCTAGGCTTTCCAGGGTTGTCGAATTGCTAGTATCAATATCAGATTTGCTTCTGTCTTCTGTGAATAGTGAATATGTAGTACAGTCAAACCTCCGTTCAACGATTGCCGATACAATCATAAACCCGGATGCAGCGATAATTTTATAGAGTCCCGGCAGGTTTCCTGTATGTACTGTTCTGTATACGGCTCATTATAACGATGGAGTAATTTTAGCAACACTCCGTAATAACTAAGACAAAATTTCGGGAATATAACTATTTTCAGCTTCTAAGAATTTGCTCCTAAAACCTCAGGACCTTCAGCGTCATATTTTCGGAAGCTTCGCTACGTACAGAGCTGGCAGTAAGCAAGTAGCAAACTCCTTACAGCCGCGGGCGACCACTTCTCAGCGTCAGTTACAGAGTCATAGACCTCCTGCGTTTGAACCATTGTTATATGTTTAAATAGGTACAATGTCGAACTTGAGTTGCAGTCTTCAGTGTCGGGGCGGTGGGGGGGGGGGGGGGGGGAGGAGGGGTTCAAACGAAGTTTATTTCCGCGACTTTCGCGATTTTTGGATGTTTCTATCTCGTTGCATATACGACATGGACTTGACTAATAAGGTTTGGACGATGGCTGGAACTCGAAAACAGATAAGGTTAGAGACTAAAAAGGACATTTTCAAAGAGATCGATAACGGAACCAAACAGCTAGACGTCGCGAGGAAGTATCAACGTTATCTGCATTCCTCGATAAACAAAAAGAAATTGAACAAAGTTCACTAAGTGGCAAGTTTAACCTTTCAAGAAAAAGAATGAAAGCGGTTCATGTGGCGATGTGGACAGTGCTTCACTGTGATTTTTTATTTATTTGCGAGCACAAAATCAATTGAAATGTCAAAAAGCCTTAGATTGCGATAAGTTGCATGACGATTCTAATTTTAAGGCTATTAACGGTTGATTGCAGAGATTTAGATATAAAGACATGAGATAATTTTTAAAGTGATTTCAGGTGAAGAAAAATCTGCACCTTTAGGTGATGCAGAATGTTGGCACGTGTAAGCTGGTGGAAAAATACAGTCCCAAACACATGAACAGTGCATATGAGACCGGACCGTTTTACCAGCTGATGCCAGAGAAATCGATGGCCTTTAGAGGAGAAAAGTGCAAAAGAGGGAAGCAATTTAAAACACCCCTCAGGGTTCTTTTCTGGAAACAATGAGTCACTGAGACGGAAGTTGACACCTCTCGCGATCGGACGATCAACAAATACCTGATGCTTAAAAAAATATGAGAAACCTAGCGGGTAAGAGTACATACATTTCATCTTATCTTCCTTTAATTTTTAAGTTGATTCAGGACGTTCAGTTGTAATGTTATGCATGTGCATCAAGACTACATACAGTACAGTACTACATCAGAAAATTTTTATGTATTTCCCTTACTAGAAATGTGATTTATTTTATTGCATTCAACTATAAGGCATATTGAAAAGCTTGGATGACGTCTGCTTTCTTTAGTGGGTGGCTGCTTTTGCTTGATAACGAGATAAAAGGAGAAATAAGTATATTGCATTCTGGTAGATAATTGTAGTGCGCATAACAAATTGCCAGCGTTGAAGAATGTAGAATCAAATGTTTTTTATTCCAGTTTTTGATCACAATATGAATTCTTTAGACGATGACCGGTTTCAGTCCGTAATGACCATCCTCAGATCTTTTTTACACCATGTCCTAAAGTGATAAAGCCATGGTGTAAAAAAGATCTGAGGATGGTCATTGCAGACTGAAACCGGTCATCGTCTAAAGAATTCATATTGTAATCAAAGACTGAAATAAAAAACATTTGACAGTATTGGATCACTGTTTGTATACGCGACCATGTCGCAGTTGGTGAATGTAGAATCATGTTACTGCTCCCCGAAATGTACTCCGATTTTTCAGTCAATTGACATGGGGATAATTAAGAGCTTCATGACGAAATAGCGTTCAGCTCTAATTCAAGACGTGATCGCAAATATTGAAAGAAAGGTGGACAATCCCTAGTGTAGCAAACGCGAAGCAGGCTTGTGACTTGATTCTAGAATCTGTCATCGAAGAGTTAAAGGGTAATTTTACCTGCTGAATATTCTGATGATGAGAGTGATGTGATAAGCGAGAATCATTTTCCTCTGATGGAACTAATAGGTCAACTGAAAAATGTTCAGCAAGTAGCATATTCAGTCACCAGTGTTTCAGCGGAACAGTTGATTGCGTTAGAGGAGATAGAGACAATATTTACAAGAAAATCTTTAAGGAAATAGGAGCTAAGGAAGATGAGCGAATTCTTCTCTACATGAGGGTAAGGTACTCTACTGATAAGTGAAGTGAACAAATCGTGCTTTATTATTTGTTTTTAAAGTTATTTCTCATCGGAAACGTGTTACAATTACCGTATATACCGACCCTTATGATACAGTACTGTAGTAGTCATTATTAAGAAAACCTCATTGTAAAAATGACGCTCCTATAAAAATATCATTTTCTTGGTCCCATGAATATTGTTCTATCGAAGTTTCACCGTATATGATATGCTGGACTTACCATGTTTGAAGTCTTTCCTGAAACTGCAGTCATCTTTTAACGAAGGTAAGCAATAGAGAAAGCATATATCTGAAAATACTGTCGTAGTGTTTTCATTCGTACGACAGTGAAGTAGTGTTGATATAGTTGAATATTTGCGATAGATAAATGTCTGAAATACACTCATTATTCGTTACAAATGCCTTACTGCTGAGACCGTTCTGTAAGGAAGAAAGCGGAAAACCGAATGTAATAAATACCACTGATTTTTGGTTGATGATGATCTATTAAATAGGCGGTTACGAGAGATTTTTCTACAAAACGTCGCGACAAATACGCAAGCTAATTCATTAGTAATTTGTAGTTAACATTTTACCGAGTCAGACTATAATGTGAGAATAGGTATTACTCCCAGCTAAATTATCCTCTCCACAAAAACCAGCAGCAGCAGACTCTGTTGTGTTTCAAATATATGACAAGTGCGTGCCCTAAGCAAGAAATCTTCATAATTAAGAGAAATATCCAAACTGATTAATTATCGGTCCCTTCAGGTATCAATACAGATACGGGCAAGACAGCCGTTTCAGGATAGAAAATTTCGTCTATGTAACCATCATCACTTCACAACGACGTGGAAAACAATGGTAAACTGCTATTCAACCACGATATTATTGCACTTGGCCGTTACCGAAAACGCGCGGTGATGTTAGAGTAAACAAGTACAGTGTCGACTGAGGAAAATGCATCACACTGTCAGTGATGTCAGGTCGGTTGTTCATACACTATCAACCACGATGACGCGCTGGTTCACGATAACACAAAGTGCAATAATACTGTGGTCGACCAATACGGCTATCTGCTCATATTGTCAACATCGTACCTGCCATGCGCGAAATGCAACATAATAATTATTGACTGATGCTCCTACAAGTATTAAAATAATTTAATACTACTGTCTCATAAAAGTAGATTTTACACTTTCTCTAAATTATTCACTTTTAATAACAACAGAGAACAAACAACTCTACCTAAGCCGACCCAAGTCGAGTTGAAAAAAGAGGAGTGAGAGGAGTAACGCCTCGTTAAAAACCTTGATTCACCTGACCTGTTCAAGCTGGTGGAGGATCTGTAATGGTCTGGGACGTCCGCAGTTCGAGTGAAATGGGACCCCTGATACGTCTAGATACGATTCTGACAGATGACACGTACGTAAGCGTCCTGTCTAATCTCTTGCATCCATTCATGCCCATTCTGCATTCCGACGGGCCTGGGGAATTCCAGTAGGACAATGCGACACTCGACACGTCCACAATTGCTACAGAGTGCCTCCAGGAGCTCTTTAAATACTTCCGCTGCCCACGAAACTCCCCAGACATGAACATTATTGAGGATGTCTGGGATGTCTTGAACATGCTGCTCAGAAGAAATCTCCGTCACCTCGAACTCTTAGGGATTTATGGACAGCCCTGGTGGATTCATGGGCCCAATCGCCTCCAGCACTACTTCATCTATTATCCGAGTACATTCCATGTCGTGTTGCGGCACTTTTGCGTGCTAGCGGGGGCCATACACGATATTAGGCAGGTGAACCAATTTCTTTGGCTCTTGCTCTTGAGTGTATTTATCGTCTCAGATATGCAATTCTTTTTTCTAGGATGTTGTCTCTGTCTAACAATATGAGTCCGCTTCATTTTTTCTTTAAAAAATACTAATATTGCTACCTTTCTTTAACAACCACCTTACACTAGTATTGCTACCTTCAAAGTCTACAGCTTCTTTTAATTTCCTTTTAATTCCTTCCACTGTAGCTACTCGTTTTTCGGTCAGATAAAAGTTGTAAACAATTCTCCTGACAACGGCCTCGTCAAAACTATCACTGCTTGTAACTGTTTTGCGTTTACGTTTCCTATTTTCGAAAGCCACACGAGGGTGCAATGATCACAGTTCCTCACATATGGGATTTTTCGAGTATGATGAAGTGGGCCATTGAGGATTAATGCATTTACAATAACTTCATCAAAGCTCGAAGGTCTTCTTGAACGTGGAGAGTCCCTAATGTCAAACGGTTCAAATGGCTCTGAGCACTATGGGACTTAAAATCTATGGTCATTAGTCCCCTAGAACTTAGAACTACTTAAACCTAACTCACCTAAGGACATCACACAACACCCAGTCATCACCAGGCAGAGAAAATCCCTGACCCCGCCGGGAATCGAACCCGGGAACCCAGGCGCGGGAAGCGAGAACGCTACCGTACGACCACGAGCTGCGGACTACCTAATGTCAAAACCATAATCCTTAAAACTAGAAAACGATTTCCTTGCCAATCTCTGTCCGATTGTATTACTCCATAGACGGTGCAAATGTTTCTGGCTGCCTCCTCTGCTGTCACCCCTCTGCTGAACTCAAACAGAAGAATACACTGACGTGACCGAAGCCACGAGATTGCAGTGTGCACACATACAGATGGCGGTAGTATGGCGTACAAAACGTGTAGATGGGCAGTGAGTGCACTGGCGGAGATGCGGAAAGGTGTGCGACGTGGTTACTGCCGCACAACAGGAATAAACGGACTCTGATCGCAAATCGTAGTTGAAGCTAGGCGGGAAAGAAATTCCAATTTGGAAATCGTTAGTTAAAAGCGTTTTGTCATTTCTTGGTTACTGTCAACATTTAGGTATAGGTATAATTTCTGGTATGGAACGTATCTGCACCTTTCACCCTGGTACATTCTTTTCCCTTACTGTGAAACACGTTTATTCATTCAGGTACTCCTTTCTCACCCTTTTTATCTGGGACGTTAAACCCAGGCTTCTTTCCTTCCTTCTTTCTTTCTCATTTTTTCCATACTACTCATGCACTGCACTGTTCCGGAAAGGGGCACGCAAACCTCCCATCGGTAGCACTTTTGTGTTAGCTCACATTTCGCATTTAAAGAACTTCAGTCGTATGCTTACACGCCATTTTCAATGAGGGTATTTTACAGGGAGCTCTGCTATATAGTACTTCATACGCCCAACCTGTGCAGTCGACTTTATATTGAAACAACTGTATGCATTACTCCTTCGTTAATTTGTTAATACGTTGGAGGTATCGTCATTGTGTGCTATCGCTTACTCTTCTTAACACGACATTTAGCCCTCACGATGAGGTGATCCTGTCGCTCACGCCATTCAATGTCGGTTGTTTTCTCCAAAATCAGAAGTAAATTGCAATTCACTGAACGAACTGCAGATGGTCACGTTGCTTGAATGCATAAATTTACAAATTTCACGGCGAATACCTCCTTCAATCATATTTCGTGCTCATTTTCGCCAGAATAACACAATATGAAAATGTTTCGATCTCATCACAGGAATATAAACCGAGGAACGATTCGCCGGCCGGTGTGGCCGAGCGGTTCTAGGCGCTTCAGCCTGGAACCGCGCGACCGCTATGGTCGCAGGTGCGAAACCTGCCTCGGACATGGATGTGTGTGGTGTCCTTAGGTTAGTCAGGCTTAAGTAGTTCTGAGTTCTAGCGGACTGATGACCTCAGATATAAAGTCCCACAGTGCTCAGAGCCATTTTTCGAGGAACGGTTCTAGTCAAAGTAACTGCAAAACATGTGGATATTGCTGAAAGTTTCTATCACCCATTTATTTTGCTATTTTGGGACAACTTTAAATTAAGATTCTGGATTTTCGGTGATGCAGAAATAAATTTTTTGTGTTTTCTTTTCTTACGAGTATTATTTAGTGGATTACCGACAGTTAAAACGAATCGCGTATGGTTACAAAGTTCTCTAGAGTCACACGCGATGATAACTCTTCATTAGCATTGTTCCTAGGCGAGCCTCACAACAATTAAAGATCGCGGGACGTGCTGCGTGCGTTGCCTAGCAATTGTCTGCCTGGTGAACTTAAGCTGTTGAGGTGCGTATCGGTGATTGTAGAAAAAGAATCTCCTGAAAAGTGAAGTGAGCTGCACATCTGTGATAGAAGGAGCTTAAGTCGTCGCCGAAAAAAGGTTGATTACTGAAGAGAGGCAGATATCAGAGGAAACCATGAAGCCAGTGGAGGTAAGTGACCAATAACTGTCTACACTCAGTCATTATCAACGTCGAAGCAGAAATCCTCGACTGTGTGCATCAGCCATAAAAAACGGCTACTGTTGAATGCTATTACCTCATACGTCGTAATCAGAATAATATAGAGCTTCGTATGTGGGGCTCACAGTCTCCAGCGTGATCGCCTATCACTGTATATAGAAATCTATACTTCGCAAGCCACCTTACGACGTGTGGCCGAGAGTGCTTCTGAATTCCCACCTTTCCTCCTGTACTGCCGGCCAGAGTGGCCGAGCGGTTCTAGGCGCTACAGTCTGGAACCGCGCGACTGCTACGGTCGCAGGTTCGAATCCTACCTCGGGCATGGATATGTGTGATGTCCTTAGGTTAGTTACGTTTAAGTAGTTCTAAGTTCTAGGGGACTGATGACCTCAGCAGTTAACTCCGATAGTGCTCAGAACCATTTGAACCATTTTTCCTCTTGTATTCGCGATTCGTGCTTGAGACGACCGCTTAATAATACGCTACTGTAATGTCTGTAATCAGTCAGAGTATCACACCATTATCATTTCAGGACAGCTGTAAGCAAGGAAATAATATCCTGCCCTATTCTCTCCGGAACTCAGTCTCTCCCAATTTCCACAGCATCTTCTCCGTGTTGCACAACAACTCTTGTGCAGTCTCCTACTGGAGTTGAGCATTTCCTTAACGCTCTCCCGCTTACTATACAATCCCGCGAGAGCACCTATCGATCTCCGTTGGATCTCCTCCAACTCTTCTATTATTCCAAGGATCCAGAGTGATCAGCAGTAGTGAAGAATTGCTTGGACAAAGGTTTTTGTAAGTATCTTCTTTTGTGGATGAATTGCACTTCCTCAGGACTCTTCTAGCAATCTCACCAGTCCACAGAGTAGATGCACTAATCGGGAATAGAAGTTGCTAAACTTTAACTCTCATGTCTCCCGCTCGGGTGTGTACATGTTTCTCCCAGCCGTAGTGAGTCTACGTCCGATGAAATGGTTCATCAGTAATTCTCCGACCTACCGCCATCACAGATAAGTTCTTTGCCGTATGTGCTACGCAGATAGATTTCCTAACATCCGGTGTCAATCAAATTAAACCTTTTCATAAACAGGACTGTTTAAATGCGATCCAAAGATTCCAGACTCACATGTAATGCGAATGTAGCACTGTAGTAGTAATATTAATATCCAGTTTAAGTTGCTTTTTCATTAAGTAAAGGCTGAATGTGCGATTACCACAAACAAATAGTGTTGAGTCCACAAGAAGGTGGGACTGCGAGGAAAATAAAAGATAAACCAGCTTTGAATCATCATCACTCTTTCCTCACAATATCAGAATTTTGTTTTCGGCTCAAGCATTGCGAAGAAACTAAGTTCAGACACCATGTTATGATCAGCTTAACAATAACATTATTGTTACTGAAAGTGATTTGAAATATTTTATACAGGTTGACATGCTCAGAAAAATATGTTAAATGTCGTTTTTTGCTGGAAAGTCGAGCTCCAGTACCTTGCGCGTCGGTACTATGTCGAGTCAGTAATACATAATAACTTTCCTTCCTGTCAGGTACTATGTTCTAGCGAAGTACTATGAATAAGAAAACGATTTAGGGTTTTTGAATTTTATTTGCATGTTCCTGGAACCTCGATATTCAGCGTTTTATTCGGACACAACGATATATATGTTACAGAACAGGTCTAAATGGAGTATAATTGGTTAAACGCCCGTGAGTGTGTTGCGCATATATATATTAAAGGATCTACTAGCATAAAAAGCGCGTGTCAATGCCACCGTATTTATTCATCTTGCTACAGCTGCATTTTGTGTTGAGGTGTATATTGACAACGCAATGACTCAGTAAACGCAGCTAGCAGCTATTTTACGAATCTAAAATGTTTGTCCACTATATATTTGCTGTTGATACATTTACTGAAATTTACGACTAATGTAGTGAAGGTAGTTATTTAGCGTTGTCGATAATAGAATACATTCACTACTTAAGGAGACTTCACAGACTCAAAAAAGACGTTTCGAAGTGGATGATAATTGTGAACCATTTATTGTGTGGAAAAATAATAATTTTCCAATTAAAATAGTGAGTGATTTTGTTGAGTTCCAGGCACGAATTAGGAAGATGGAGACTTAATTACTAGGAATCAAACTGCTGACTAATGATCCTAAATTTTGCCAACAGATTAAAAGGATATCTAGAGCTGTGTTGGAACTTCAGCTTATTCGGTGGATCGCAATATAGCTGAAAGGAAAACATGGCCTTGGCAACTCGGTGACGCGAGGATCCGATAAAGATGTGCCACCGTAAGGATCCTCTATTCTCAGATGTACCAATCTGGCATCCGACTGAACTGACTTACGGAAATGAAATAAATTTTAGCTGAGATCCCTGAACGGCTCGAAACGTAGGAAACTCCAGTGCATTAACCTCTCCGTCATCGTGTGCTGCTCTTCCTACTCGTCCACATTCAAAATTAAGCCGTAGCTGATTAAGATTGATATGGGTCGCTGGCCAATAGACGCATTAGCGAAACCAGTTTCGCTGCTCTGTCGGCGTCGCTAATATCAGCAAGTTACTAGTAGTCCTCTCATACGAAGGCTATTCCATTATTAAGGTCTGCTGGGTAGTAAAGTCTAAACCACAGAGGAAATCCGATGAAACCTTGCACAGATATCTCCGGCAGTGTCCCACGTATGCCCGTCGATCGCGTCATGTCACTATTTTCAGCTGTGAGAGCACAGAGAGCAAGTAAAAGTGCACAGAAAATAATGGCCCCGCCAAGGACAAGAGCCTGCCGATAGATTTCGCCTTATTACATGCAGCTCACGTACCGTTACTGTTAGGGATTTCCTTCTTCTTCATGAGATTTCTTGCCACACACTGCAGCGGCAATGAAGTTGCTCCTGCAGCGTTTTCGATGAAAAGTGTTTGATCACCTGCCCTACGGCCCGAAATGGCTCCCTCTGAGTTTCATCTCTGCTCACATGAACCGCTCTCCATGAAGAAGAGTTGGTTTCACGTGGAACAGAGACGAGCACTGCGACACCTGCACATATCATCCACCACGCAGTCCCGACTAGACAAGACTGCAGACCAGCCTAGAGAATTTTCGGAAACCGCAGGCAGCTGCCTTCTAAGGCTTGGGTATTGCAAATGCAGTACAAGGATGCGACGTTTGTCTAACGCTGAACGGTGACCATGTAGAGAAGTAGATGGATGGTGTTAGCCAAGTTCTGCGAACTGATGGATGTGGCGCAATGGTTAGCATACTTGACTTGCGATCCTGAGGACGACGGTTCAAACCCGCGTTCGGCTATCCGGATTTCTGGATTTCCGTGAGTTCCCTAAAACGCATCAGGCAAATGCTGGGATGGTTCCTTTGACAGGGCACGGTCGTCTCCCTTCTCCATCCTTCCATAATCCGAACTGATCGAAGTCCTCGCAGTTTGGTCCCATCCCCCAAACCAACCAACTCTTCCAAATAAATAATTTTTGACTATCACCGTGCTTTCCATTTTGCGACCGAGCGGGTCTTTATAAAACAACAGCACTCGTACATTAATCTGCCAAATAGGCTGAAACCAACTGGGTCGTAGAGCAGACAACGTGTGGATTTATCCGAAACAGGCATAAATAGAACAGGCAACACCAATGTAGCTTTCCCTTGTAGGAGTTTTACTACTCGATATTTTTGGATTGGGTTTATTGAGCCACACTGCGAAAAACCTGGTACAAATACAAAATAATATATGCTGAGCAAGCAGAATATAAGCAGTGCAAACAATGATTTCAAATTATTGTACAATTTTCTTGAAGGGCCATGGTTTGTAGCTAATAAATATTCACATATCAGCTACAGACAGAATATACCAAACACAGCTCAGGAGAGAATGAGAAGCATATACATGGACAATATCACCTTTATGTAATCACAGTTAACACAAATTTTATTTAATCATGTTTTTACCTCCTGTAAATCAAAAAAATGTTTTGTATCCTCTTGAATATTGAACTTACATATCGTACGTGAAACTTTTGAGTCGGTGGTCAATGTTTTTTTTCTGTGACCAAATAAGATTGAAATACTAAACTACACAAATTCTTGATATTCACCAAATATTAGGACACACAGTACATATTTTACATCAGTACTCTCATACGTTTCTCATCCTGGTAATGACTTACTTCCGCGGATTAATTTGCTGACGTTTACTTATAAACTGTCGACTGATTTGTATATATATTTGCATGTACCACAGAATAGTACCTCAAATAGTAAGATAGAGATTCCCGTGATAGGCCAAGTAAATTTTACTGAATACTCTCCTACACTTCAAACTGACACAGATACATGAGACAGTTTAGCAACATAGTTACCAAATCCCTGTAAACAGGCCTCGGAGCCTTCCACCAGTCCTTCAATTACTTGATTATAAAAATACACTCGTTGGTCACGGAATCTCTCCAGAACCTCAATGTGAATGTCTTCATCGCCGGAAAATGGCGACTTTCTTGAATCAGTTCCTCGATGGTCTGGACATTGTGTTCTTTGATCGATGTCAATATCGATGTCCTTCCTTTCCTATCAGCGTCTTACACAGCTGATTAGCATTGGTTAAACTGATGACACCATTTCAATACAGAGGGGCGCGTCATTGCATTATGTCCACACACAGCCAGAATTCACGGTCAGTTTGTGTGAAGTTTAGATGTTTTGCCGACACGAATCGGACTGCCTCGCGCAGCTCAACTTTGGAGCAGCTTTCCAGTCGCCGTTCCATTTCTCTCTCAAAGCATGACGCAGTTATTATACGTACCGCAGTGTAGCTGTGTCTGCAGAAGGCTCAGGGCATGTACTGTCTTCTGATGGCGCACCAGTCTAGTTGTGCAGTGGTCTTAGCGTGGGACAACATGTGTTACTGCCTGAAGTCGCTGCGTTTCTGCTTTTTCATGGAATTGAAAAGAACAGTTCCTTTTTTCTATGAGACAAATACATTTAGTGTGCTGCATAACGTGAAACCCTTACATCCAGGCAGCGCACATCTGAATCAATTTCTCTCGGATGTATTCAGTATCTCAGGTGGACACGACACAAGGCATGGAGCATATTTACTGTTAGTGTTGGCTCAGGGTTTGATGTTCTGGAGCATTTCCTCAATCGAAATGCATCGCTTTTGTCATTACATTCCACCTCTTCTTACTCACTGTCTTCTGCGCCTTGTATTCTCTTCTGTGAATGTGAATGTGTGTGTCGTTGCTGAATGTGTACAAAGTGCTGAATCTCTTAAGGTTTTTAAATAAAGCGTACGTTATTCACATTCTACACCTTTATTCTTCATGTCTACATCACCTCTGCTTGCACCCTTTCATTACTATTAAGGCCAACCGAGGTGGCCGAGCGGTTCAAGGCGCTACAGTCTGGAACCGAGCGACCGCTACGGTCGCAGGTTCGAATCCTGCCTGGGGGATGGATGTGTGTGATGTCCTTAGGTTAGTTATGTTTAAGTAGTTCTAAGTTCTAGGGGACTGATGACCTCAGATGCTAATTCCCATAGTGCTCAGAGACATTTGAACCATTTGAACCATTACTATTAAAGCGAAGTCCTCGAGGGTAATCTTTAAGTTTTGGAAAACAAATGAGACCTAGTCGGGAATGTATCGATGACAGAGAACACAATTGACGGGTTGTTTCAGATGTCACAGCCCTCGTCTGTGTTCCATGTGTAGACGAACTCTTCGAATTCGTATTTTCTGTTTTTTGTGACTCTGTTTCTCACGCAACGACATAGTTACGATGGACACAGACATGTTACACGAAAAAAACTCGGAGCACTCTAGCGCCAGCGTATTTCAACTTCCATCTCCGATGCTAAAAAGTCAACCGAGTAATTTGCATGACATGTAATACCTCAACCGATATTGAGAACATAATAAAAAATTTGGAGGCATCACTTTTCATCACGCTTTCGTACATCGAAAAAATTTATCTTTACATTGTTTTTCGCAAATAAGCGGTCTCTTATTCCATAGCGGAATTTATACACATGTACAACCCTACATTACCTTTCTCTGTCCAAACCACGCTAACACTGCGATAAACAGCTTTCTTCAGTCAGATACTGAAACTTACGGGGAGATTGCAGAAACGGAACCAAGTGATGAACAGAAAATACATGGTGCAAAGTGCAACCTACAATCAGGCACAACAAGTTCAATTAATTATCTGACCTAGACCAA
The DNA here is from genome assembly GCF_023864345.2 of Schistocerca serialis cubense. Lineage (NCBI taxonomy): Eukaryota > Metazoa > Arthropoda > Insecta > Orthoptera > Acrididae > Schistocerca > Schistocerca serialis. The sequence continues at coordinate 24,090,463 of NW_026047583.1, read as the reverse complement.
AACAAATAAAATTTGGATACAGAGTACGTGCTTATTGAGGACTGGGAAGGGTATTTCAGGATCTTCATGGCACAATAAAACAGTAACACTTGACGGAAGAGAGACCTTCAAGATCGTGCAGGAAACAGTTGCATTGTATTTCGATGTATCTGTAGAAAAACAGTTACCAGCCTCCTCCTCTCCTGAAACTTTCGAACCTGCTGGAGCTTCTAATAGGTGCTTCTATTGGAGTGTAGTATTGAATTCTATGGTACACTAGAAGACCCAATCCTCTCCCCATTCTTCCTTGGCGAGTTTCGTCCTCTGCAACCCGATATCAGAGGATGGTAAATGACATTAATTACAGGGTGATAAACACCGGCCTTGTTCGTCATCTGTTCGTCCTAGTCATTGTAAACTAATCCCAAGTGACCTCGTTTCCACGGAAAGGAGATTCATGTACCTCTTCGCTTAGTTGCAGTACCCGAATATTCATTTCACTGATCCATAATCATTGCTGAACACATTCCTATACACATTTGGATTGTTACTCTACAGAACGTTCTAGAGCCTCGCGGGACGACCAGATTTGAGACTCTCTCGAATCGCTATAGCTTCTGCTGTAGAAAATGAGACATGTGGTGGAAGACGAAACTGCTTGGAATATTTCAGCTTCTAGACAAGAAATACAAGTTGTACTGCTGAAATCTCTTGAAAGAACAAGCCATTAGTAAAAACATAACAATGTTCGTCGAATAAGACAGTTGAACTGATTGTGCCAGAACAGTTTTTCGTAAAACCGTAGAAGAGAACCTCGAGGTTTACAAACAGATGTAGGAATGGAATTCCAAGTGGGCCTATGTAGATATCAGATTGAATTCAACCATAGGTGTTAAACACCGGATCTAATGCTTAAACTAGTAAGAAATAAAGACGCTACATATCCGATTTGGAACTTATGTGCGGAGGAATTTATCTTACATCCCGTAGGAGGGTGATTAATCTACTGATGGACTGCTGTCTCTCTAGGCCAATAAACCTTCTCGCGAGTTAAACAGAGAACCGACTTGTGGCGATAACGTATTAGACCTTCTGGTGACAAACAGACCCGAAACATTTGAAACAGTTAACGCAGAACAGGGTATCAGCTGTCATAAAGTGGTTACTGCACCGATCATTTCAGCCGTAAACAGAAATATTATAAACGCTAGGAAGGTTTTTCTGTTTATCGAAAGTGACAAAAAGCAGATTTCAGAGTACTTGACGGCTCAACACAAAAGTTTCGTCTCAAGTACAGACGGTGTTGAGGATCAGTGGACTAAGTTCAGAATCACCGTACAATATGCATTAAATGAGTATGTGCCAAGCAAGATCGTAAGAGATGAAAAACAGCCACCGTTGTATAACAACCGACTTAGAAAACAGCTACGGAAGCAAAGGGAACTTCGCAACAAAAATAAACATAACAAAAGCCTTGCAGACAAACAAAAATTACATAAAGTGAAATGTAGTGTGAGGAGGGCTATGCAAGAGGCGTTCAACGAATTCGAAAGTGAAGTTCTGTGTACTAACTTGGCAAAAAATCCTAAGAAATTTTTGTTTTATGTCAAAGCAGTAGGTGGATCAAAACAAAATGTCCAGACACGCTGTGACCAAAACGGTACTGAAACAGAGGATGACAGACTAAAGGCCGAAATACTAAAAGCCTTTTTCCAAAGCTGTTTCACAGAGGAAGACTGCACTGTAGTTCCTTCTCTAGATTGTCGCACAGATGACAAAATGGTAGATATCGAAATAGATGAACGACGGATAGAAAAACAATTAAAATCACTCAAAAGAGGAAAGGCTGCTGGACCTGATGGGATACCAGTTCGATTTCACACAGAATACGCGAAGGAACTTGCCCCCCTTCTGGTAGCGCTGTACCGTAGGTCTCTAGAAGAGCGTAGCGTTCCAAAACATTGGAAAAGGGCACAGGTCATCCCCGTATTCAGGAAGGAAAGTCGAACAGGTGTGCAGAACTATAGACCTATATCTCTAACGTCGATCAGTCGTAGAAATTTGGAACACGTATTATGTTCGAGTATAATGACTTTTCTGAAGACTAGAAATCTACTTTGTAGGAATCAGCATGGGTTTCGAAAAAGACGACCGTGTGAAACCCAGCTAGCTCTATTCGTCCACGAGAATCAGAGTGGGTTCCTAGGTAGATGCCGTGTGTCTTGACTTCCGCAAGGCGTTCGATACAGTTCCCCACAGTCGTTTAATGAACAAAGTAAGAGCATATGGACTATCAGACCAATTGTGTGATTAGATTGAAGAGTTCCTAGATAACAGAACGCAGCATGTCATTCTCAATGGAGAGAAGCCTTCCGAAGTAAGAGTGATTTCAGGTGTGCCGCAGGGGAGTGTCGTAGTACCGTTGCTATTCACAATATACACAAATGACCTTGTGGATAACATCGGAAGTTCACTGAGGATTTTGGGGGATGATGCTGTGGTACATCGAGGGTTTGTAAGAATAGAAAATTGTACTGAAATGCAGGAGGATCTGCAACGAATTGACACATGGTGCAGGGAATGGCAATTGAATCTCAATGTAGAGAAGTGTAATGTGCAGCGAATACATAGAAATAAAGATCCTTTATCATTTAGCTACAATGTAGCAGGTCAGCAACTGGAAACAGTTAATTCCATAAATTATTTGGGAGTACGCATTAGGAGTGATTTATAATGCAATGATCATATAAAGAAGATAGTCGGTAAAGCAGATGCCAGACTGAGATTCATTGGAAGAATCCTAAGGAAATGCAATCCGAAAACAAAGGAAGTAGGTTGCAGTACACTTGTTCACCCACTGCTTGAATATTGCTCACCAGTGTGGGATCCGTACCAGATAGGGTTGATAGAAGAGATAGAAAAGATCCAACAGAGAGCAGCGCGCCTCGTTATAGGATCATTTAGTAATCGCGAAAGCGTTACGGAGATGATAGATAAACTCCAATGGTAGACTCTGCTGGAGAGACGCTCAGTAGCTCGGTACGGGCTTTTGTTGAAGTTTCGAGAACATACCTTCACCGAGGAGTCAAGCAGTATATTGCTCCTGTGGTGTCCATTAGTACATGTCGGACCCGCGTGTCGCCACTGTGTGATCGCAGACCGAGCGCCACCACAAGGCAGGTCTCGAGATACGGAATAGCACTCGCCCCAGTTGTACGGACGACTTTGCTAGCGACAACATGGACGAAGCATTGCTCATTAGCCGAGCAGATAGTTAGAATAGCCTTCAGCTAAGTCAATGATTACGACTTAGCAAGGCGCCATCAGTAACTTTGCATGTATCTAAAGAGTCTCGCTTGTATCGCCACAATGTCCAGATGTACCAAAAAGGATGGATTAAAGTTAAGTATTCCAGAAGGTACGTACTTTTCTTTATAGCATTCATTACGTATACTGTTTCAGACCTCACGCCATCCTCCTTTAGCTTAGCGCGTGCCTTTCGGCTTCCTCTCATTGTGTCTAGGCTGTCTTGTCTAGACACAACAGCTCCCTCCTACGTATATGTCGCGAAGAGACCATGAGGATAAAATCAGAGAGATTAGAGCCCACACAGAGGCATACCGACAATCTTTCTTTCCACGAATAGTACGAGACTTGAATAGAAGGGAGAACCGATATATGTACTCAAAGTACCCTCCGCCACACATCGTTAGGTGGCTTGCGGAGTATGGATGTGGATGTAGATGTAGAAGTACTTTATTGTCAAGCACTACATCTAACGAAGTCTTTCGGGTCTTTGTTCCAGTTACGATTTCTGAGATTCCTTGTTGTACTCCACATATCAGATATCTTAATATCACTATTCATTGTTTCACAATAATTTATTCAGATTAGACGTTTTTAGTTCTTTCGTGCAACACGTTAGTTTTAGCATTCGTCTTCTAGCAATGCAGGTTGTCTTCTGAAGATAAGGAGAGCTTATATTGCTTAAATGCTACTCCACGTTGTTCAGTAATTGTGACGATTCCGTATCCCATGTCACAGAGCTGTTAATCTATAACGAAGTAGCATGTCGTTTTTGCGATAGAGAGATCTGTCACATTTAACACATTGAACAATGTGTAGCAGGATACGTGCTGCGGATCCGTTTCTGGCACAACAGCTACTGTATTCTCCACGATTGTTTGAAAGAGTGCCAAGGAGTGTTAGGGAAGAATCCCACGTTCTTGCTGTCGGTTTGTCATCAGAACATTAGGGAAATGATCTGATCCTAATGGGTCATTCCATATTAGGTAGAAACCGTATCATCTGGTAACGAACATAACGTGATATCGTCAACAGAGCTGCCTCTATGGGGGAAGACACATCAGGAGAGGACAGCCATCGTTGACAATTGACAGTATGTAAACAACAAAATCGGTAGCACCCGTCGTAAAGGGTGTGAAAGCATGTATTACAGAAAATCGATTTTAGTCACTGAGTAACCACCTTCAGTGCAAATATTAAAGTCTTGAAGACCCACGTAAGAATAGCAAATATTACAACTTCAAGTTGGGATCAAATGACTCTGAGCACTGTGTGGCTCAACATCTGACGCCATCAGTCCCCTAGAACTTAGAACTACTTAAACCTAACTAACCTAAGGACATCACACACATCCATGACCGAGGCAGGATTCGAACCCGCGAATGTAGCGGTCGCGCGGTTCCAGACTGTAGCGCCTAGAACCGCTCGGCCACCAAGGCCGGCCAAGTTGGGATCAATATAGAAGAACATGGCAGTTGACGACAGATTTTTTCTTTAAGTACTATGCTCTTCTATATTGTATATCCAACAGGAGCATCGTCTTAGTGTCAATGTCCCACAGTGCAGGCTCAAAATATGAACATTTCACAATATGTCTTGCTGTGGCAAACGGACACAATCGTTTGCTGCCTTTTGCGATTGATATGGTGTATGGTGTGTGTTAAGAGGCTTCTGGAGGCATCATTAATTTATGCGCGGTTGTCAGAAAACCACCCAAAATTGTTTATCATGTATTCTTTCTACCAAAACCGAGCCGCGGAGTCCAAGACGGATTTTAATAGCATATGACTGGATTTCCTACAATATACTCCTACAATACCGAGTCCGTTTCCGTGAGACGAAGGTCGAAAGTTACCCTACTTGAACAAGTAAGATATGCACGTGTAACGGGGTGTGAGGCGAAATAGTAGCTTATACGGCGGAGATTCAAGCGTCTCTACTGGTAATGTATTTGTCGAAGTTGATCGCATTGTTCCAAGGGAAAATCGCTGGCAACCGAAATGTACTGCTTCAAGTTTATGAGGTGCACCTTTGGTATTCATAATCGATGACTGAGCGGAGGAGGCCCTAGGATATGTTCAAGAGAATGGTGGGCTCCACACCCTACCAAGTTTCATCTACAGATATCGTAATGTTAATGCTGTTTCCTGATTACAAGAGATACGTGATCATCCCATCTGAAGCGCGTTCCAAACACCACAGGCTTCAGTTGCCTATGGGAGAGAGACACTATGTAATAAAATGGATGAATTGCACCGTCGCAACCATCTCCGGTTAAAGAGAACCATGGAACATTTCTGAGTTGAAATTGTTAGGTCGTTGACCTTGTAACAGCGTGTTAATGCGTAAACGACTCTGTCTAAAGCCGTGCAAAGATATTCAAGATCATGCTGTACAGGATTCAAGACGCTGACCAGGCTTCAAGATCGTGGTGTATAGGAGAAAGGTATAAATCATCTGCAACCCGGATAGTTTCAATGCCGGGTGAAATGATGTTGTACGTGGTCCGTAACTCGTGTGTACGTTTAAAACATATAAAGGCTGGGCATGGACCACTGAGGCAGTCCTTTCTAGGTTGTAATAGCAATTTGTTCTGCAGTCAGAGCACTGTATCTTAGGAAGGTTTGAATGCCAAACAAAAACGTCTCTGGAATACACGTATCGCCTAATTTTTGTAGTAGAAGTGAAATTTAAACATTGTCGTGCGCACCTTTACGTCGATAAACGCTAATGCAAAAATGTTGCCTAGTGTTGAACGAAAAATTTCAAAATGTATAATACGAAGAACGCATAGTTTCCGTTACCCTCCGGAAGCCCCACCTGGTTTTCTGAAAGCAAATAGTTCTATCGCAGCTACCACTCTGAGTGGGTCTTAATAAACTATCTAAGGGTCCTTCTGGCTCAAGACGACGTTCTACTTCCGGCCATTGCTTTAGGTCACGGAGCTGGAATAATTATTTGAACTGTTCAGTGAGGAGAGGAGTGTCATCCAAATACCGTTGAAAGTTCGTAGAGACTTTGTCAATGCACTATTTGGCGAATTACACAGCGAAGGATAGTGAACATGATTCACTCCAAGGACAGAGTTCGTCGAGGACTGCAGCATTTTCTTCAGCTCTTTTAGCTGGAAAGGTGATCGCAGGAAATGGCCAGATGCTATGGCTACTGGTGGAGTAACGGGACTGTAATCGTGAGACAAACATTTGGTCCAGGCTTCATTTGCGATTTCTGAGTTTTCATACTGTATTCAACACATCGGACAGCTTAATGACACTATTCAACGTTTCACAATAATTATTTGTTTCTGATGTTCCCGAACTTTTTTTTTATTTTTACAACCTGTTAGTTGTAGCATCTGTCTTCCAGCATTGCAGGTTGTCTTTTCAAGATATGGAGATCTTATATTACTTACGTGTTAGACAACGCTACGCAATCATTTGTGAAGATTCCGTATTCCATGATATCACAGGGGTGTTAGCGTGTAACGAAGAAGCGTAATACGTTGTGAGCCGAAAACGTAGTTTATGAAGTGGCGTGGCACCGATGAACAAGTTGTAAAGTGTCTTCACTAACATCAGAAGAGTTCTGGGAAGCCCACGTTGTAGTACTGAAGCACAGGGAAAGTTTTGTGCGCGTTAAATACTCCGTGAGGTGTAAAATTAGTCGCGCAATATTTGAGTTTCATATAAGTAATGTATCAAAATTTTACTGAACCATAAAGTTCAATCCATATGAGTGGCATTCCCTACTGTGGGTGGCAAAAGTGGGGAAGTAGCGGAAAAATGCTCCTACAGGAGCACTAATACGGCGAACACGCTGTTGTTCAAAAGACTCTGACAGAAAAGTGGAGTACCAGCTGCCTCATTTTGGTTTCCCCAGCACCTTTAAAAATTTCCCAACAATTTTGGCATGCAGGCAAATTCGCGCGCTTTTTTATGCAGAGAGAAGTAGTTAAAGCGGCATTGGAAAAGACACAGATATACTGGAAAGTAGTAAAAGGTGGCTGTGGCATAGAAAGATCGAAGGAGGCATTAGTAATGTGAGAGAAAGAGACTGAAACAGTGGCATAGTATCGTAGTTGACAGTGCTAGGAAAAGAGTGAAGGAGACTGTGCCAGACAGACAGGAGTAAAGGGAAGGTGCAGCTGAAAGTGAATGACAGCCAGTGATAAAGAGAGACAGCGTCTACGACTGTGACATCGAGGACGAGAGAGATAGCGAAAGTGAGAAGGCGGCGGCAGTTTGAAGGGGTGAGTGAAATAGTAGCAGTAAGAGAGAGCAAGAGGGAGACAACGACAGTGAGGGGATGCAGTAGTAGTAGTAGTAGGGGTGTGGGTTACAGTGAGGGGAGTTTGTCGGAATGAGAGATGAGTTGCGTGTTAAATAGAGTGCGAATATGTTCGCGTTCAAAAACATTTGGGAAAATTTTAAAGGTGCTGAGGGAACTACAATGCGGCGGCTGCTAGACCATCCTTTAGTCAGAGTCATTTCAAACAGGAGAATATTCGAGTTTTGTGCTCCGATAGGATTCGTTTTCTCCGGAACGAATTTACCTGTCTTGCGATATAAGCGTTGAGATCCCCAGAGGTTGTTCAACAGTGCATTCCACTCCACTTCGCTTACATTGCTTTACGGGGAGAAACGTGCCGATAACAGGGTGAATAATACAAAACATAATTATATCTGTGCTACTGGTATCAACAGTCTTATATTAGGGGAACTGATCTATCGTTCCGAAAAAGTGTCTTCTTCTCACAGCAGGACAGGGACACCGCCTTTGGTTTAAATGGCTCTGAGCACTACGGGACTTAACTGCTGAGGTCATCAATACCCCAGAACTTAGAACTACTTAAACCGAACTGATCTAAGGACATCACACACATCCATGCCTGAGGCAGGATTCGAACCTGCTAACGTAGCGGTCGCGCGGTTCCAGACTGTAGCGCCTAGAACCGCTCGGCCATTGCGGCCGGCGACACCGTCTTTCCAGTCTGGTCTGCTCGACCTGATAATACAGAACTCTCTAGAAATGATACGTCTGTCTTGTGCCAAAAAGGTTTCGGAAACGCAAGCTGCAGATATAATTGGATATGAAATCTCTCGGAAGACTTTCTTAACTTTCTTTGACTGACCGAACGCTCCACTGAACGACCCCGAAAACCGTCGTAGGTGATAGCACATACAATTCCATTTCTTAAATGTCTCATGTGTACCTCTACTTTGGTGGGGAAGAGTACCTCGGTTGTTAATGTGATACTGCTGGTGTTACGCGTGTACTGATAGTGGCTGCCATTCTTCGTGAACGTCGTGATGCTTACTTGCGTGCCTGCCTCGTGACATGTCGTTCATTCCTGGTATAGAGGAGGCAGGGGGATAGTCTGTGAGTTTCCGGCACTCTTCATAGATATTTTGTAGTTTTAGGGTATTTTTCAAACAAATTAAGGAAAGGGTCAAGTCCATGTGAAAGGTAGTCCACAAAAAATTCGTAACTTACTGACTGCTCTACAGCAAGAGTATGAGGCGGTGTCATTTTGCTGTCTGAATACATAAACTCAGAATCACATGTGTTCTAATGTTCTTTTGTCTTCGCAGGTGCTTTACAGCATTTTGTGCTGTCTGTGTCTTCCCTGCAGGAAGAAGAAACGTGATTTGGGGCAGAAATCAAAGAAAGCACATTCGACGGAAGTCTATGATTACAGTAAAGTGGACATGGAGAAGGTGAGCACTGAGTAACTCCAAGGTGTATGAACAATCCCACAATGAAGCCAACGACCAGTTACATTACAGTTAATATAATCACTGGTACAGCACCATACAGAATCTCACTGTATCAGCTTCTGGACTCGGCTGAACTCTCTCAACTACTCGTCATAAACAAGCCATCACCAAACGACAGCTCTTCCTACAGTGCACACTGACCCCATCGTTTTATAAGTGCATTTACAGCGATAGTGAAATAAGTGTGGATCGAGCCACGTAACCCAATTGCAGCCACACGTCTTCGTATCAAATGGTTCAAATGGCTCTGAGCACTATGGGACTCAACTGCTGTGGTCATAAGTCCCCTAGAACTTAGAACTACTTAAACCTAACTAACCAAAGAACAGCACACAACACCCAGTCATCACGAGGCAGAGAAAATCCCTGGCCACGAAGGGAATCGAACCCGGCCACCCGGACGTGGGAAGCGAGAACGCTACCGCACGCCCACGAGATGCGGACTCGTAATAACTGGTGACTACGGTAACAACTCTAATGGCTGGAATTAAGCTAGTAAACCGAACTGAAGAAAACATTTCGGCTATACACGTACGCATCCCGGACCGACCAAAACTTCTATATGTCACATATTGCCCATAATTTCTATGTTTGCATTTTGTTGTGCATGCGGAGGGAGAGACTAATTATTACAACCATCACACAGTCTGTGTTTATACGATGTCTGTATATTACATTACAATTTCATTCAGTCAAGGATGCAGTCATTAACGGTTTGAGAAAAGAAGACCACGTACTTATATTCTTCCTACTAGGAGGCAATTTCTGTACATAATGTGGCAATCAGTCGCAACGCTGCGAACAGCAGCATTCTGTCTTTAGTAAATAGTAAAGTGAAGTACGCATGAAGGCAACCGAAAATTACATTCTGTCGATATTGTTACAGATTTGTGGGTCAAACCGTAAAAACATGCCTGGTAGGATTAAACATCGTTCCGTTTGAGAATATTCAGGAGTAGCAATTGATGAATGGTTCAAACATTTAGGAAAACTTTATATCTTTTAATGGATAAGTTCATTTCCCTTAGTAGATGTAACCCAGACATGTGACACCATCGCAGACCACGCGGTATTAAAATAGGTGCACAGTAGATTGTAATACGTCTACAATTATTTACGTTATCAATGCTCTTCTCAGCAAGCATCGGTGAGGAATGTCTGACATCATGGCCTTAACCAGAGCTATATGACATAGCATTATTTTCATGACGCCATCAATAAGGATATGCGTTTAGTGTACGCAGATGTGTGTTGCTTAAGTGATATTTAATGTAGCAGGCTTTCTGAAACCTAGAGTGTCTTGCAGTGTTTATGTTCCGAGTCATCAGATGACATGTCATTCGTCAGTAGTATAAGGATCACAGTGGGACGATGGCAGCAGAATGAATTTGCCTTTTGCGGGCACGCGCTCCATCGACTATACTAACCAAGAACGACACACGACCTGTCCTCACAAGTGTACTTCCACCAGTGCCTCATTTCCCGACTTCCAAACTTCACAGAAAGGCAAAGGTCTTGTACTCGAGCTTCAGTCCGGCATATTACGGCCGTCATATTTCACTACGTGTTTACTGAATATATCTATCCACATTTGCTTCACATATTCTAAACCATTGTACATACAATTTTTCTCCTTTCAAGCGCCAGGTTAACTATTACAGGATGCCTTAGCAGTAGCCATATTACCGTGCCACAGTTTTGTCTAGTGTTTTCCGTTAAAATCTTACCTCACGTTTTCATTCTTGTAGCTCTTCGTTCTCTGCCTTATTTGATGTCTTAATTTATAACCGCCGTCTCTAGCACCGTACTTCATATCTCTTAAACGATACAGTTATGGACTGCATATGTTGTATAAAATCTGTTTCAGTATTGTGAGTCAAGTGTTTAGAATGTTCGCATCTGTTAGAAAAATATGCAACCCACTCTTCCAGGTTTATGGCCGCTTGAAAAAGAGGAGTGCGTCACAAGTGCCTTCTGTCTTTGAGATATTTCCCTGCCAATGGAGCCCAGAATCAGCTAGTCGCATCAAGTATAGAGATAACGGTGTGGACTGTACGCTGAAAGACGGCTATGCAGAGGTAAGTCAATTTCAATACTACCATGTGACGTAATCTCGAAGAAAGGGTAAGAAAGAACGAGAGAGAAGAATGACCAAATAAAGTAGCAAACTGTACGCTTTGCAGAATCTCTTACTCTGCCGGATCACTCTTTCATTTGTACATGAAGAACTAAATAAGAATTGCATTTGATTACAATCCAGTAATAGTATCGTGCACTGGTTACAAGAACATAAGGTAAATCAAAGGTGAAAAGCAGCAGTAGTACTCGTGCACTAAGCTTCCTCTGTAAAACTGCCGGGGGTTCGGAATATATCACTCGTTTCATACGCAATAGTGTTCTTCGGCGGTCCACCTTCACGAAATGAAAAACGAAGGTTAACAGTGACTTAGTGCACCAAAACTGTCAAAAGCTTTCGACGTGCTACCTCAGTCTCCAGTAGACAGGTTACGGCCATAGGGAGTGTTAGTTCGGATATCCTTGCATAAAGCTAAGCACTTCCATAAACTGGTAAAAGCGTATGCCTTCAGTTTAAAAGGAAGACGAAAGATGACTTTAATTTGAGTGCAATAATTTGAGGAAGTAGTACGAATCCACCGTATAAAAATGCACACAATGGCAGAACGATATAACGTGTGTTTCAGTTCCAGTCCATGTGACGCTTACCTAGAGCCGATGCAGGAGGAAGTTTAGAAACTTTAAGAATAGTTGATAAGAAAATAAATAACCGGAACAGAGACCACAGAGGTGTTAGAGAGGGTATTAGAGGGCGGGGATGCTTAAACAAAAGATAACAGTGCTGCCGTAGAGACCCAATGTAATGTTCCAGAATCGGAATTCGAGGTTGATTAGGCGGTGAGAAGGAAGAGAAAACATAAATTGAAATGACGATGGGAACAATAAGCTAAGAGAAATTAGTGTGATAACAAAGACAATTATAAACATAAATTTACATTTTCGTTAGTAAGCACTCTCACTTGCTATTCCCTACGTATTTAATTGTGTACTGGCACTTCAAATTTATTTGCTGTAGTGACGTAAGTTAACTGTTTGTTGATGCCTTAGCACTAGTAGCAACAAACTACACATAATTTACTAAGTGTGCTCCATAAATATCTTTCTTTGTCTTTTCACTCTAGTACCTTTTAGCTCTCTACCTTATTCGATATCTTAACTTTCAGCACATATCAATAGCACCGTACTAAAATTCCTTAAAACTGCAATTACGGGCCACTTATTGAATATATAGTCTGTTTAATTATTACAATTCAGGTATCTAAACCTTTATATCTGCTGTATACATGACGTCTTGTCTAAATTAGTGATGGCAAAAACAAAACTCCCCCAGGTTCGTATATTTGGGCGCTTCAAGGTGATAAATGTAGCCGAAGAAATTCCTCCATCTGTTGCCCACAACTGCAACCTTCCTGTAGAACCTCGCAACCGCCGGAAGAGGCGAGAGAAGAAACAGGAGGATCCCATTGACGTAAGTCAATATTATTACTACCATGATAAAGAAGCAGTAGGGAACGGCCAGACAGGGTGTGAGGAAAGAATGTACAGATGGTATCTCAGATGGTATGCACTGTGGAATACTCCACTGCCAGGTAATACGCTGAAGAGCCAAAGAAATTGGTACACCTGCCTGATGTCAAGTAGGGCCCCTGCAAAGCACCCAGAGTACCGCAACACGACGTGGCACGGACTCGAGTAACGACTGAAGTAGTGTTGGAGGGAACTGACAGCATGAATCGTGCAGGCCTGTATATAAATCCGTAAGAGTTCGAGGGGATGGAGATCTCTTCTGAACAAGAAATTACAAGTCTCAATAATGTTCATGTCTGGCTCCAGCTGCACACGCCTCACACCATTACTGAGCCTCCACCAGTCCCCTGCTGACATGCAGGGTCCATGGATTCATGAGGTTGTCACCATAACCGTACATGTCCATCCGCCCGATACAATTTAAATATAGAGACTCGTCCTTCCAGGAAACATGTTTCCACTCGTCAACAGTCCAATGTCGGTGTTGACGCGCCCAGGCGATGCTTAAAGCTTTGTGTACTCCAGTCATCAAGGATATGCAAGTGGGATTTCCGATTCGAAAGCCCATATCGATGATGTTTCGTTGAACCGTTCGCACTCTGACACTTGTTGATGGCTCAGCATTGAAATCTTCAGTAATTTGCGGAGAGGTTGCTCTTCTGTCACGTTGGACGATTCTCTTCAGTCGTTGTTGTTCTCGTACTTGCAGGATGTTTTCCCGGCCACATCCATGTCTGGGATTTGATATTTTACCGGAATCCTGATATTCACGGTGCACTCATGAAATGATCGTACGAGAAAATCCCCACTTCATCGCTACTTCGGAAATGCCGTGTCCCATCACTCGTTTACCGACTACAACACCACATTCAAACTAAGTTAAATCTTGATAACCTGCCGTTGTAGCAGCAGCAACCGATCTAACAACAGCGCCAGACAGTTATTGTCTTATACAGGCGTTGCGGACTCCAGCGGTGTATTCTGCCTGTTTACATATCTCTGTGTTTCAATACACGTGCCTATATCAGTTTCGTCGGCGCTTCATTGTATTACTGAGAATCACTCAAGCTCCATAGGTGCTTTCAAAGCATGAGAGACCGCAGCTGACACTCAGATTTACAAGAAGAGCAATGAGAGACATTCACTCTATTACAGACCAATAATATTATCCTCAACTTGTTACAACACCCTAAGGTAAAGTATGTTACTAATTACTTTTATTGTAAAAAACAATATATCAAGTCATTTACAAAGATAGAGTAAATAACTCTACATGATGTATTGTTAATCAGGCGTAATATTTCATCCTGGCGGAAGATACAGCGTAGCAATATCAAAATATACTTATATTTTCGTTAGTAATCTTCCTTTTTTAAATCTACCGGCGTAGTTGCTGTAAGATTGCAAGTAGTAACCGAAAACTATCAAAGACGTCACCTATCATACGGCTAAAAAAGGATGCGTCATGTTTTTTGTATCAACATAGTCTTGCTTGGTGTCACTCTTTTGTATGGCCGAATCATTTTATATCACCACGCGCCCTATGTCACTGTATATGCAATGGTCTGCTTCTTTTTTTCTAACCTCCCCATATCTTCACAATTTTAACATACATTAAAAACACTGTATTTCACTTTCATTACTGTCTGCAGTGAAGGCTTAGTTACTTAATATGTAATCCATTTAAGAATGCTGAGAAAGACGTCTTAACTTTTCTGTCCTTTACACACATGCTATTCTAGATGAATCAGTGATGATAACTCATACCTCCCACAGGTTGATTTTACTTGGGACTTTGGAGAGGAAGAGGTGGCTGGAGAGATTCCACGTTTTGAGGGCGAAACTTGCGTTCGGAGTGCTCAACCTGAAATTTTACCGCAGAAACCAGAGACGGAGTTGTTCGATGCTCCGCAGGAGGGCCGTACTGCGGTAAGTCAGTAGTTTTACTACCATGAATAGTTAGGAAGAAAGGGCCTGACAGGTTGACAGCGGAAGAAAGCCAGTTACACCTCTGACTGCATGCATTGCAGAATCACCCACTCTGCGAAATTTATTGATTTATTTCGATCTCTCACGCTCCAGACATGCCTTCAGGACAGCAAAATGCACTCGAGAGTCACGTTTACATTTTATTACAATCCAGAAATACTAACGTCCATTGGTTAGAAGACGTTAAAGTAAACTTCAGATACAACTTAATTTTGCTGAGATGCAGTAAGCTTCAGAAGTAAAATTGCCATGACTTCGGAATGCCACTAGCGTGAGATGTCGGTCTAAAAGGAGTTGAGAAGCACCGATTATAGACGACAGCCTTGGAGAGTCGCAGCTGGTCGAGCTCTGGTGGTGGCCAGACTCTCATCTGTCCATCGGTGTCGTAAGTTCGAGGCAAACGTGTAAGATTAGAAGCTGACTTTCAGTTTGCGACGAAGGCGTTACACACGCAGTGCGATTTCGAGTTGTGGGCCGCGGGACAGTGACACCGGTTGCTTCATTATTAACGCAACTAGGTCCACACCGCTATCAATCATTGTTAATACCGAAGTTATACATAATTACTATAATATTACGACGTCTTTATTGGACAGCAATTCATAAAAAGAAATGAAGCAAGAATTTTGATTGGAACTAGCAATAGTAGGCTGCTTTCGATGCTAAATTATTTAAAATAAGGCTGTAACAATGTGTTGGATCACCTTCTGTCGCAGGCTGAGCAACATCTTAGAGGCAAACTCTACCTCTACATTTGCATCTACATATAACTCCGCTAGCCACCAAGCGGTGTGTGGCGGAGGGCACTATTCGCGCCAAAGCCATATTTAACCACCCCCTGTGTTCCACTCGTGGATCGCACGAGAGAAAAACAACTGTCTCAACAGCTTAGTACGAGCTTTAATTTCCCTTATCTTTGAATGATGATCATTGCGAGATTTGTAAGCTGGTGGTAGTAATATATGCTCTACATCCTCGACGAAGATAGGATTTTTGGAATAATAGTGAAGAGCTCCTTCCCTTTAGCTCGTCGTCTATCTGCAAGTGTGTCCCACTTCAAACGTCATAACCATGTAATCCGAAAACAATGAATGTGCGAAATACGACTTACATAGTAGTATTTACCAAAAGACTGCGCTTCTTAGTCACAAAAGAGGATTACCTCTGACCACCTTTTACTTCAGGTACTTAATCAGAGTAAATGAATAATTTAGTACGAAATGGAAATTTGTGCAAACTGTTTTACGGGTTTCGATGGTCCTGTTATAAAACATAGTCGAGATGCATCCAATCGAAAAGAACACATGCTCTTTCACCCATCATCCTTTCCCATATCTAGACAAAGTTTTCTAATGACCTCGTCAACGCTGGTACGTTACGTCTCAATCACCATACTCCCGTCATTGCGGCTGCCACTGCACGTACTTTCTACATGTTATGTTGCCTCGCCACAGCTGTGCTGTTAGGGATACGTCGGATTATATCTTTTTGAAATTTACTACTGTGTGGTTGATGGTGTTGCCCTGGTTATCTGAAATCCTAAGGAAGTCGATTACCTTATTGAATGACTCGATCTGGGACAGATTCTGTACGGCTAAAAACGCTCCTCGCACTTATTAGCTGGGATGATTTGACCGAAGAGAGTGACGTATTCCCGGGTTCGATTCCCGGCGGGTCAGGGATTTTCTCTGCCTCGTGATGGCTGGGTGTTGTGTGCTGTCCTTAGGTTAGTTAGGTTTTTAGTAGTTCTAAGTTCTAGGGGACTGATGGCCATAGATGTTAAGTCCCATAGTGCTCAGAGCCATTTGAACCATTTTTTAGAGTGACGTACACAAATGCGCGCAAAATAGTTCCACGTGATAACACAGTAACAATTCTAGATATAAAAGTGTTACCACTGCATGAATACAAATGTGTGATACGTAACGTCACAGAAATCATTGATGAGAAATATATGACTCAACAAGAAGAATACTAGTAATTCATTAGGAAGTAATTCTGTTTATTGGAGGTTAAAAATATGAAATCATACGTATAACAGACATCAGTTAAGTAGAAGAACAACATCTGTTGGGAGGAAGCGGATGTAACGTTATTGGAGTGAATTAAAACATAAAGCTTTAACAACTTCAGAGCAATTATACAAGTTCTGGTGTATGACACATGAATGTGAAAGGCGTATGAACGTTTTATACTTGACAAAACACTTTTATTGTTGAATGACTCGATCTGGGACAGATTCTGTACGGCTAAAAACGCTCCTCGCACTTATTAGCTGGGATGATTTGACCGAAGAGAGTGACGTATTCCCGGGTTCGATTCCCGGCGGGTCAGGGATTTTCTCTGCCTCGTGATGGCTGGGTGTTGTGTGCTGTCCTTAGGTTAGTTAGGTTTTTAGTAGTTCTAAGTTCTAGGGGACTGATGGCCATAGATGTTAAGTCCCATAGTGCTCAGAGCCATTTGAACCATTTTTTAGAGTGACGTACACAAATGCGCGCAAAATAGTTCCACGTGATAACACAGTAACAATTCTAGATATAAAAGTGTTACCACTGCATGAATACAAATGTGTGATACGTAACGTCACAGAAATCATTGATGAGAAATATATGACTCAACAAGAAGAATACTAGTAATTCATTAGGAAGTAATTCTGTTTATTGGAGGTTAAAAATATGAAATCATACGTATAACAGACATCAGTTAAGTAGAAGAACAACATCTGTTGGGAGGAAGCGGATGTAACGTTATTGGAGTGAATTAAAACATAAAGCTTTAACAACTTCAGAGCAATTATACAAGTTCTGGTGTATGACACATGAATGTGAAAGGCGTATGAACGTTTTATACTTGACAAAACACTTTTATTGTAAATGAAATTAGTTATCTGGACAACTGACAAATATACTGCATTTAATTCCAAACGATATCACGATAATTGGATGTATTACTTAACTTTACTACATGATTCAGAGTAGTAATAAAAAACATATATATCGACATTTTCTTTAGCAAGCTCCCTTGTTTAGAGTTGAGTGTATGTTTTGCTACGTAGTTGCTGTACGTCTTTATGTGTCCTATTGTAAGAAGTAAACAAAAACCATCAAAAACATTACATGCCATATAGACCATAGACAATGTCTGATGTTTTTAGATCATCATTCTTTTAGAAAGTTTCATTCTTCTTCGTGATCATTTTGTATCATGGTATGCACGAAGCACTGCATAGGCAATAACCTGCTTCTTATGTTCGAACCTGACCATCTCTTAACAATTCTTACTTTCAAGCGCCCGATTAACTATTCCTCCTTGCCTTACGAACATTCACGTTAGCCTTCCTGATCAGTCTGCCCCATAAAAATGTCCCCCCCCCCCATTAAATTCCTGTACCTCATAGTTCTCTACCTCTATCTTACTTTTTAACAGACATCTGTAGCACTGTTCTTCATCTTTATTACAACCTACACATAGAGATTTCGTATAACCCATTTCAGAAAGTTAAGTCAGTATCTAATGTGCTCTGTAGGTTAGAAGCTTGCCTTTACAGCTGAGTCAGTGATGATGAAGTCAAACCATTCACAGGTACGCGTCATTGGGCGTTTCGACGTGACCAATCTGCTAGAAGATATTCCACCGCTCGAGAACGACGCCTGTAAACTGACTGTGAACGCCGAGACTGTTTGCAAAAAAGCAGAGGTGGAATTCGTTGATCTGCCGAAGAAGGATCCCTCTGAGGTAAGTTAGTGTTATTAGTACAATGAAGAGCTAGCAGGAATAAATGGCCACTCAGTTTGGAGCGACGAAAAGACAAATACATCTCAGACTGTCTGCATTGCAGAAACAGCCAACCTGTCGGACGATAATTTTCGCGAACCTCTCACAATCCGGTTACCTGTCACGACTATAAAATGTAGTCGACTATCTCGTTTACATGAAGGACTAAACTAGAGGTTCACTATATTACAATCCTATATTACACGCTAAGACAAAAGAACGACGCACCACAAACGAATTATCAGAATGGGAAGGATATCGGTAGACGTGATGTTCAGGTGTACAGGTACAGACAAACAAATGATTATGCGTTCAAAAAAATTGGATGATCTTAACAAACTGAGCAAGTCAGAAACGCGTTGGTACACCTGTGGACCTTCTTCAAGCAGTTGGTGGCCTTGGCATTGATTGACATGATTGTCTGATGTCCTCCTGAGGTATCGTGCCACATTCTGTCCAACTGGCGCGTTAGATGGTCAAAATCCTCAGTTGGTTGCAGGTTCCCTTCCACAATGTTGCAGACGTTTTCAATTGGAAAGAGATTCGGCGAATTTGCTGGTGAGGTTAAGGTTCGGCAAGAACGAAGACAATCAGCAGAAACTCTCGCCCTGTGTGGAAAAGCATTATCTTGCTGAAATTTAATCCGAGGACGGTTTGTCATAAAGGGCAATAAAACGGGGTGCAGAATACCTTCGACGCACCGCAGTGCTGTAAGATTGCCACGGATGACAACCAACCGAGTCCTGCTATGAAAGGAAAAGGCGCACTATGCATTATTTCTGGTTGTCGGTCCATACGTCGGTCGACATTCAAATTGGTATCTCACCAATGTCTGGGGCGTATATATGCGTTTTCAGCTAAGTATCTCTTTGACACGAGTAGAATTGTCTTCAGCGAAGAAGCTCTCTTCGAGTTGAGCACCGGTGACCAAAGAAGACGTGTCTCAGGAAGCCCCTGGCTGCCGCCCTCCGTACAGTCTGACAGCCAGGAGTGACGGTCTGGGGCGCCATTCTTTTTCACAACTGGAACCACTTGGATTCCATTCGCGGCACCTTTACAGCACAGCTGTACGTTGACGATATTCCACGCATCCCTTTGTTGCTATGCAGGACTTATATTTCAGCAAGACGAGAGTTTATACTGCCTCCCTTCTTGCTTGTCAGATTCTACCATGACCGTCAAGTTCGTTGGATCTCTCCCCAATTCAGAACGTTCGTAGTGTTATGCGTGTTGTCCTCCGTCCAGTTCGAGATTTTGATGCAGTAAACACTCCAATTGGCAGAATATGCCACGATGCCGGGAGCACACCAGTAACAGCAGTAATCTGTGCGACGTCGAAAAACTGCTGGTATAAAGCCCAGAGGAGGAACAGCGCATTATTGACTACCTCAATTTGTGAAGCCCTTTCTCTTACATAAATAATTCAGTTTAACTGAAACTGTAGTAATTTGTTAGTCTATATATGTACATCACTTGGTTATTTAGAGTGTACTCACGTCCTTCAATTACTAGACACTAAACTGAATCCAAGGTTTAACGCGATGGTATCACTAGAGATTATAAGCTTCCACTGCAAAATTGTCTCGGGTTCGCTGGAATCAATTCCCTTTTTGACTAAGATTCAGATGCAACCATCATTTTAGTAGGCTCCTGGGTGTACTTATTGCTGCCCATAACTGACATGGGCTCTGATTATCCGCGTGCTGCGCCGCAGTGTTTCTCACAACTTATCAGTTTTGAGAGGTGCGAAGTATGTTCTCCGATTGTTACAACCCCCCAAACATCTGCACAGCCATGGTAACGAATGAAAGAACCCGAGGCAGGCAGGACAGGGACGAACTGCAGCCAGCAGCGTGCTTACCTCGTGTGGAGAGCGTCACTGGCCGGAATGGTGAACACCTTCGCCTCGTTGGTACGCTGTCAGTCTTCTACAGCACCCTGAAGATGGATGTGCTACGCTCCACCACATGCTGTGCACACGGGTGGCGTATACAAGTTGTCAGTGTGTAGACATCTATATTGAGTACGCCAGTAGCAGCTGGGCATACGGGAGCACGAGCGTAACATCCGCATTGGGCAGTACAACAGACCTAGAGAGCAGGAAACTACAAACACTGCGGCAGTGCAATTATATGCAGCAACACCTAAGAGAGCGAAATGCAAGATCAGAGAATACACCAAAATGCATGACACTATTCGCCGATGACTACCAATTATGGACTGCAGCGTATCACCACTCCCTCCACCAGCGAACCCATTACAAAGAGCTTTCCCACTCTTCCACTAGCAAACAACACCTATTAATTGCAGTTTGACGTCATGGTCAGCAGAGCCATCATGGCAACGTAAGTGATTCAGTACGAAAAAACAACACCAGTAGACCCATAAGGAGGCCACTGCAACCGTAGCCCGAGAAATGGTTTCATCAGTGATACTATTTGACTTGCTACCATACCAACGAAACTCCTGTGACTGAAGTTTAAGGCCTTCCACATATTGTCAATTGTCTGACAAAAGTATTCATAGTTTGTATACAATTTCACACTGTCCGCAGTTGGCTTCAGCGTGTTGCACGTTTTAAGGGCCCTACCCAACCGAGCTATCGACTGACTGACCGACAAATTGTGTGGTGTCACCGCCAGACACCACACTTGCTAGGTGGTAGCCTTTAAATCGGCCGCTGTCCGGTAGTATACGTCAGACCCGCGTGTCGCCACTATCAGTGATTACAGACCGAACGCCGCCACACGGCAGGTCTAGAGAGATTTCCTAGCACTCGCTTCAGTTGTACAGCCGACTTTGCTAGCGATGGTTCACTGACAAAATACGTTCTCATTTGCCGAGACGATAGTTAGTACAGCCTTCAGCTACGTCATTTGCTACATTCTAGCAAGGCACCATTACCAGTTATTATTGATGCTGTAAAACATGTACCGTCAAGAGCGACGTTCACCATTTATGGATTAAAGTTAAGTATTCCAGCAGCTACGTACGGTTTTTGCTAGTCTAATTTCCTTGACCTGTTCCAGACCTCACGCCAGCCTGCGTGAGCTAAAACGCGTGCCTTTCGGCTTCCTCCAAACTCCGTGGGTTGGCTCCTGCCAATCCACAACAAATTGTACGTATGTAGGCGTTTTGACCGACCGACACTCCTTGTTCGGATGTCGGGCGAGTAGGCCGCACATCACCCAACAAAATATGCCCTGTGTAGCGCTGTCGTGCTAACCTTCCGAGGAAAGCTGGTCTTGTCACTGTCCACGGGATTAAATACAGTTCTAATACACATGACAGGGTGCGAGGCGGTCGAAACCTTAAGGACAGTTTGTGGAGGAATTCAACCTGCAAATCATCTTGGGACACATCATGCGAATATAGCAATATAGATGCACGAAATGAAGCATTATTTTTAATTAATCCGTAAGGGTTTCGCGTGGCTCAGAGTAAAAGTCCGTCGAATTTGTGTTTTTAAACGTTGTTTCCAATACTTATGGGAAATTTAATATAAAAACTGGAATATCGACGTATAGTGGTCGTTAATTTGTAAGACATCCACGTAAAGGACCATGTTTTTATCGCCTCCCCCCCCCCCTCTCCCCCCGGCAAATGTGTGACATTCTTGACATTCTTAAGGGTCAGACATCTTGTTGTTCAAGCTTCAAGTTCGATAATGAGACACCAGCTGCTTCGTGTGTGGCAGGAAATGAGCTGCCATTCTGGGATTTATCGTGTAACACATTCTGCTCTCATTTAACGCATAGAAATTTGAACTTCTCTCTTTCCAGGAACACTGGAGTTCGGTAGAAGTCTTTTCCTTCTTTTTGAATAGCCCTATACTTCCTTAATGGCTATAAACGTTTAAAGTCCAGCCTATATCCAAACCACTGCTATGAAGAGCGAAGGATAGAATTTTTTTTACAGGTCTTATAGTTGCCAGGTACTTACTGATGTATCTGTAGTATTTATTAGATTATGTACACCATCACCACGTGTAGTCTTTCGTGTTCGGATTCAAAATAAGTTTCTTACACTTTGAAGTCATTTTTTGCTAGTACATAATGTTTATGTAAACCGACTTTTTTGCTTCAGCTTGATTTATTACCTCTCAACTATAAATCAGGTTGCGCGTTTCACAAATTATAGTAACTGATAACCGTGGGATACAACAGCACTGAATTTGAGGTACTCCTGACTTCTGCTAGTCGCTAGAAATCGTGAAGTTGTTAACAGCCTGTCATTCTTTTTCGCTGAGAATGGTTTGATGTTCAGCAACTCAGAATTGAATAATTCGCCCCTCATCAGGTAATTATGAAAATTATCGGGGCACAGCTGCTTAAGTAACAGAACGTGGGTGAATTCCATCGCTCGCATTCGTCACTTAGTCCATAGCTCTCAGCTTTTTGGCCTCATTACCTCTAAGACAGTTTATAAAAACCCCTATTTCTTTCCGTGTGAAACAAGTCCGTATCTCTTAGGACAAACAATGTACCTTAGATAACGTCAAGATGTGTTTTGGCTGCCACGAAATTGATAGGTGGACCGACAAATTGATGCGTATGTAGGAGCCCTTAGTGGAACTCACAGATCGTATTGCGAAATCAAGGAGTATGTTGGAAATTTTTTTCATAAAAAGCACATCTGTGTCATTTACTTTGTTAGACTGATGTACAGAGTGGTTAAGAACAGTCTGAAAAGCTTTTAAGGGTGTTGCACAGTAAGTTGTCTTCACAATTAACTGTAAGGAAACAATTCGATACGTTACGGAGTTTCCGAGTTAATTAGCACTAACCTTAGCCTATCAGTTCGTTCCACACGGAAATTCAAGCGTCGGAAAGAGACGGTGTGACCAAACGTGTCCTTCGGTTTTTCCTAAAATCAAACAAGAGATTAAAAAATTGGGAGTGTGACTGTAGTAGGGATCGAACAGGAGCCATACACTGAACAGCCTCGTGCGCCATCATCTACGCTATGAGAACAACTGACAATTGTGTGTTGAGGGCACTTTAATTTGCGCGTGCAACAGCCTGACAACAATATTAACTCTGAAACAATGCAAGGTATGTTATTTTTTACTGTCTTTTCAACAACCTACTGTGGCACACCTTCTTACAATTTATTACGATTGTTTCTCACAACCTCTATAGATGAATTGCATGCCTACCCTACAGACTTACATCGCTCCTAAAATTTGGTAATATGTTTCACACCAAACGAGGTTATGTTAACGAAAGAAACGAGTTGGTGGCTCCATTTCCTCTCACCACTAGACGTGACCAACTGTCCGATCACGTTGTACGGCATGTCAGTGAACATGGTAGGTAAGTAATGTCAATCGTAAGACGTATACTAACGCATTTTCCTCCTGTGGCAAAACACCACTTTTTCCGTTACTGGAACGTACTAAGCACCAACAGCACCTACTCGTTCGATTTCCGAGTAAATCGATTCTCTAGCATGCGTTTTCTGCCTGTTGTCTGAAGCATTTCGGTTGATTAGAATAATTCTTCTTAAGATATCAGTTTAATAAAATTTCTGAAACTTCAGGGGCTAACCTATCATCAAATTAAGGTTTTATTTTCTACATGCTACAGAATTCCTTGGCGCTTCCGTTAATACACACAATGCGAGAATGAAGGCAAATCATCTCACCTGCGCTACAGTAACTTTTTCGAAGTCGCAATAGTGACGAACTGTACGGTAATGGTAAATACGTAGCTGTGAAAGAATCTCACCATTGGAACAGAAAACACGATACCAATGGCTTTGCGCTTAGAGGAAATTCTGATGGTAACAGCCTGTAAACTGCGATTGTGGAAATGTTGCCGGCACGCAAGTCAGGTTAAGGAACAGATCTTGGACCGTAAAATCACAGCACCTAGCTACGAACAATATTTAAGCTATTTGTTTCAGTGTGAGGTAAACATTCGCACCGAAATTAAATACCACAGTATTTAAGACTGACTCAGTAACAACTTCGGATTTCGAAAGACATTTCGTTTTTATTTTGATAACCTAACGCCCAAGCAGTACATGGAAGACTTACATGTCCAGACTGATTTCTTGGTAAGACTACAATCAAGGAAATGTTTAAATTTCTTAGAATTTCAAGTAATCTAACAGTGGCACGTAAGGACGACACTCTTCCACAAATCTGTTAGTTTAAAGAAAAATCCAAGCACTCACTGTCAGCAGCTTATGACACTGAAACCTCATAAATTCAGCGCTAAGGTCATATTCGGCTCTTCAGTTGCCTTCCATGCCATAGCACCTTCCCAGATTTTACATGAGAAAAGCGAAGTGTGATTTGTTTACTGTTCTAACAGTTGCTAAATGGTTCATTTCTTATGTACTTGTGGCATTTACTACGTAGTGTGCACAACTGCCATGTTTAGACTGCCGTCGAATTTAGAGTTTATTAAACTTACTTGTCATTTCGTGTTACATAAATCAAATTTTGCATTACCATGAAGTATTTCTGTAGTAAACTATAAATCAAGTTGCGTGTTTCACGAATCATTGTCATTAATAATTGTGGGGATACAACAGTACTGAGTTTGAGATCCTCTACCTTCTGCCATGGGGCAGAAATCAATGTAGGTAACAGCCTGATGACTATCCGTTTTCGTTAAGAATTATTTGATTTCAGCAGGTCCGAAACGCACGATTCATCCATTCTTACGTAATTACGAAAACCATCGGCTCCCAGTTGCATAAGTAGCGGAACTCGGGTGACTTTCTTTCCTTGCATTAGTCGTTTTGCCCACAGTTTTGTCTGCTTTTTTGGCTTTGTTACATCTAGAACATCCAAGGAAAACCCTCGTTTCTGTGCGAAACCAAGGAGAAACTTTCAGGACAAACTCAATGAAGTTAAGGTTAGCAAATCACAACACACCGGCGCTGTAATCGCCGAGTGCAGTCTGTCGAGACGTGCCTGAAGGCTGCCACGAAATATGGCGGTCGGTCAGCCCATAACCTGATGCGTGTGTAGGGGGTCATTAAACTGTTACAAGTTTAAGTGGCCACCACAGTTATTCCTACTGTTTAAGTCTAAACCAGTGGTTTCCAGTCAGGGGTAAAATGAAATTTTCTGAGGGATAAAATCTATCATTCCATTCTGTTTCGGTCACGAAACAATTATTTTCAAAAGATTATTACTATCCTCAATTTTGTAAGACATTTTGATATAAGCTACCTATAATTACTTTTTCTCAATAGCATTGATGCGATGGACCTTACAGGTTTCTCAATTCACCCACTTCACACGTGTGTTGTTCGTTCCGCACAATACTAATGATTACAGCGACATATGTAACAGACACTAAATATCTCAAACAAATGTCTTCAAGTATTAGATAGTATCTGCAGTAATCCAAAAATTGCCTCATTACTTGCTTCGAGTCCGCAGCTCGTGGTCGTGCGGTAGCGTTCTCGCTTCCCACGCCCGGGTTCCCGGGTTCGATTCCCGGCGGGGTCAGGGATTTTCTCTCGCTCGTGATGACTGGGTGTTGTGTGATGTCCTTAGGTTAGTTAGGTTTAAGTAGTTCTAAGTTCTAGGGGACTGATGACCATAGCTGTTAAGTCCCATGGTGCTCAGAGCCATTTGAACCATTTGAACTTGCTTCGAAGTAAATGAATTTATTGACAACACAATACAGCAGTAACTACGTAAGAATTACTACAGTGCTGTACACAGCATTCGATTACTATTAAAGTGGTCAGACGAAGTATTAACAGCTTGAAGTCATGCAATATCTGGCAGCTCAGACGGGAGTAGTGCAGCGATCAAGTGCTTTACGAACAATAAGTATAGTGCACACTTCAACTGGTTTGGTTTTAAATGGGCTGTTGTGTGCAAGTCAATCAAGTGCCGTAATGGAGAGGTTTAATGGAGGGGAAGAACGTGAAACAAGTGTCTACTCTCTCTGTGGATAATTTACTTTATCTAAAGAAGAGTTGTGAGTAGCACTTGCGATGCACCACGAGCTCCGTCATTCATTCACACACACACACACACACACACACACACACACACACACACACACAGTAAATAGTCACGTTCCATCATTTTAAAAATAAATATGTTCCAAGAAAAATCTCCCAGTCTACAACCCATTAGTTACCTGCAATGCGGTACCACCAATGCGTCCGGCTTAAAACACCGTTGCCAACTGTGATTCATTTCCTAAGTGACTCTTCGGCGCATGAAAAATTCTACATTTGACTACAGAGAGCAGCTGCTGTGCTGAAGTCCACTCAGCGGTTACTGTCAAGAAGCAGGAATTAGCGTTTGTGCTGAGAATTTTTTTTTCGTTTTTTAATACTAAGAGTATACCGACAACTAACGTTTCAACTTTCTTCCGAATACGTAAGTAAAAATTGTTTCAGGAAGTAATTAAAGTAATGCAAAGCCCCGTACACATAGCATATATCGGCATCACGACTTAGCTTATACGTGGTGTGGGCATAGACCATCAATATTTTCTAACAACTACACTGTGCAGCACATCAGCATATGTTCCGTACTCACCAAGGACTGCAGCGATGCACAGTAAATTGCAGTGAGATGAAGGGTAGGACACACTGCTCGGTTAATACAGGCAACCTCCTCACCATCTTTAATGAAATTTCATTAAAAAGAAAAAGAAAATAATCATAATCAGTAGTTACCTTTTCTTTAAATATTTGTTTTTTTTAGTTAATTTACCTTTCTTTCCTTCTGTACGTACGAACTTTGTTGTAGGACCTCTTATTTACGTCTGGTAATAAAAATTCATTTACACAGAATTAAGTACATTTAAAATTACGTGAATTCATATTAACTGATTAAGAATCTTTAGTTGAGAATTAAATCCTTTATATAATTCGGCCTTGGCACACATTTTCTAAATGCAGTGTTTTTTTTTAATAGTTACTGAATTCTTTCCCGGCGTTAGCTATGGAACACAAGACTGTCTCTATTAGCAGAAAATGGTTAAATATTGCCAAGCCGACGTTTAATTATCACTGATAAAACACACTTCACTATACATTTAAGTTATTTGAAGGAACCAAAATTGTTAAATTTCAACGTTAACTATCCGCCTATGAATGCACAAATGTGAAACTAGTAATAAATTCCGTCAGTCTCAGGATCGCTGTAAAAGAAAAAAATTTTCTTAAATGCAGTGCTAATTTTTATCTGCTCCCGATTTACGGGTTTGGTTAATTTTTCCTACCGGGACAATTTTTTAAATGGGCCGCCGCTGCAAATCGTTCGGTCGCGGCACAGCCCAGCAACACCGCTAAAAATGCTAAAAATTCTTTAAAGAAATATTATAGATGACATGGGCAAGCTAATTTACATTAGTAATACACACTTTTGTTAAGTTATAATGTATTTAGTCCACAACAATAATTCAACTTACATCAGTTTGTAATTTCTCCTCTAATGGCGGCTAAACCTAGATACAGACAAAAGAAGTCTACCCATTCATAAAAATGCTACGTCACCGGTTCCTCTCACTCTCAGCTCTACAGGGAGACGACAAAGAATACACACTACGTGGTGGTTTTTATACTACTGCTGACCATTAACATCTCTTCGTAATCTTACAACATTATTTTCCTCTGTGGCTGAATTTTACATTTTTGTTATCGCAGATATTGACCCATTTCTCAATTACATTATGAGTATAGAAATATTACCATTCTAAATACATCGAGAGTATTACTACAGAAAAATTACAATAATAACGAATGTCCTTTACACAAAATTAAATAATTTTTTGTTAAATAATTACAGTATATACAAATTGCTTCATAGCGGCGTATATGGTACAATTAAATTTTAGTTTATTAATAGTGTGGGTTTGCCAGGGAACGTTACATTGCCCCCTGGCAGCATTTGGCAAAGAGTTTCTATACTTTGACACAATGGTGCCAGTAACGTTCTTTACAATTCTGTATTTTTTTTATGGAATGGCTCTTTCAATTAGTCCCAGGGTTATATATGTTCATGGCTCCCCCATTTGGGCGAATGCAGACAGGAAACCTGGACAAAACTGTGCCGGACGCCAGCCATCCCAGTTGGTTCATGATTAATCTTGTCTCTTTAACAGTCATTCTTTTGAATTGATTTAGCAGTTTGTCATCAACGGTTACATAATATATGTTCAATGTTTATCAAAAATCGAGTTCATTGACATGTTATGCAGTTTGTGTAAATATTTTGCAATATGTCAATAATGCTGTAGTTGGTGAGCGGTGCGGAGTGATTGTTGAGCGGCGCTCGGCGCGGCGCGTCGGCTCCGTGTAGGTCACCGCCCCCGGTGTTGACAGCAACGGCGCGGAGAGTCGTGTGGCTGTCAGATCTGCTACGGGCTGCTGCGGCCGCTGCATGGCTGAAGTAGCCGGATGCGCGTTGTATATCAGATCGCCCGTGTGACATCTTCTTGCAGTGCTCCAGCAAACATGCAACAAGTTCACAAACAGTGTACTATCCTTATGGGCATTTTTCCTGCTGTGGGAAAAAACGCACACAGTTATTGGCAGTTATTATTCAGTAGGCCTTCACTAGTCTGGTTTGCACAATGTTTCGTTGTCACAGTAACGCGTTTTATGGGCACACAATATTTTTTCACCATGTCATGACTTGTCATTAGTCACACGCAAGTTTTCACCTTAGGACAAAATGTAGCTCTGTAGTCAATGCGCTTTCCTAGCGTCCCTTGACACACAAAGAGTTATAGTTTGACACTAACTTGGTCCACCGTCTGTTATCGGCTCACTGTTCGTGTCGTGCTAGTTCCTTGTCCACTTGCACACACGACGATGATACAGTTTCTTATTGCTTGTTCGAAACAACCTTGTGACGTATTGCTGAAGGTTTAACAGTCACTGTCTCTGCCACACAATACTGCACTTTTGTTTAAGTTTTTTTTCATTTACAATGTCCGTTGTGCAATTTTTGTAACAGCACATTCGTAACTTCTTTGTTCGCCCTTTATCAAGGTGTGTGATATTTGCGTACATGGTAACAAATATTAAAATTTCGTATTAGTTTGCCCAAAAATCATCTATATTCATGTTCGAGTAGATTTTATTTGTGCATTCCAGCCGGATTCAGGCATATTGTTCAATAACTCCTTTGAAATTATGTCTCACTTTACTTGCAAGGTCCTACGTAACTACAGTGTAGTCTCTGTAGGCTAAAATTGACTTGGACTGTATCAGGCTAGCTCTTTTTTACTGATTGGATCTGCACATGCTTCAATTGGAGCTTCTTTGTGCCTAACCTTGCGCTACTTAAATTTGCAATAAGTTTGCCTCCCATGGTGCCCTCGGGTCACTACTGGGTGCATTATTCTCTTTGATAACACTGGTTTGAAAATATAGTTCTCAGCGTCTCATATTATCGATATTATTCTGGGTTCGAATCTGTCAATCTGACAGCTACACATATATACATATATATCTATAATAGAAAAGATTGTACCAAGAAATATTTCAAGTTTGACACACATATAGAATATTATGCAGTGCACAAACTAATCACTACTAAAATGTTCCTCCTGACTGAACTCTGTCACAATTCAACACTATAAATAATTGCACTAATCAGGTTATCTGTGCAGACATTTAGAGCATGTTTAAGCTAACACTAATTAAAAGAAGACGTAACACAAATATTCATAAACAAAAGAGAAAGTCAATCATATTCTTATAACTAAATACTTCTACACTAGTACATTATCTACAGATCACACATCATTAATGTTCATTCATTTTCAAAAGAATGGTGTCCTTTTTTTTGTTACACATAACACATAGGACTATAGTCATTTACTGTAGGAATATTTTCACATCCTTACGCGGATACATTCCCGTACTCTCCGTGATTGCGGATCTGCTAAGAGATAGCTACTGTTTCCTTCTTGGACTAAGGAATGGAGTATGAGGCTCGGCAGTATGTTTTGTGAGGCTTCACCTCTATATTGTATTGATATCCCTTAACAACTCCTGTTCGTTCTGAAAATACATCTGCATCGTTAGATAATAACTGTACCAAATCCTGCTGTTGCATTGAGTTCAAATTTTCGGACTGTGATACTTTGTTCACAAGTGCGTCCACATTTGCTTTTAATTGATCACTTTGTACATCTGGATAATAGGGATTTTGCCCTAGAGAATGATTGTCTAAATGTAGTATCCACTGCTTCCTACATTTTATGTCAATAGCATTACAATTAGGCACAGGTACCTCTTCAGATCTGAGCATGGACAATTCTATCCTCCTACCCGCGTTCATCAAACTTAATTTTCCCCGAGAAAGGTCGATTACTGCGTCCCTTTCTCTCAAAAAATCTACCCCCAAAATGCAGGCTACCTTTAAACCCTTTACTACCAGGAATGAGCACGCTATGGCTTCTCCCCCTATATACATCTCTACCCGCACTTGGAGTTTAATTATTTGTCGCTGTGCACTGATGGCTCCAGTGACTTTGCAATTGTTCACAGGAAAAGTCAGCATACGCTTTTCGTTCCCCGGTACTCCGAATAAGTCCATACTCATGACACTGACAGTAGCACCTGTATCTACGATTGCTTGCACATCAATATTGTTAATTTTGATCTCTATTATCGCTTGTACTTTATCTTTGTGCTCCTTTATGCACGTGGGTGGTTCAGTTATTAATTCATGTCCCATATGTACCCAGTCTTTATACCTGAGGATACAGATTCTCGATGTTTTGTTCTGTGTCGGGCTGCTCTCACTCCAAACCTCAGCCGACGATGGAGAGCGTATCTCGGCTGAATATAGTTTGTTGGATTATTACTGGTGGATGGGTGTGGCTGCTCTGTGTCGCTGACCTCCACTATGTGTAAGTTGTGTTGCGTCGGCCGCCACGGTTGCGCAATTGGCGCATTTTGTGGTGGCGGTCGGTTATTGTCATATCTTTCACTGTTTTGCCGGTCTGGACTGGGCCTCTGGTTCTGTGGCCAAGTTCAGTTTGCATCGTTATAGGTATTAGTGTTCCACGGCCCCCTGGCATTTTTCCATCTACTATTGCTTGGTGGGCCTGTTTCATATCGGTCATCAGACCTCCTTTTCCGGTCATTATTCACCAGCGGACTATTGCCGTTCCGGTCTCTACCTCTATTCCCGTTTTGTACATAATCTTGTCTCCTATTGTTACCTCCGCCGTTTCCATTATTTGGTAGAGGCGTGTTATTTCGACCATTTCTGTAACCGTTTCCGTTACTTCTAGCCTGTTCCGAGGCTGACTTAACATCCTCCTGAATCAGGTCAATTGAGTTCAGAACAGACAAGAAGTGTTCCATGTCGTTCTCCGGTATGTGTATAAGTTTTTCCTTTACGTGTATCGGCAAGTGTGTTTTCAAAAGTCTGATCAAATACCGGGATGAAATCTGCTCGTCCCAGTAACGGGTCTTATTAATGTATTGCTCAAAATATTTTCGCAAATTGCCTAATCGTGGAGAATACGGCTCTGGATTATATACCTCTTTCCGTAATCTCTCCTGAATACATGTTGACCAATATTTGGCCAAGAATGCCTTTTCAAATTGCTCATATGTGTCGCAACTGTCAGCTGCTTCGGTTGCCCACAATGCAGCATCTCCTTGTATGTAAGACATAACGAACTGTATTTTCTGTGTATGACTCCAAACGCTAGGCAAAAATGTTTCTAAATCCCTTGATAAATACTACCGGGTGAACAGATTTCTTCTCCGTTGTAAAGATCTGAAACTGTCGGTTTCTAATCAGGCTTTCTTCAATCACTATTTTGGAGTGACATTTGTTTGTTTCGCTAACATTGGTTGCCTGTTCTGTCTTGCAGTCGTAATTTTTTACTGCTGTATTTATATGCCTGTCATTGTTGGACCTGGCTGGCGTGACACACGCCTGTGCGTCGCCGTGCAGCAAGCTGTTTTCCGGCTCCGCAAGATGACGGTTGACATTCCGCTGCCACAGCGGAATGTCAGTGTGCACCGCCTTTTTTAGGTCCTGCATTTCCGCATTGGAGCCCACGTCTTTGGCTTCAATCGCGGCGTGCACCTTCTCGTCTATTTTTTTATTAATTCGTTTTCAATTTTGTGCACTTGTTCGGCCATTTTGAGCTCAATTACTTGACTTGTGTCAATTTCTAATTGTTCCATCCTGTTAGCCAGTACACTAATTTCATCTACGATACTGGCGTTAGCCACTTGGATACTATCTACTCTTTCGCTCAGTTCTTGCACCGCTTTGGGTATGGTTTCATAGTTTTGTCTCAAACTAACAATCTCACTCTGCATAGCTTCCAAAGATTGCATTAACTGCTAGTCTCTCTCATGCAGGCGTCGATCACGCTCTGCTTGTTTAGCATCAAGTCCTCTATCGCGATCTGCTTGCATACGTGCAAATTCAGCTTGGAAATTGAACATGCGCTCGAACATAACTCTTAATGATTGCACTTCTGACACCTCATCACTCTCTGGCCCGTGTCTAGTGCTTGTGGGTGGCACAGTATTTCTACTATCAACTGAATCACTGGCTGGCAGTGGCAACATTTCTTGCCCTTCTGCCCCCAGATTCTCACATTCTGCTTCCTGAATTACGCCACTAACATTACTTTGTGCCTCACTTTCTAACTCGGTATCACTACTTGCTAACTGTTGTTCATTATCCATGTTTATATCTTTCTGACTACGCAATCTAACCATAATCAACAAAATCTGAACTAAATATCCTAACACTAAGGTTTCACTGACATAATCACACAAGAAATGGTCATTTGTTGAAACACACTTATTATATACTACAATGACTAACTACTCAAATGTCCTGTTATTTTTTAAAAAAACACTAACAACAAGCACACCACTAATGTTCCGAGAACACTGCACTGAGGCTACTTTACTACCCACAGGACAACTACACTGTAGCTTTACCTTATGGTGATCTATCTTGGGTGCAGCTGCCCTCTGGTATTGTGGTAGGTAATTAATTATTCGATATAATGAGCTCTCTTCTTCAGCTTGCCTCTGGGTATATAGTGTTCTCATGTAAAAAATCATATACAGGTATTACCACACAATATTGGTTAGGCAATACATACAATACATGAAAAAAATATTAATTGTTCTCCAACAAAGTTCAACTACAATAATTCCCTAGTTATCTCATGGGTATTTTGTGGCCACTGCATATTCGTGCCCCGCGTTATTGGGCGCCAATTTAATGAGATTTCATTAAAAAGAAAAAGAAAATAATCATAATCAACAGTTACCTTTTCTTTTAATATTTGTTTTTTTTTAGTTAATTTACCTTTCTTTCATTCTGTACGTACGAACTTTGTTGTAGGACCTCTTATTTACGTGTGGTAATAAAAATTCATTTACACATCATTAAGCACATTTAAAATTACGTGAATTCATATTAACTGATTAAGAATCTTTAGTTGAGAATTAAATCCTTTATATAATTCGGCCTTGGCACACATTTTCTAAATGCAGTGGTTTTTTTAAAATATTTACTGAATTCTTTCCCGGAGTTAGCTATGGAACACAAGACTGTCTCTATTAGCAGAAAATGGTTAAATATTGCCAAGCCGACGTTTAATTATCACTGATAAAACACACTTCACTATACATTTAAGTTATTTGAAGGAACCAAAATTGTTAAATTTCAACGTTAACTATCCGCCTATGAATGCACAAATGTGAAACTAGTAATAAATTCCGTCAGTCTCAGGATCGCTGTAAAAGAAAAAAAATTTCTCAAATGCAGTGCTAATTTTTATCCGCTCCCGATTTACGGGTTTGGTTAATTTTTCCTAGCGGGACAATTTCTTAAATGTGCCGCCGCTGCAAATCGTTCGGTCGCGGCACAGCCCAGCAACACCGCTAAAAATGCTGAAAATTCTTTAAAGAAATATTATAGATGACATGGGCAAGCTAATTTACATTAGTAATACACACTTTTGTTAAGTTATAATGTATTTAGTCCACAACAATAATTCAACTTACATCAGTTTGTAATTTCTCCTCTAATGGCGGCTAAATCTAGATACAGACAAAAGAAGTCTACCCATTCATAAAATGCTACGTCACAGGTTCCTCTCACTCTCAGCTCTACAGGGAGACGACAAAGAATACACACTACGTGGTGGTTTTATACTACTGCTGACCATTAACATCTCTTCGTAATCTTACAACATTATTTTCCTCTGTGGCTGAATTTTACATTTTTGTTATCGCAGATATTGACCCATTTCTCAATTACATTATGAGTATAGAAATATTACCATTCTAAATACATCGAGAATATTACTACAGAAAAATTACAATAATAACGAATGTCCTTTACACAAAATTAAATAATAATTTTTTGTTAAATAATTACAGTATATACAAATTGCTTCATAGCGGCGTATATGGTACAATTAAATTTTAGTTTATTAATAGTGTGAGTTTTCCAGGGAACGTTACACACCGTAACACGTGGTTTCCACGACGAGCGAAAGCCGCACAACGGACGCCACACACTACGGCAGTCACCGCTAGTGAAGTCAATGGGGTAACAGTGTGCACAGATACTGAGATACCACGTTGCCGACTGTAGCGCCCTCCATACGAGGAACCGACACGGATTACTTCTCGATATCGCACAATGCTCGTAATCTACAAATCAGAAGCGAACTCTCACGACAGACTTCCCATGAACGATTGTCGATGTCGGATGTGTATTTTAATACGAAGAGTCTTGGCTTCTGGTACTTAACAGCGTATTAATGTAAGACTGAGGTATTCGGCATGTATTAAATCGTTGGGTCGCGGAAAATAGTTTCAGTTAACCTGCGAAGGAAATTTAATCAGCGCGATATGCGACTTAAGTAAGGAAGCGGACAGAGAAGCGTCTACATAGGATCTAAGAAAGCAGCAGCGGCCTAGCTCTTCCTGTCTTCATTATATATTCTTCTTTCTTGACATTCTACATCCTAGGGTATCTCCTCACTACGGGTCTATGAAATAAATACTATATCGCGTGCAATAAACCTTGCAGTAGTTTTAACAGTTTATTTAATTAATGAATAAAACTGCACATGACATACCGAGAGCAACTGGAGAAAAAACACAAACCCCACATTTAACCAACAATCAGTTGTTACGTGCTAATGTCCATTCCTCTTACCCATTCGAGGCTTGATGGTGCAATCACGAAAAAGACGTTTGGATCACACAGGTAGCCTCTCAGTCTACACTCCTCGACTATGTGCCGGTTCGAAGCTCCACAACCAGCTTGGGCTGGACAGCTTACCCACATGTGCCTGTTCTATGCGCACACTCAGCGTCTAGTTTCGGATGCGATTCATATACGTCCACTAATGCCGTTGGAGTTCGGAACCCTTCGTTTCTTCAGAGGGTACTGAATATGCCGAACTTTGGGTGGGTCACTCATAGTCCTGGATTCACGCCATTAGTGTTAATGGTGAAGCTGCTATCAGCAAGTCGTTTCGCCAGTCGCAGGGATGGGAATCTGTAACCAACTCGGTTTGTTGTCAACCCAGGAATATCTTCATCGTGGGAACTTGAAGACTATTCATCATTTTTGAATATTGTTTCAAGAGCGCTTCTTGTCTTCTTACCATAGGAGGGACTATATGGCTGAGTATTGGAAGCCGATATAGTGGAGCAGTTATCGTCCACCCAGAGATGATCCTTGTGGTTTTATTGAGCTGAGTGTCTACTCCATTTACGTGGGGCTGTCCAAGCACACTGGAGCACAACACTCAACTGCGGAAGTTCGAAGACTTTCTACTGACGCTCTCCAGTTAGTACTACAGAGGTTCTCGATAAGTTTCTTGTTTCAACCCCGGCATTCATTTTTAATGTAAAAATGTCTTGTGCATCGTGATTTTGGTTCCCATTGACCTGTTGGTCCCCTCAAAGTTGGTTGGGTGGGTAAGTTCAAGGGTCGGAGGAAGACAAGGGCGTACCACATTCTGTAGGACCACGCTCAGCAACGCATAGGGGTATTCAGACCAGCCTCCGGAACCGTGACAGCCTAACCTTATTAATAACGTAGCTGCCAATGGCATAGCTGACACGTACTGAGTGCCTTTAACACAGAGCCCAGGTCTCCAAGGCGAAACTCGCTGGCTTGGTTTCTGACATAGTTGGCGAACGCTCTGAAGTTATTTGGTAGATCACGCACATAGCTGTCAAATGTGCGGCTTTACTTACATAATGATGTATTCGTATATGGTGTCTGCTCAGGACTGTCTGTTGCGTAGAAACCTGTCTCTCGTTAGATTGGTAGACGCTCGATCGGAAGTTCGTTATTAGCAAGGAAACTGTAATGTGAAGAAATCTGCTACTAAACGTAAATTATCTCTGCTTCGACCCTATACAGCCTCTACTGAAAGAACAGGTTCTAAACTGGTACGTAGAAACAATGACGGTTCATACAGGGTGTCCGGAAATTCCCGTTACAAACTTATATGACTTGTAGAGAGGAGTGTGTACATAATACTTTGAGCAGGAACCCATGTCTTGAAACGCCATCCAACGACGCTACAGAGCCTCAAAGTTATACTGTACACACATACATTTACAGGCGCCGATACATATGATTCCGTAATGATGTTACAAACTTTCTAGGATGAAAGCAGAAGATTAAATGTAGCAATTTGAGGTAAGGGTCTCTGGTTCGGAAACAGATGACTCGAAGGTTACAAGAGAAAATCGTTCTTGCATCTCTGGTAGCGTAATACATGTACCGCTACTGTTGTTGCTGAAATTGTAGGGTAGGCAACTTTCAGATGTAGAAGTATGCACACAAAACAAGAAAAAACGTTTAGCAAACGTGGGCTCGAAAATGCATACCTTAAGGGCTTTGAGCACTTGTTCAATAGAGGAGATGTTGCACAGCAGCATAGATAAACAAGTGCTCATAGTGCCTCAGGTATATATCTTAGAGCCAATGTTTACGAAACGTTTTTTCTTGTTTTGGCCCCTACTAGCACATCCGGAAGTTGCTTGCCCTAAAATCTTAGCAACAGCAGTACCAGTACATGTATTCCACTGTCAGAGGTATCAGAACGCAGGACGGATTTCGCTTATAACATTCGACCGGTCGTTGCCGTTTAAGGACCTTACTACAAACTGATACATTTATCCTCCTCCGTCGTCCTAGAAAGTTGTAACATCACCACGGAATCATCCTGCATACACATACATTTACAGTTACCGACGTATATAACTTTGACGCTCTGTAGCGTCATTGGGTGACGTTTCCGGAAAGGGATTTCTAAACAAATTATTATGTATTCACTCCACTCTACAAGTCCCGGAAATATGATACGGAAATTTGGGAATACCCTGCATGTTAAGCACTTAATGATAAACTTACAGGTCTAAACATTTATATTGCATCTTGAACAAAATTTTGTAACTCAAGCTTGACTTTTCTTTCTTTGATATTGTGTTCCTTCATCAACTCGTTAGCGCTAGGAATGAAACGCAACGTGTTTTTAT
The DNA here is from genome assembly GCF_023864345.2 of Schistocerca serialis cubense. NCBI lineage: Eukaryota > Metazoa > Arthropoda > Insecta > Orthoptera > Acrididae > Schistocerca > Schistocerca serialis. The sequence goes on along the minus strand of NW_026047583.1, from coordinate 24,052,520 downwards.
TAATATCATTACATCACAGTCTCGACAGGCTGTTTTTCCACGTTTACATATGCAATTCATGTCGTGCCCGCTCTATAGAACGTCATGCAGTTAAGGGATTGGAGGAAAAACGTGTATGGTCGCTATGTCTCATTTCTTTCTTTATTTTTTAATTTTTTTGTTTTGTTTTGGATCTGATTTCATTCTTCCAGGCTTAAGCGAAAAACCAAGGGCTTTGAGCACTTGTTCAATAGAGGAGATGTTGCACAGCAGCATAGATAAACAAGTGCTCATAGTGCCTCAGGTATATATCTTAGAGCCAATGTTTACGAAACGTTTTTTCTTGTTTTGGCCCCTACTAGCACATCCGGAAGTTGCTTGCCCTAAAATCTTAGCAACAGCAGTACCAGTACATGTATTCCACTGTCAGAGGTATCAGAACGCAGGACGGATTTCGCTTATAACATTCGACCGGTCGTTGCCGTTTAAGGACCTTACTACAAACTGATACATTTATCCTCCTCCGTCGTCCTAGAAAGTTGTAACATCACCACGGAATCATCCTGCATACACATACATTTACAGTTACCGACGTATATAACTTTGACGCTCTGTAGCGTCATTGGGTGACGTTTCCGGAAAGGGATTTCTAAACAAATTATTATGTATTCACTCCACTCTACAAGTCCCGGAAATATGATACGGAAATTTGGGAATACCCTGCATGTTAAGCACTTAATGATAAACTTACAGGTCTAAACATTTATATTGCATCTTGAACAAAATTTTGTAACTCAAGCTTGACTTTTCTTTCTTTGATATTGTGTTCCTTCATCAACTCGTTAGCGCTAGGAATGAAACGCAACGTGTTTTTATTAATATCATTACATCACAGTCTCGACAGGCTGTTTTTCCACGTTTACATATGCAATTCATGTCGTGCCCGCTCTATAGAACGTCATGCAGTTAAGGGATTGGAGGAAAAACGTGTATGGTCGCTATGTCTCATTTCTTTCTTTATTTTTTAATTTTTTTGTTTTGTTTTGGATCTGATTTCATTCTTCCAGGCTTAAGCGAAAAACCAAGGGATCTTCTGCAAAGAAAGACAAAAGTAAATAATTTTAAACGATTCTAGTAGTATTACACAAATTTTAAAAAAAAGTTGCCGTATGAAGTAAGATATTTTTTGCTATAAACTGTCTGTCAGTGGCAGTTTACTTATTTCTTTGGTTCGTATCGATCGTTTGGATTCTCGAATGAGTTGTTCATCACTTCATCCTTCTAAACAATACCTCTCGTTCCTCTTGTTTCTCCCTTCTTTTACCTTGTTTTTGAGCCCGGTACTAGTCCAGCTAGGATATCGCACTTTTTTCCTGTGGCAGAACCTATCGTGTGTTTCTGTGCATCAAATTTTTCCAATGTCGCAGTTGCTTTCTATTCTTTTCCGACTTCTTTCACTCAGTTCTTCCCGGTTAAGTCTGTTTCGTTCCACATCTTTTGAGTCAAATTCTTGTCGTTCACAATCATGATGTGCTCGAAAATATCAATCTTCTCTTCCGTAACACGCTTAAAACAACCTTCTTCTCGATCCATGTATCCAAAATTCACCCTGTTTTTCCGTTCGCCAAATGTCTCTTCAAATTTTCAGACCCTTATTCGCCAGATGTATGCAGACTCCCTTGCCAAACCTGGTTGCTTTAGATCCGCACATTTCGGTATATCTGATTTTGTTGACATAAAATGCTGTAATTTGGCGGTTCCTCGATAATTTATAGTTTCTGCAAGTTGTCTTTTCAGCATATCGTGGTTTTTACAGTATGTAAGGCCTGTCTAATATGATCTTGTTCATCTGTTGGTTACTTGTTATTTGGCAGTATATACTAACTGATAAGGAAATAAAAAACTCTTACAACTCCCTGTCTTTCTCTTATTTAAAACGTCAGATGGCATTTCACATCCACGAGTCTATCCTGTAGTTACGTTACTTCTTCCATGTTGGATTTTGATGTGTAATTTGAAACCATTTACGATATAAAAGAAAAATTAAAACTAATATCTGTGTGAGTCACCTTTATTTTCTTGATCTTCTAGTAGATAATTGGTCTACATTAGCATTTCTGTTCATGGACGTAGTTGGTTGCCTGTCTCAGGCTTCATTTCGTTAAAAATGAGTTATTATGTCCCACCCGTTATAACATGTCACTGAAGGCATACATTATAAACAGTGACAAAGTTTCTTACAAGATGATAAATCAAAAGGCATACTATATGTTGTTATGTATACATGTTTGTGCAACTGGTTATTACTAGACCACGCATCTTTTAGATCGTAAAAAGTGCATTTTTGGCACCTAAAATATGCTCATTCAGATCTTCATTTAGGCTATATAAAACCTTAAATAGGCCCTAAAAAGTATTATGTAGTAGAAGTAACTATAATGTAAAATAAATATTGTTGGCATATGAGCATATTGTTACTCATTTCAAAAAGGAAAATATAAATACGCACAACTGCCCAACACAGCAGACGCTATACCACTTCCATGCTCAAACTGATCTCATAGAACTAACTATAATGTAAAAGAAACATTGCTGACATATGAGCATATTGTTACTCATTAAAAAAAGGAAAGTATAAACACGCACAACAGCTCAACACAGCAGACGCTATACCACTTTCATGCTCAAACTGATCTCATACCTCTTCAGTTTTTCTAAGATAATAATACAGTATAAAACACATACAGCCATACGTTGAAATAGTGTAATATGTAACGTAATTAATTACTGATAAAACAGTGGTTTCAAGCATTCAGACCATAGCTGGCCTCACGCTAAATAACTAAAACCTTATCTACGTTTTCCAGAGCAAAACTAAGGTGCTTGTCAGTCAGTATTCATCTATAAGCCGGAAAAAGCTCTTCCTCAACAGATGTGACAGGGGTGAGTTTTACTTTCGTCTCATGTTGGACACGAATGCTGCAATCAAGGGACGAGGATTTTCCGTTACTTATGTATGCTGTTGTATACAAGTAATTCAGCCATTTTTGCTCATACTTTCCCTCCCACTTCACTTGGCGCTTCATTAACTTTCTTTTTCACTTCCTTCAGTAAGGATATGCTCTCGCTAGCCGGTCTCCTTTCTAATTCGGAAACAGCCCCCACTATAAATTTGTAGCGGGCTCTAATATATGCCAAGTCCCGCTGGATTGAAGAATTTTGGAGTACGTGCTTTGTAAATCTATTGTACGACGCCGCCTCTGTAACTTTAGCAGTTACCTTCTACGTTGCTGGGAGGTGCTTATTGTAGTCCACTGCTGCTAACCACGTGCTCCAGCCATCAACATCATCTTCATGTGGGTGTGGAACATCTGGAAGTTGTCCGCCTGTATCCATGATGGTGTCTTAACAAAATATTTCTTTACTATAGAGATTAATTTATTTACGTTAGGGAATTCTAGCCATACTTGCTCTGCTACACGGTTGGTACAATGTACATGCATAGCAAGGGGTAGAAAATTTGATGCAACTGAAACGCCACAATCATATATGCAGCGGCATCTGGAAGGCAGAAGCATCTCGTTTTTATTCAGGCGTTTTGGATACAGCACACTCAAAGTGTGGAATTGTTTGCTAGTTACTCTTTGGGAGCTGTTTTGAACAGTCAGGTAAGTCCCAGAAGTGGCATCTTGGTCCGACGTGCAAACAATGAGATTTACAGTGTACCGGCCAAGACTGTCAGTATTTTGATCAACATAAATTCATGTGCAAGATTACGCAATATTCTCTCGGATTCTATACAGTGCGTCAGTGGAAACTGAATCCACATAATTTTTACGCAACTTTGCCTTTGCCGGAACAGACAGATTGCAGTACTATTCAAGAAAACATTTGAAATTAGGATTTTCTAGGTTTCGAAAAGGGATGTTTGGTGTCACAATAGCATGACACAAGTCACAGCTGAAATGGTTCTTTCTGATGGATTCTTCAGATTTCTTTGTCAAAAGCGATTGCTTTAATTTTCATTTTCGTTCCACATTTGCCTTATTTAATGCTCCATCTGTATGCTGACACCAATGGATTTTTCAAAACGAGCATTACAAAGGGGGGAAGGGGATGGAGGGTGGGAGCATACTTTGTGCCCACCCGAAAAAAATTAAAACAAACAAAATTCGTTAATTGTTGTTGAATTATATCAACAACACACTTTTTAAAGAGATGTTGATTTGTAAGGATGGTCTAGAGGCTCAAATCACCTTTTAGCACGTCCTTTGCAATATCAACACACTTCCAATAATGTGTACTATTGACTTCATGACCGAAAAAAAAACAGATGAGCTAAAACAAAAAGGAATACGTCGGAGATCGCTCAAAGACGTACCTCCTGCGGCGCGATGTGGTTACGACGCATTGTATTCAACATGTACAAGTCAAGCGACAGTCTACTCACAGAATACCAAGGGAAGATGAAAAAAAAAGTCCTTATTCTGAGTAACATGCATGCTGGATGTCAGGTGATTGATAATATAGAGACAAAACTTCCAGAAAATAAATAATAAAACTAAGGCTAGAGTAGATATAGTTGACTAACTGGCTAGGCACTACAGTGTCCGAGCTGGCACCCACCGATGACCTGTGTATGCCTTTTACAATATTCTTGACCTTGCCGTGATCAGCGCTCACAAAATTTTTAATTTACTTACATCTAAGGTGATTTCACTTCGAGACTTTACCCTCAGGGTAGCTGATGAGCTTGTGGCACCCAGCAGAGTGCAGAGAGGAGCCAATCTCCCCCTGCAGGCACTCGATATCGACGCTGGCCAAAGTGGGAATAGGAGGTGTTGTCAAATTCAGGGTCCTGCAAACAACAAAGCAGCAAAGAGGAATAAAACATCAAACGTATGCTTCAAGTGCAATAAGTACGTATGCAAAAGCTGCCAGGCAAAAACTCCTCTCGAATGCCTGAACTATGAGCCCATCCCAGCTTAGGCAATTCAGTCAGCTATTTGTACTTAAATATTTCCAAATATTCGTAATTATAGACTGAAATTGTTTGTTGTTATGTTTTACTTCATTGATCACAAAAAGCAAGAAAACACGCACAGCATTTTAGCCACCTGCTGCGTTTTAGAATCTTTCAGAAATATGTGGTACTTACCTTATTTGTCTGTAAAACTGAAAATACTGGTAGTACTCACATAAACAATTTTAATTCTGATTCAATCTTTATAAAAAGAAAGGCACTGCAACATTGTTTTACTTACTTGTTTTAACGATGATTGACCTAAGATTGTGGAATTTCTTCTGTAAATATTAAAATAAATAAATTATTTCTGAAAATTTATGTTTGACAGTGTGCTATTCATTTTAGAGACCGAATTATCCTTTGGTTACTCTTTAGAGTCTTCCTGAACTTACTGTCAACATGGCGACACTCAAAACACCACCCAAATAAGAATAAAACGGTGGTTTCCCACTATGTTTGACCCACATGGTACTACTAGGCGTACAACGAAATCTGGTACTTCTAGTGTTAAGAACATGAATGCTTTTACCTATAGTAATGCCATTTTCACACTGCTTACTTTTCCTTTGCACAAAAATTGAGCTCAGTAACCAATGTGTTCTGGTGTCTCTTAGCGTGATTTTAAGCAATATTGACAAAATAATGTGCTTCGGGAATGCTCTGATGGTGAAAGATGTGAGGAGATATTTGCATTTCTCAAATGACAGGAAAAACTAGGAACATAATTTTTCTGTCTGTCACATAGTCCTATAACATTATGGCTACTAGACCTTCTGCACTGACTTTGAGTAGAGGGAAAACATGTGTTCTGAGACTATTTTTTAGTGCAGGTTGCAAACATTCAGGGGCAAACTTGTGTGGTTTTTTATCCCCTCCCCTTGTCCTTAACACATTGTTCTGTTAATTGATGTATGACCACGTGGTGGTAATACATCCTTCTGAGAAAGCCCCCTCAACCCTCCACCTCCACCTCCCCCTCCCCTTCTGTTCTGGGAAACCCCTCGATGATACAAGTACTCTTTTGATATCAAATTAATTGACTAATTAATTAAATCGATATATTAATTAACCCCTTCCCCTTCTGGGAAACCCCCAGCCCTCTGACCCATCATCCCCCTACCCTCTCTCACCTCCCTGAAAACCTTCAACCCTCGCTCCTCCCCCTCGCCAGTACAAGCACAGTTTCAGGCCTGAATTTTTCGAAAACCCCCTCCCATTCCATTAGTTTGAGTGACTAATTAATTAAATCAATAAATTAGTTAACCTCTCCCCCTCTGGCAAATCCCCCTGGCCCCTCCCTTTCCACACATGGAAATTGACGAGTCCATGCTTGGGAGGAAGGATCTGATAGCAAGAAATTCAATTACAAAGCAGAGGATATGCTGTTTATTTATAAAATTCAATTTGGAGGGGTTGTATTTCTGTTGTTCATTATTCTCTGCCTTATTGGAAGATGCAGATCTTGTAAAATAAATCGAAAAGACTAAATATATCGCATTTTTTTCAATCACACAAGGGATACCATTAACACAACTCACCATAAGTAATTACACTGTTAAAAGTCTTTCGCACTGACTGCGAGGCATTGTGCGCCTACATGCCAACCGATTCGCTGGACTGCACCGTGCTCTGATGTCCAAGGGATGGCACTATGGTCGCTCAGGACCGTTGACCATGTGATCCTAGACACGAATTTTGGGCCTCGTTATAAAACTCTGACTGATGGCTTGGCTGTTAGCTTACGTGAAATTCCGAAAGAATGAGCCTGAGTAGTGCGCCTTGGCGGCAGTTGTTTCATCTTTATTCCATTAATCTAATGGCCCGCCCAATGATCTGTTGTAGATATTTCCTGACATCTTCGATATAGTGTGTGTGTATGCTTAAACCCCCACCCTTAAATAGTGCAAGTTGCTGCCTTCTCCAGAGTTGACCTAAGTTGGGCGTCTGTTTGGTATAACCTTCCGTCTGTTAGCCACCTCTTTGAGTTGTTCTGGGTGTCTGTAACGTCTCTCTTGCGATTTCGTTCAATGTGGCCACGTGGCGTTGCCGGCCTTGATTTCTGTGCATTGCATTTTGCCCCACTGGTAGCTCAGTACTTCCATATTGACTCTCGTTTCACAAAGGCACTGTCCTATTTTGTACTGGACTTGTATTCCCTGCCCGTGTGTATTTATTAAAACTATTTCTGGACAAGTGGTATGGAACCGACCGTTAACACATGTCTTAGTGATTTGTAGTTTGGCAGCGTGAGGGCCTCGCCTTGCGGAAGACGACGCCGGTCTGATGAGGTGGAAGGGCGCTCGGAGCTGCGACAAGCGACGGAGCACAGTTCTGCAAACGGCTCACTGAATCAACAGTTACGTAAAGCAGTTTATTTGCATTTCCGAAGCTGCGTCGAAAACACATTTTGGGGGTGTGTCTCTAATGGTTGTTCTTTCTCCTGGAATGGTTGATGCCTTAAGAATTTTACGGAAAGAAATTGTAAGATTTTATTACGGTAACGCACAGAGACTTTAACATTTTCAAAGCAAATTACACAAATTTGGGAAGGTGAGTTGAAAGCTCATTTTGGGGTGTGTCTTAATTTTTTTTAATGGTTAACACTTATCTTAAGAATTAGAGGCTTGCAAATCTTCCTAAAGCACTTGAGTAGGTCTGTAGTTCGCGCTACGTGTTTCTTTTATTTATTGATGACGTAATTAAGTAGGTCGTCTGCAAGTCGAGTTTTGTTTCTTCTTCAAATGTGTGTGAATTCCTAAGGGACCAAACTGCTGAGGCCTTCGGGCCCTAGACTTACACACTACTTAAACTAACTTAGGCTAAGGACAACACACACACACACACACCCATGCCCGAGAGAGGACTCGAACCTCCGACCGGCCGCGCAATCCTTGACATGGCGCCTCAAACTGAGCGGCCACTCTGGGTGGCGTTTGTTTCTTGTTGTTAAAGTGCACAGGCTTAACAGTACTTTCTTTCAATGTTGCTCGTTGCGTCAATTTATATAGGATTCCTGTGTGCATGTCGTATTCTTACAATGACCTCTGTTCACTATTTCCCCTCTCCCTCCTTTTTTGCTCTGCGTTTAACGTGGCCCCCGGATGTTCAACGGCATTGCCTATTTTCGTTATGGAGGAGCTTCCCATTAAAGGGGTCGAAGTCCTTGGTAATGACAGAGAAATGGGGTATACCTTTTTTCTGCGCCAGACCTTGATTCTATTTGTGCACCGTCCAGTCCCGGACGGACTTTGGAACGTTCCCGATTTTATAAAAAAAGGTTGCGTCATCTGTTGACGTGCTGATTTTAGCTGTGTGTTGCGTCTTGTGGATCAGTTTCCCTGTCCACAATTCTGTCGGAAATTGCAAGATTTAGTTCATTTCTTGAAACTGCAAGACGATTAGATCTGTGAATATCTGACTCGTCAAATTTACTTATTTTACTGCTACTTCTAACTGTAGTCTTGACAGATTTTATTCATCTGATTGACTGCGTGATGGGTTTTAGGCAGTCGATGTTATCCCGACCAGTATTTTGTCGGTGCATAGTGACAGTGCAGCTAAATAAGGGACGATCACATAAAATATGGGACTTGAGGTCACCCTACCCCGGTCAGTCCGACGAAGAATCAGCAACGCTGGTGCCCTGTCCCTGGACTATAGTGTAGACTTCCGGATCCACCCATGTGTAACAATGGCAGGTTGTGGTACTACACTCTGAGACTGGTAATTACGGCGAGGTAGCCGTCTCTCCCAATAACGGCTGCCGTTGCTCAGTAGCGTGCAAGGAATCTACAGCAGACTTGCGCCAGACGTCACTTTACTGTAAACAGGCAATCGAGTGCGAACGTCACGTACGTCATCGACCCGTCTGACAATCTGCCTTACGGGCTGAAATGCTGGGGTACTTATGGAGCGAAGTGGTGACTAATGTTTACCTGACGACACTGCTCGCGACCACATAGGTCTTGCTGTTACGAAGGTATCAGCGGATCACACTGTGCCGTGCTAGGTTAAAGAGATTTTTCTACTATGTGACGTGATCCTGTCCTGTGGCTTTGCCGCACTAAATTTCTGCTGAGGTCCGCTGTCTGGCCATCCAGAAGCGCTGGTGCCGTGTTTTCCCCCGACTCGGTGGTGAAATGTTATTCTTCGCGCCTGCCTCGTGTCGACTCCACCGTAATGCGAGCGAGATAGCTGCCCTCTGGGACTTTAAAAATCCTAACCGTTTACTGCCTGGTTGCCATATAACAGCAGGTGAGGTTGACCAGCTATCTGGCCAGTGCTGTCCAATTTAAATGCGCCGGTATAGCTGTTTGAACGTTTGATTCCTGCGGATGTGCGCGTAACGTACAGAATAAACTTGTTACTATTATGGTACTTGACTGTACTCGAGACATGTTGGCTTACGCTCCATGTGAAATGAAATCCAGTGAGATTCCAGTAAACGCGGAAGAATATATGGTGTAATGTTTACATCAGTTTTATTCTTGTGAATAACACAGTATACCATCTTCGACTGTGGCTCTTGCGGAAGAATGGATTGTCATTTCTTCCGAAATTCAGATACCAGACTGAAAGTGTCCCCAGCACAGTTCAATTCTTTTTAAAGAGGGGTACACACAATACCGTATTAACGTCCATTAATAACTGTGGAGATATTTGTCATCAGAAAATATATTATTATACTTCCAGCTCATCCAATTTCCTAGGGTAACTGACACTTAGAGAATGACTAACGCAGATCGTCGCAGGCGGTAGCTGGCATGGCGGCCACGTACACGGACGTGCGGGATTGTGCCGGCGACTTGCTGCTCGTGGCTGGGGGCGGCGCCGGTCTGCACCTCTGAGAGCGAGCTGCTGGCCCCAGCCGCTCTCGCGCAGCTCGAGCTGGTCGCGCGTCATTAGCTGGCCGCGGCGGCGGCCTGCTGCTCGTGGTTGGGGGGCGGCGTCGTGGCCCTCTGCATCTCCGAGCGCGCAGTGTGTTGCGTGGCGTGCGGACGTGTTATGCGAGCGCTCCGCTTGTTTTCTCGTTTGTGGTGAGAAGAAGTTGTCGGAGTGCAGTGCAAGTTTCCGCGTGAATAGCTAAAGGTGTAATTTGTCACGTTAAGCATTAAAGAGTAGTTCCGAGAATGTAGTCTGGTCCTGAGAGGTCTTTTTTTCGTGACAGTGAATGAATTCTTGCGTGCCGTGTGGCGAGTTTCGTTGGCGGAGCGTCAGGCCATTGTCTTCTCTGTCGGCCGCGGCGCGTTAAGCCTTCGGCACACGGACCGTGCAGTCGAACGTTAACGCTGAGCGTGCCAAGTTCAACGTGCCGCTGAACGCTCAGGAATGATGCGACTTGTGCATACGGTACGTGGGCCCCAACGTGGTATACGCGACCGCAACGCACTCCAGCGGCGGTTGAGGGATGTTTCTAGTTCGTAAATCACACTGTTTACTCAACGGGCGCGCGTAAAATTCCCACGTTAGCTCTATTAAACCGCACATTTCCCCCATCGTCTACGAAAAGGAAAGTACCATGTCCAATCAATAAGGACAGAGACACATAAAAGTTCCATTACAAACAGTAGGGTACAAATTTGGAATACTTCTCCGCATTTTAGTAAAACCCCAAGGTCAGACTTACTTAATCACTGTTCCCACCCAGTAGCAGAATCTCTGCAACATTACGAAGCGTAAAAGAAAAAGGAGCAAAATATCTTTATACAAGTAGCACAAGCTGTCCTGTAGAGTAAGCCAATCGAACAAAGTCACCCCTCAAAAGAAGGTGAACTTATAGTTACATAACATCAAATATTATAGTATATACTTATATTAAACTAATAATACAGTGTCAGAACCTAATAAAAACGCGAATGTTAGGAAATAAAATTTGGTAGTGTGAAGACGCGAACCTCCGCCCCAACTACCAAACCAATACAAAGCAGTGATGCTATTCATTACGCTTTTTTTTTTTTTTTGATCTCATTTTGTTCGTTTTTGTTCGTGTATATGCTCGGGGCGGACGTCGCAAGACACCCATTTCAGTTCGTCGTTGTTCCATTAACTCGGTTTTTTTATTACAGAGGGCAGCTAACCTTCTGACCGAACGCGCTGAGTTACCGTGCCGGCGAACGCTAAAGCAACAACACATATAATGTAAGTAATCAAAGTATGTTACCCATTTCAGAAAAACTTATGGTAGATATGTTACTAATTGAAATTTAATTATAACAAATGTACCAAGAACAATGCGATTTAGTGGATCTTCCGTGTGTCGCTCCCTTTAAATAGCCTACTCTCATAATACGCAATTTGCAATAATTCTTTTGCCACGAATATGATGTTTCTCGTTACTTTATTGGAACGAATCACGCAGTTAACAACGGGTTTTCCAGTGAGTCTGAATTTGCTGGTGCTCGGAAACAGCATGTATACATATAAGCTTGAAATGAATGCCAATATGGCGCCTCACAACTCTGTACTGAAGGGAGACGGCGTGCGTGTGACGTAGGTGGCGTTGTGCCATTTCATCGGTCAATGCTCAGACGCACGCTCAGAATATCTGACGTGCCAGATATTGCTCTGCACGTTCGGAAGGACTCCAGAACGTGCTATTCCACGCTATGACGTCAGAAACTCGGCACGTTCGACGCTCAACGTTCGGATGCACGGTCCGTGTGCCGACGGCTTTACGCTTCCTGCCGACGGCGCGGAGTGCAGCGGGCTGCGGTGACGCCGGACGCGGACTGTGCTGACTGCGAGAGCCACAGCTGTTCGTTGCGTCACGTCAGGAGTCCCAGACAGTAGCGGCCGACTCACTGGACGCCGTCTACGGAAAGCTGGCTGCAGCTTTCTTCAACTGGCCTGTGGCTCCTGTTTCCCGGCGCTACAGAGTAACAGCGCGGCAAACTGCGGAACAAATTACACAGCGTACTGCGTTTCACGGAACTGGTTGCACTCGGTTTAGAGACGAACAACATGCGCAACGGATTCGTAATTTGGGAATCGACTGCCGTACAGCAAATTTCGTCAAAAAAATGGCTCTGAGCACTATGGGACTCAACTGCTGTGGTCATAAGTCCCCTAGGACTTAGAACTACTTAAACCTAACTAACCTAAGGACAGCACACAACACCCAGCCATCACGAGGCAGAGAAAATCCCTGACCCCGCCGGGAATCGAACCCGGGAACCCGGGCGTGGGAAGCGAGAACGCTACCGCACGACCACGAGATGCGGGCAAATTTCGTCATGTGCGCGCTCTGTTTGCCTCACTTTTTCGAAGTATTTGGGACGTGTGCATCGGCTTTTGACCAAGTTAAGCTCCACGTCCGCGAGTATACGCGGACACTGGAGCATACAATCTGTAGACAAGAAAAAGATAATAGAAAAAAAATTACAGCTTAAGGACATTAGGTGTGAATAACCCAAGAAGTTCAGACCCTTGCTGCCAGTGCACCATGTCTCAACATATTCAATAACCAGGAATTCTTAGAAGAGCTCTACAAAATAAACCTGAGTGAATACATTACTAAAGACGAGTTCGACAGCCAGGTTAAAATAAAATTTAAAACAGAAGCAAAGGGCAAAAGGACAGTAAACAATATTTTAAAAGTGTCGCCAAGAATACGGTTACTGCTGCTTCACAATGAAAGGCTTTTCATTCAGTTTGAATCTTTGTTTATCAGTGACTTTGTTGCTGTACAAAAATGTTTTAACTGTTGGCTGACTGTTCGGTCACCGACCGAAGCCTTGCGACAAGGACCCAGTATGTGGAGATGTGCAAAACAGGGACACAAATTGCCAGAATGCAGGCAGGAGAATCCTGTAAGCTGTATACCTATCAAACCTAGAAATAGAACATGCGATAAGGCAGTGGGCGGGACTGTCCTACATATAAACAGCCCTACGAAAGACAAATAGAGCGCACCGAGTACGATGTTCTGGACAACGTCCATTAATAAGGAGTGCTACCGTAACTGTCAGAAAGCACCCCCCTAACACAAGCAGGGACAGACGTAACTACTAACATAAACAGGCAAAGGTACAAATCGCCGTCAGCTAGAATAACAGGCTGGCGGCGAGCCGTTGCCTTGAAGCAAAACGTGGGGATTCTGCAACCCCCAAATGCCAATACTAATAATGATTTAGAACCTTTCTGGGAGAGAATACAATTTAGGTACTTCAGCATTACCGACTATATAGGAGATATGTGCATGCAGGGTGCAATTGAATATGAAGTTGACAGGCACATGAAACATCACATGTTTGACTGGGCCTCTTCCAGGCTAGCCTCCTTTTGCGAGTTGACGAACTGGAAGTCGGAATACACACGAGATAGTTTTCTTAAAATCGGATGTTAAGTAATTCATAGCTGCCATCACGTCCGCTACACTGCATTGCCAAGAAGACACGTGGCTGTCGCTCTGTGTCGCGCATGCTGCAGCGACAAGATTCAAACACATTTGAATTCTTGAATTCAAACGTCGCCAGTTGCAGCGGGAGACAGGTAGCGACACAGATGTCGCTCACGTACGACACTTCCGTAACTACACCTGCGGTTGTGTTTTGTCACCTGAAGCTGTCACGTGCTGTCGCTCGCTTCTGTCGCTCACGTAGGATAGGGCCTAAGGGCCCTCGTTCCATTCCCGGCTGGGGCGGAGATTTTCTCTGCTCAGGGACGGGGGGCTGTGTTGTCCTAATCATTTCATCCCCATCTACGCGTAAGACGCCGAAGTGGCGTCAAATCGAGGGACTTGCACCCGGAGAACGATCTACCCAACGGGAGGCCCTAGTCACACGACATTTATATTTACTTTGAACTGAAGTGGACACAGGGAAATCCCAGCCACGGAGAGAAGTAGAAAGTGGAACGCATTTCCATAGAGTTCATAAAAGCAGACTCTTCACAGTGGGGAGGCAGCCACCATAAGCTAATAATATGACATTAAGCTAGCTTATCTGACTCACACCTGAGTGGAATGGGAAGAAAAAGCATAGCAGGGGTCGCATTTATGAAAAAAAGTTGATCACACAAAATAAAGTTAACAGCAGGGCAGAGACGACTGGACAGAACACATGTAGAAAGACCACACCTGTTGCCTGGGAGAGCTTCTAGGAAATTACTGCTTTCAAAATCACAATGGGTGGTCTTTGAAAAGCACAGAAAACATTATCACTATGTTTCTTTTTTTCAAAACAGAAAACAGGCCACAGTGGAAAGCACCGCTGTTTTTAACAAATATTCACATATCACATTATAAATGTGGTATCGATAGCTACGATGCCACGGCATAGGTACAAGTTCTTAGGTTGGCACTACGACACAGACACCGACGACAGCGCCCTCTAACTGGGGCTGTGCTGCTCTACGAGCGCCCCTCCAGATTCTACCCATTTGATTTCGAGACGACGACCAAGGAACTTAGTTTCTACTTCGTAGGGGGCTAGTCATTACGGACTTGGTTTCTTCAGTTACTTCAATGATAGTGTGTCCAACTACTAGTAGCTGTTAGCGTTGATACCTGTACGGCTTCGCACCTACGTGCTCATTTCAGCCAAAGTTAAATAACCATTATGTAATCATAATTTTGACTATAGTAAACTTGTAAAATCTACAAGCAGTACCGAAGTACTTCACCTTTTCCTGCTCCTATTCGCTTCCTACACTCGGACTACCTTTCAGTTTACAGAAGCAGACCCATTCGCCGCCCATCCAGGTGGGATACAAAATAGGAGCTACGAGTCTTTCTTGCTCGGTACTGCTTTCTTTTCGTGGTTGCCCTGTGTGACTGTATCTAAGTGCCCCCACCTTTCGCACTAAGACTTTCATTTGTGTAACTCACGGCTTCGCCACAGGAACAGGCTTCACTGTCCAATCTTGTACGTTTTAAGGCTCAGCAAATGACGCAGCCGCTTGCTGCCATAAATGGACTGGTCACACTCCAAACTGCAGCTACTTCGGCGCCTCCGATGTCTCCGCCTGTACCACCGCCAACGACGCCTCCGGCGCTGCCATTTCGTGCCTTCAATCCTGACGTTGAATGCTGGACAGAATACGTCGCCCAGCTCGAGGCACACTTCGCAGCTTACAACATACCAGGTACAGAGCGGCTTGCCTTTTTCATTGCCAACGCGGGTGTTGTGTTATACCGTGTACTCATCAAGTTGTTTCCCACCACCTGCCCAGAAACTAAAACTTAAGATGAAATGGTTGACGCTTTGAATTCCCACTTCCATGAAGGTGTCAATGTGGTAGCTGCACGCTACAAATTCTTTCGCCTCCGGCGTGGCCCTACTCAGTCCAATAAATCCTGGTTAGCAGACCTTGAGGGACTAACCTCTGATTGTGATTTGAATTGCTTGTGTGGACGCTCATACGCGGATATAATGATTAGAGATGCTGTTGCGTAGAATGTGGTGGATAACCGCATCCGCGAGCAAATCCTAAAATTTAAAAACCCGTCTTTGCAGGAAGCAGTGGACTTGCTAGACAAACAAGATGCCTCAGCTATGGCTACTTGTGGGTTCGACGTGCCCCCGGCTGTGTGTACTGTTAGCGGTGCACAGCACGTGTCCTCCCACCCGGCCCCAGCAGCGCCGCTCGCGCACAAGTAAACAAGTTTCCAGCCTGGCACCCACACAGAAGCTGAAATCATGTCCGAACTGCTTTCGTGCCCACCCGCGGGGCAGTTGCCCACCCCGTCAAGCACAGTGTTATTTTTGTAATAAGAAAGGACGTGTGCAAGCTGTGTGTAGTAAGAGAAACTCCAATTCCCAACTTGTCTCCCATTCGCATGACTCGCGTGGGTGCCACCGACACGGCAACCGCCGTGATCACGATTCACATCAGCCTATGGACGTTAATGCCATTCATTCAAAGCCTTCTGATTTACGTGCGTCAGCAGCTCGTCGTGTGCATCAAGTTTTGCCAGACACTTCCTCTCGCATTCAGCGTGATGCGAGGAAACTTTTTGTGACTTTGAACATTTGTGGAAGTTCTGTTCGCATGCAGCTGGACACTGGTGCATCAGTTTATTTACTGAACAAATGAACGTGCGACTTGCTTGGTTCGTTCCCGCTTCGTCATTCACATTCCACACTGACTGTATTTACTGGACAGTAAATCTCAGTGCTCGGCGTGTATAGCTTGCAGGCTACGTATGGTGCAACGACAAGTACAATGTCTTTCCATGTGCTCCGCTCTAGTAATGCTACGAACATTTTTGGCATGGACGCATTTGTACTTTTTGGCCTCGCAATTGAGGACAATTTACTTTGCAGACAGTGTTGCCGCACTATATGATGATTTTGCTTAACTCTTTTCTGATGACCTTGGTTGTGCCATAGACTTTGCAGCGTATGTTGTACCTAAAGACAATGCCATGACTATTTTCTAGCGCGCACGCCCGGTACCGCACGCACTACGCGAAACCGTAGCGGCTGAACTTACACATTTGAAAGACAGTATTGTCATTGAACCTGTTTCTGCTTCGCGATGGGCTTCGCCTACTGTGTATGTGAAAAAACCAAACGGTCGTCTACGTATTTGTGCTGACTTTAATTCTACAGTAAATCCCCAGACAGTGGTAGCTGAGTTTCCCTTACCGCGTCCTGAAGACATTTTTGATAAGCTTGGTGCGGGAAAAATATTTTCCACGATTGACTTGCGGGACACATAGTTTCAAATTCCGTTCGACGAACAGTCGCAGCGCTATTTTGTGATCAACACACACTTGGATTGTTCAAGTTTCGCCGCCTACCGTTCGGTTGTGCTTCGGCTCCTGCTATTTTTCAGTCATATTTGCAGCAGTTGTGTGCCACTGTCCCTGGCTGTTCCAATTATGTGGACGATAGAGATGTATCTGGTCGCTCCCAGACGGACATTTGTAGAATTATCGTGCCTTATTTATTGTACGTTCGCAGGCCGGACTAAAGTGTAACAGAGGCAAGTGAAAATTTTTTCAAACTGAGATTCAGTATTTCGGATAAATTATTAACGGTCAGGGTATCCATTATTTGCCGTCACATCTCAGTGCGATTAGAGACTTGCCATGACCCAGGAACTTGAAAGAACTTCAGTCTGTGTTGGGCCAAATTACATATTATAATCTGTTTATACCAAATGCAGTGCAGATTACAGCGTCTTTTCATCGCCTTTAGCGTAAGAACGTTCCTTTTGTGTGATCTTCAGAACGTGCCGGTGCTTTCCACAGGCTCAAATATGCTTTGTTGAGTGATCGCTGTTCGATTCCTTTTGATCCCTCCGGTTGTTTTGGCTGTCGATGCATCTTCTCACTGCATCGGAGTGGTTTTCTCGCACCGCATTTATTCTCTCCTGATCGCTTTTGGATCTAAGTTGCCCAATTCTGCCCAGCAAAACTGTTCTCAAATCGAGAGAGAAGCTTTAGCTATTGTACATGGAGTGATAAAGTTTCCTGATTTTTTTGTACGGTCGCAAGTTCTATTTGGTCACAGACCATAAGCCTTTGACGTCGTTGTTCCACCCGCCAAAGCCAGTTCCGGCCCATACTGCACAAAAGTTGCAACGTTGGTCCTTATTTTTGTCTAACTACAATACGAAATTTAGTTTCGGCCTACGGCCCAGCATGGCAATGCTGATGCTTTGTCTCGCCTCCCTATTGGTCCCGACGAAGTGTTTGATTCTTCCGAATTGTCCTGCATGTTTATTGCATCGCAAGCTAAGGAATTAGCTGATTATTTTCCGGTGGATTTTCGTCGCATTGCTTCCGCGACAGCCGCCGATACTTCATTGCAGATTCTTTTGCAGTATATTCATACTAAATGACCTCTATCTGCCACGAAGATTCGTGATCCACTTGTTCGACGTTACTTAGCGCAACGTCACAACTTGTCTGTAAACCACGGTGTTATTTCGTTACAGACTGACAATGATCAGTTTGGTGTGGTTGTACCTCGTTCGTTGCAGTCAGAAATCCTCTGATTAATGCTCGCTGGTCATTGGGGTGTAGTGCGGGCGAAGCAATTAGCGCGTCGTCACTGCACTTGGTTCGGCATTGATAAACCAATTGAGAATTTGTTTGCTCACTGTCGCTCTTGCGCGGAGCATCAATCTTCTCCCCACCAGCGCGTCTTTGCGTCGCCGACTCCTACTGCGCCTTGGCAGCGCGTTCATATTGATTTTGCAGGTCCATTCTGGGACACCCGCTGGTTATAGATATTGATGCTTACAGCAACTTTCCTTTTGTTGTATCTATGTCTTCTACAACATCTGTCAGTACTATTCGGGCTTTGACGTCTATTTTTTGCATTGAGGGGCTTCCTGAAGTTATTGTCTCCGACAGTGGGCCCAATTTGTGTCCTCCGAGATTCAAGCGTTCTGTGCTGCCAATGGCATGCGCCAACTGACCTCAGTCCCGTTTCACCCACAGTCGAACGGTGAGGCTGAACTTTTTGTGCGTACATTTAAATCGCAGATGAGCAAGCTGCGCAACACACACTCTCGCGAGCGCGCACTATGGACTTTCCTTGCTTCATACCGCTCCCAGCTGCATGGCATCCGTTTCGCAGCGGATTTGCTACACGGCCGCGCCAATTGGTCGCTCTTGCAGCTTTACCGACCTCCCGACTCAGCAGCATTAGTGGCAGAACAACTGAGAGAAAATTTGGAATACATTTCACATAAATTTTCTCAGCATGTTATAGTCTTAGGTGGAGATTTCAATTTACCAGATATAGACTGGGACACTCAGATGTTTAGTACGGGTGGTAGGGACAGAGCATCGAGTGACATACTGAATGCACTAACCGAAAATTACCTCGATCAAATAAACAGAGAACCGACTCGTGGAGATAACATCTTGGACCTACTGATAACAAACAGACCCGAACTTTTCGACTCTGTATGTACAGAACAGGGAATCAGTGATCATAAGGTCGTTGCAGCATCCCTGAATATGGAAGTTAATAGGAATATAAAAAAAGGGAGGAAGGTTTATCTGTTTAGCAAGAGTAATAGAAGGCAGATTTCAGACTACCTAAGAGATCAAAACGAAAATTTCTGTTCCGACACTGACAATGTTGAGTGTTTATGGAAAAAGTTCAAGGCAATCGTAAAATGCGTTTTAGACAGGTACGTGCCGAGTAAAACTGTGAGGGACGGGAAAAACCCACCGTGGTACAACAACAAAGTTAGGAAACTACTGCGAAAGCAAAGAGAGCTTCACTCAAAGTTTAAACGCAGCCAAAACCTCTCAGACAAACAGAAGCTAAACGATGTCAAAGTTAGCGTAAGGAGGGCTATGCGTGAAGCGTTCAGTGAATTCGAAAGTAAAATTCTATGTACCGACTTGACAGAAAATCCTAGGAAGTTCTGGTCTTACGTTAAATCAGTAAGTGGCTCGAAACAGCATATCCAGACACTACGGGATGATGATGGCATTGAAACAGAGGATGACACGCGTAAAGCTGAAATACTAAACACCTTTTTCCAAAGCTGTTTCACAGTGGAAGACCGCACTGCAGTTCCTTCTCTAAATCCTCGCACAAACGAAAAAATGGCTGACATCGAAATAAGTGTCTAAGGAATAGAAAAGCAACTGGAATCACTCAATAGAGGAAAGTCCACTGGACCTGACGGGATACCAATTCGATTCTATACAGAGTACGCGAAAGAACTTTCCCCCCTTCTAACAGCCGTGTACCGCAAGTCTCTAGAGGAACGGAGGGTTCCAAATGATTGGAAAAGAGCACAGATAGTCCCAGTCTTCAAGAAGCATCGTCGAGCAGATGCGCAAAACTATAGACCTGTGTCTCTGACGTCGATCTGTTGTAGAATTTTAGAACATGTTTTTTGCTCGAGTATCATGTCGTTTTTGGAAACCCAGAATCTACTACGTAGGAATCAACATGGATTCCGGAAACAGCGATCGTGTAAGACCCAACTCGCTTTATTTGTTCATGAGACCCAGAAAATATTAGATACAGGCTCCCAGGTAGATGCAATTTTTCTTGACTTCCGGAAGGCGTTCGATACAGTTCCGCACTGTCGCCTGATAAACAAAGTAAGAGCCTACGGAATATCAGACCAGCTGTGTGGCTGGATTGAAGAGTTTTTAGCAAACAGAACACAGCATGTTGTTATCAATGGAGAGACGTCTACAGACGTTAAAGTAACCTCTGGCGTGCCACAGGGGAGTGTTATGGGACCATTGATTTTCACAATATATATAAATGACCTAGTAGATAGTGTCGGAAGTTCCATGCGGCTTTTCGCGGATGATGCTGTAGTATACAGAGAAGTTGCAGCATTAGAAAATTGTAGCGAAATGCAGGAAGATCTGCAGCGGATTGACACTTGGTGCAGGGAGTGGCAACTGACCTTTAACATAGACAAATGTAATGTGTTGCGAATACATAGAAAGAAGGATCCTTTATTGTATGACTATATGATAGCGGAACAAACACTGGTAGCAGTTACTTGTGTAAAATATCTGGGAGTATGCGTGCGGAACGATTTGAAGTGGAATGATCATATAAAATTAATTGTTGGTAAGGCGGGTACCAGGTTGAGATTCATTGGGAGAGTGCTTAGAAAATGTAGTCCATCAACAAAGGAGGTGGCTTACAAAACACTCGTTCGACCTATACTTGAGTATTGCTCATCAGTGTGGGATCCGTACCAGATCGGTTTGACGGAGGAGATAGAGAAGATCCGAAGAAGAGCGGCGCGTTTCGTCACAGGGTTATTTGGTAACCGTGATAGCGTTACGGAGATGCTTAATAAACTCAAGTGGCAGACTCTGCAAGAGAGGCGCTCTGCATCGCGGTGTAGCTTGCTCGCCAGGTTTCGAGAGGGTGCGTTTCTGGATGAGGTATCGAATATATTGCTTCCCCCTACTTATACCTCCCGAGGAGATCACGAATGTAAAATTAGAGAGATTAGAGCGATCACGGAGGCTTTCAGACAGTCGTTCTTCCCGCGAACCATACGCGACTGGAACAGGAAAGGGAGGTAATGACAGTGGCACGTAAAGTGCCCTCCGCCACACACCGTTGGGTGGCTTGCGGAGTATAAATGTAGATGTAGATGTAGATATTGCACCTGCCACTGCGCGCTCCCGCTGCTTCGCCTCGTTCTGGCTTGACGCCGCAGGATTTGGTGTTCTATCGCGTTTTCTCTGGCAGGCCAGCTTCAGCGCGCCTTATTTGTCATTTCTGGTGCCTCCGGCACTGTCAAGCGACACCGGAATCAGATCCGTTTGTACCGTCCTCGGCAGAATTGGAGGCTTCGCGGCTTCCGCCACCTCAGCCGACGACTCCGCCGCTCGCGCCTGCGCCACGGGCGCTCCTAACGCTGCCGCTGCCGCCGCTGCCGGTCCGGCCTCGTGCACCGGGCGGGCGCCTCTCACCGCCGCCGTCGCCGCCGCCGCCGCCGTGTCTCTCAGCGGTGCTGGAACCGATGGACGCTGAGGCTGCCATCACGCCGCCGCCGCTGTCGCCCGTGGAGGTCGTTGCTTCGCCTCCTCATCCGAGCATACCCAGTGGCGGTGCGTGGCCTGGGCAGGTTTTCGACGGGGCATTTTCCTCAATTCGGGGTCGCGGGTGGACAGCGTGCACCGGCACTTCCGCTGTCCGCCCCCTCAGCTGCGCCGCCCACGGGTCCCTCCACCTGCCGTCGGAAGTCATACTCGACGACGGTGCGCCGTTTCAGGGGGAGGGATGTGGTATCGATAGCTACGATTCCACAACGTCGGTGCGCTCTACTAGGTTGGCACTACGACAGACACCGACGACAGCGCCCTCTAGGCGGCACGGGAGAGCTCTGTAAGCTCTGCTCCAGATTCTCCCCATTTGATCGAGATCAGACGCCCGGGACACTTCGCTTCAGCTTTGCTCTACATACAACGGGTCTAAGGCTTCGCACCTCAGTGCCAAGTTATGTATTCAGTTAATATTGTGATATAGTAAACCATTTCTAAGAGCAGTGCCGAGAGATTTTCACCTTTTCCTGCTCCTACTCACTTCCTGGATGCGGCGAACCTTTCAGTTTTCAGGAGCAGACCCACGCGCCGCCTTCCAGGCGGGATACAAAAGAGACAGAAGTGATGACACTTTCTGCATGACCTTATCATCATTTTACAGGACAATGCTCAAGCATGTACAGTGCGAGCTGTTACTGATTTGTTTGAATGATGGGGGTGCTAAGTGCTATACCACCTATTGCACTCCGCTAACTTACGTCCTTATGAATTCAACTAGATTTCTAAACTGAAGGAAATACTCCAAGGCATTCGCTTCCGAACTGCTACAAATTCGCCGGGCAATAGATCATGCTGCGCGAACTGTCAACACAACTGGCACTGCTAAGAGTATCCTACGACTTTCACGTCGCTGGCAATGGACTATAAACGATGCTAGTGACTACTTTGAAGATCAGAAAACCTTGAAACATGTATCTATTTTGTATGAACTATAAATAAATAGTTGCCACTATTAAAGTTCCAACTCTCGTATGTGGCGAGCAAGATGTACGAGTCATGCGAAATACCCTCAGACTTCAAGAAGAATGTAGTAATTTCAACTGCAAAGAAGGCAGGTGTTGACAGCTGTGAAAATTCCCAATTTATCAGTTTAATAAGTCACGGCTGCAAAATACTAACAAGAATTCTTCACAGACGAATGGAAAAATTGGTAGACGCCGACGTCGGGGAGGACCAGTATGGATTCCGTAGAAATGTTAGAACACGTATCGCAATACTGTCCCTACGACGTACCTTAGAAGATAGATCAATGAAAGGCAAACCAACGATTCTAGCATTTGTAGACTTAGAGAAAGCTTTTGACAATACTGACTGGAATACGCTCTTTCATATTCTGAAAGTGGCAAGCGTCAAATACAGGGAGCAAAAGGCTATTTACACTTTGTACAGAAACCAAATGGCAGTCATAAGAATCGAGGGGCATGAAAGGGAAGCAGTGGTTCTAACATTCTGCGTGGTGTCTGTTGTTCTAAGTCGTGTCTCCCTACCACTTTCGCGCAATGCCACTCTGAGCGTGTTTTTTAGGGAATTGACTAGTTTGAACCTGGGACCTGTTACTGGTAAGGAGACGCCAGACCACACATGACATGTAGAGTTCAGAAGAGTTCAGTGAGACTAGCAATGATATAACCAAATACTTAATGATTTCAGTGTCAGCTCCACTGCACTCCCTGTAAAACAATTCCTATTTTCAGTTAGCTGGTAAAATAACGTCGAAAAAGCAGTTAAGTTTACCACTGGAAATTTTATTCTGCTCACAATACATTGTTTATAAATTGCACTATTGATAAAAGGAAATGTTTTAATACAGGATGATAAAAACCAACTGCGTTCAACAAAAATGTGATCGAATATTCCCTGAATGGGTTTCCAAGTTTTACAATGGATCGAAGGATGACCTACGCCATATCACATCTATAACCTAGATTTAAGTAAAGTTTCATAAAAGAGAAAACTATCAAAATGGTCTAAAGTGACCCTCAAATATCTATAATTACTTATCTATCTTGTCGTAAATTACATTGGCTGATGTGGCTTCTTAATAATTATATAACAGAAAAATCATCGCATTTCAGATTTTTACTTCAAGTGGCAAATGTGAACACCATGAGATTTAATTGACGATCGACACTAGTATTACGTAACAGGGGGCGTGTAACAGATGAGACTTCTGCAGTTCTGAGTGAAGCTTTATGCGCTGTTATGCGGCATCGCATGCGTTCATTACCTTGTCGTTGATTAGGCACCGTCAGGGGGCGTCAGGCGACGCAGCTCCATCCAGCTCGCCATCTCGGAAGCGACTCTTTTCTAACTTTTCCTTACTACAATTTACCGAAGTTGGTCTAAAAAAAACTATGTGGCTGTGTTTGCATCTGACCAATCAGGGTCTCAATGTTAACCTTAAGCTCCGCCTACAAAATTCTGTCTATCCAATTTGAAACGTTATACTTTTCGTGGTGGGGCAATGTTTTTAATGTTTGTAACGTAACAGAGGCGCGAAAAAGTCTCACGTAAAACTTGCAGCTGGTGTGGCCCTGTTTGTGTTATCGTAAGATATATACTGTTCTTCTGGAGGGCTCTTTCTTTTAACATGGGCTGCGGGGTGGTCCTAGTGGTTAGCTGGCAGCGTGGTTTTTCTTCACTTATCGTAGGGACCTCTAGCTTAACACGGTTCTGCTCTCGGCTTCTGTTCTCGTTTCTCCCCTCGGAACTGCGTCTGTCTCACGGTGGGAAGGTATGACATGCATTTAGGCATTCTTGTGTTAGTCTGTGGTATTCCATTTGCTCACTCGTTACTCGTATTACTTTGGTTAATTTAATGTCACGATTTATTCGGAGCTATGTGATATACTACTGGATTTGCTTATGTCAGGGTTTTCATGGAAGGTGATGGATTTGCCTGACACCTTACATATCACCACCCTTCGAACTTAATTTTTTGCACTGAATTTAGGCAATGATTGAATCGTTGTCCAAGTCAGTCAACAATTATTTCTTTATCTAAATTTTGTTGCCTACTGTTCAGCCACATTATTCTGGTTCTATGCTAGTTTGTATTATTCATTTATATTTTTATATTCTTCCACATTATTCTCAAAAATATGTTTGTATTGACAAGAGAAGAATATTTTTATTCTATTATAATTATTATTTTTTAATTATTCTCTTTCTTTATTTCAGTGTGAAGTTTGTTTTTTAAGAAGTTTGTTATCGAAAGTAAGGAGTCTTTCACATCGATTTTCTTAGAAATATTCTTTTTATAAATGTTGTAATTAAGTAAAATCTATTCCTAACACTTTTCTAAATATCATGTACAAGTAAAATGTTTTTGTTTCTAGACACTCATTTCAACATTGTTACACTAACAAATAAGAATTATTTCCTAGAACTGCTTTGACAAAGAAATATACATACACAAGTATTGAGATATTATCCTAACAAATGGTACATAAGTTAAAAAGAAAGGGAAAACATCCAACAAGATAATTTTTTATTCTTTGTTTTTATAAGGAGAAAATAAGTAAAATACAGTTATTCTTTTATTTTTATGGGGAGAAAATAAGTGGCATATAGTTTTAGTGTTTATTATGCCTTACTTTTGTTCTTTATATACTGTCCATTTCAGAACTATTGACTTATTGTTATCGACAGTCTATTTTTTACTTAAGTCCATAGTCAATGTCTGTTATTTTGTAGTTTATTAGCTGTCTGGTGTGCTTAACTTATTTTTTCACACGTTTCTTTTGCACATTTCCTACATCACATAATTTGATTTCACACATTCACACAATCCTATGAATGTTTAAGCATGAGGTTGG
This sequence comes from Schistocerca serialis cubense, assembly GCF_023864345.2. Taxonomy (NCBI): domain Eukaryota; kingdom Metazoa; phylum Arthropoda; class Insecta; order Orthoptera; family Acrididae; genus Schistocerca; species Schistocerca serialis. Next base: position 24,027,193 of record NW_026047583.1, on the reverse strand, counting down.
CGAATGTTTTTACACGAAGGTGATGGACTTGAGCGAGATGGATGTGGGCAAGTATTTGATGTACAGCTTGGTTCGTCGTTCCTTGTTGGCTTTGCAAGTGTGTGTTGCTGTTGTGGAGGTCCCACAATGGAATGGAGCTGTGAGTGAAGAATCTCGTGGTTTACTGGCTTTGTGTGCATTAAAGTCATTGTTATGTGTCGCTGAAAGCGGTCGTTTCTCATTGTAATACTTCGCAGATGACTAGTTTACAATAGGATTTGGATTTGGGAAGGTATGTCGTCTATTCTTCACCCATCTTCTTTCTTGGTCTCAATCTTCGGAATCTTCATCTTTTGCTCTTCCTGCTTTTTCTCTGCTTCTTACTAGCTTCTTGGTTCTTGTCTGGGCAGGATATGGAAATATTTATTGATAAGTAGTTGCTTTGAAGTTCTCCTCTTAGTAACAGTTTGATAAATTGTTTGGGTGGGTCATTTTTACTTTGTGGAAGTTTTCTTCAGTCTCGTTCATCAGCGTGCTGTTTAATAGCAGTAGTGTGACTTTTACACATATTTTTTTGCCAGTGGTGGCTTGCCCAAGTCGTCTTCTCGTCGGGCCGTTTTTGCTCGCTCCACTGAGTCGGGGCATTCCAAGACCCTCACTCTGTGGTTCCGTGTTCTGTCCTAGCAGGGTTCCGCCACCCTGTGGTTCACAGATTTACTGCCCACTTCCGCTACAAGAAGGGCCCTCTGTTGGTCTCGCTGTCCTTTCCCTTCTCTTGACGCTTCTGCCTTGTAGGAATCGTGTCTTGCTAATTACGTTCTTTTCTTTCTTGATACTTCTCGCGTTGCAGCTTGTAGGTCGTTGCATCTGGTCCTTGCTGGAGTTTTTACAGTGGTTCTTACAAAAAGTTTTACTTATAATCATCTAACATATGTCTAGTACCTACATTGTTTTACGCCTTCTTAAAAAGCTTTACAAATTTCGGCGCCCTTTCCATGTTACAATTCTAAGATATTTTGAGTCTTAACTTCCACAAGAATCCTCAAATTCTTTTTTTTTTTTATTTTTGTGTAGTGTCGTGGGGTATAGCATTTTAGTATTTCATGCTGTTAGACTATCTAAGTTTTATCCCTTCACCTTAATCTATGGTACTATTGGTGTTATTTTTGTTTTTGTTTTTATTGAAACTACTTTCTTTTTCCCACCTTCCTCTCTCTTCATTCTTCTTTCTCCTGATGATCTTATCTGCAACATAATATTGAGATATTGTGCTGATTATTTACCAGTAATAAAATTAATCTTCAAACTTGTACTGAAAGCGTTAAAGCAGAGGTATTTTTACCTAAGTCTGGCAGTATTTATCTTGTAAAATACCCTCTAATTCTCTTTTACTATGTTCTGAAATACCTTGAACTTCTTGCAATTTTTCGTCGATTTCTTTAAGGACATCTAACATGAGTTCAGGCGATTCCCCCTTTTTGTGCATACCATTCTAATTCTTCATCCTCTTTATCTCGCATCATTCTTAATTGTTTGTATACAACTGGTATTTCTTCTAATTTTAGCTTTTGCTCAAAGAGAAGTGTGACATTCCCGAATGTTATGCTACCTTTCCCCATATCTATTATCGCTCGTCTCTCATTTAAAAAATCTGCACCTATAATCAAATCTACAGTTAGTTTAGGTATAATCACAAAGTTGGCTTCGATCTTTGACCTTGATACGAAAGAGTTAACCTTGTTTGTCTCGTAATTTTCGCAGCATTGTTTCTAGTAGGACCTCTTACTTTAATCTTACATGTTTTCAAGCTGGCAATTCCTGATTGGCATTACACTGCATGAATAAATTTTCTGAGATCGCAGTCATTTCACTTCCGCTATCAATTACAATATTGACTGGGAAATGCTTTACCATGGCCTTCACAATTGGTTTAATTTGAAAGGGTTGGTTCTGTTCTTCTTCTTCTTGCATCAATGAATCCTCCACTGAATCATACATGAGCCTTTTCAGGAATTTCCCTTGTGAATTCGAACTTTCTGTAAAGCTTCGACTGCTACTTCTCTCTCTTTTATTTCCTCTTCTATATTTCTTTCTTCATTTACGCTTTCTTCAACATCCTTTACTTTTTCCTCATCCTCGTCTATCATCTTCTTCTTCGTCGCTACTTCCACATTATCGCATCTAAATGCTCTAAGTATCGCTTCATAACTTACTTCATTATATACGTTGGGTTGTGTGCCCACTAGTAACTTATTTTCAACTTCTGTCGACTGCACATTATCCTCATTGAATTCGCTTTCCCTGGTTTGCATCTCAAATAGTTCTGCAATACTCATTACTTCGTCCTTTCCACCTACATTCGTTGTGCATGCCTCTGGTAATTCATCTTCCTCGTCAGTATTCTCAAATTAACTTCGTCCCAACACGATATTGTTATTTTCCTGTCTTCGTTTTCATCTGGTCCCTGCGGTTTTGTTTCTTCCTTCTTCTCTTCTCGTGATAACGTATTTACTTCTCTGTTCAAGGTGTTACAATTGTCCTGGGTCGGTGCGTCATTATCTTTGGCATGGGCGCTTAGCTGTCAATTCGAACGTTTTTCGGGATTTGGTGGTCTTACCTCCATCTCTTCTATCTGTATTCTCTTTTCTTGTTCAGCTTGTTGATAGTGGTTTCTTTGTTGATAATTTGTCGGTCTATTGGTTCTCCAGTACCTGTTCCGGTTGTTGTTATTCATTCTGTAATAGTTGTTGCCGTTCCTGGGTGAATTATAGTTATTGCCATATTCTCTTCTAAATCCATAACCGGTTCTTTGTTGAAATCTATTGTCGTTTCTTGGTGCGAAGTTATCACGAGGTTCGTAATTATTGTTTCTTCGTACTGTGTCTTGTGGATTCCACAGCTTTTTGCTTTCGTTTTCAAGTGCGCTTCGTCTTTTTCTTGCGTCATCTTCCGAAAATATGAACTCTAGTTCCCTTAGAATACCTTTAAATGCTTCGACGTCATTGCCTCCGCGCCCTACTAATGATTGCTGGTATTTCAATGGTAACTTCATCGCGCATAATTTAATCAACTCTCCGTCACAGTATGGTACATCTAAGCACTGATTTTTCTTTGCCATAAATTCGAAAAATTTCACGGGACTCTTCTATCCTGAATTTTCAAAATATGGGTTCTGTAATAATTCGTACTTCACTCTGTTCTGTGCTTCGCTGGACCAATATCGTGATAGAAACTTCTCTCTGAAATCTTGGTACGATCGGCATGTCGCTGCAACATTCTGCATGGTTTCTGCGACTGTTCCTGACATGTGTGCACATATAAAGTCTAATTTGTGTGCTAGCGTCCAGTGTTCTGGTAATCCTACTCGGAATTGATCAATAAAAGTTCGTGGATGTAATAAGTTTCCTTCTCGAAAGTGTTGAAATTTTCTGACTGTGAGGATATGATCGTTGTCATACTTCGTCATAGTTCCATATGAAATTCGCGATTCTTCGCCACTTTTTTTTCTGATCATTTCTCCCGTCGTTCTTTCCGGTTGTGGTAGATCCATTGGATATTGTCCACTGTCACTTTCGCCTACCCTTGCGTAGTATCGTTGGAGTGGTACGCAATAATTTTCTTCCATCGGTTGTCAGCGTGTAGCTGAATGCATTGCACTGAACTCTTCGCGACCTGGCTTTCCATTGTCAGATATTGATTCGGAATCTCACGTGGCTAACTTGCTGCTTCATTGCACGATCCAAACTAAATTGAAACATACATTTCCGGTTCCGCATGTGTTTGTGGTGCCGTTTGTTCATCAAGAATTTCGAAACGTGTTTGTTGCTGTGCAGGCTGTCTGATTTCACGTATGTTACTTTCCGCCTGTGATTGGAATCGCAAATGCGTAATATCTTCGTTAATTGCTTGTTTTTCCGGTGCTGTTACAGATACGGATGTGGTTGCAGACTCAGTGCTTGTTCGATCCTGTTCACTACGCTCTTCAATGGTTTGCAACAACTCTGCTCACAATTTCTGAAATTACTGCTTCGTTTGCACTTCTGTTTTGACTATGCGGTTATCATATCTTTTCAGCGCTGCTTATGTGATACGTTAGTGTAACACACTGTTTTCAACAATTTGACGCGCTGTACCTGCTGCTTGTCTAGTAATTTCGTTTATCTGTTTCTCTAATTTCTTGACTTCTCCCTGGGTGTGGTTACGTAATGTTTTGATCTCGTCCTGAATGTCATTACGCAATGTTTGTAAGTCCACTTGTACCTTGTCAATATCTGTTCTCAATTGATTGTGACCCGTTATTAAGTTTCGTATCACTTCTAGAGACTCTTTTGCCTCGTCTTCAATATGACTTAGGTGTAACTGAATTTTTTTTTGTTTTGTTCTTTAATCTCACGCATTTGTCTCGTGGTTTCTGCATTCTGAATTTGAATGTGGTTCGCTATGTCTTTATTTTGCCTTGTCATGGTTTCAGTAATTTGTTGTAATAATTCTGCCCGATTGGTGGGTTCTATTGCGTGTTCTTCCGACGTCGTACGCTCTGTGTTTTCGCCCAAGTGTTGGTTCGCAACCGATTGCATTGAACTGTGCTGTGACACGTTTCTGTTCGCATTCCTTGTACTCTGTGGTGAGGGAGCTCTGATTACTTGCACTATGGGTTCTACGTATTCAGACGCAAGTTAGAATCCTCATCGACTGTATCTCTACTTTCCTGCTCCTCTGTCGTATGCTGACTTACGTTTTCTATGCCTTGACGTACATTATCCTTGTTATGGACGGTTGTATGTCCTATTTCTCGCGATACTGCATCGTCTGTTGTACTGTCCTCTATTTTCTGTCCATTTTCATAGTGGGTGTCTACCTCAATTCGGTCAGGGTCTCGATCTGCCATTGCTAATCTTTCCGAATCCCTTATTTTCTGTTTTAAAAGCAATTCACGCGCCCTACTTCGAGTCCACATGCGCTCATACGATCTCACGCGTTTCATAAACTTTTTGTTCACATGACTTGACAAAAAAATTCACTTACTTGTTGGGTCAGAACCAACTTGTCAACGATGTATCCGCCACCTGTGCTCTTGCATTCGAGAGAGAACTTAATTCTAACAATATTAAAATTCATAACTTATTCATGCTATTGTCTCTGCTAGAATGTCTCTCTATCTATTGAATACTTTATTACTATCTATCGCTGCAGCTACTGTTTTCAACTATTTATGCCTTTAAAAAAAAAATTTTTTATTACGAAAATTTTTTAACTGGCTATTCTTCTGACCTAATTAGGCATGTGGTCGACCTTCAATCATGGTATTTTACCATCCCGGCAGGGTCGCCATTCTCTAACATTCTGCGTGGTGTCTGTTTGTTCTAAGTCGTGTCTCCCTACCACTTTCACGCAATGACGCTCTGAGCTGGTTTTTTAGGGAATTGACTAGTTTGAACCTGGGACCTGTTACTGGTAAGGAGACGCCAGACCACACATGACATGTAGAGTTCAGAAGAGTTCAATGAGACTAGCAATGATATAACCAAATACTTAATGATTTCAGTGTCAGCTCCACTGCACCCCCTGTAAAAGAATCTTAATACTAACGAAATTTAGCGGAAGGGGTTCAAGGTTTTCCTATTTTTGGTTAGCTGGTAAAAGAACGTCGAAAAAGCAGTTAAGTTTACCACTGGAAATTTTATTCTACTCACAATACATTGTTTATAAATTGCACTATTGATAAAAGGAAATGTTTTAATACAGGATGATAAAAACCAACTGCGTTCAACAAAAATGCGAAAGAATATTCCCTGAATGGGTTTCCAAGTTCTACAATGGATCGAAGGATGACCTACGCCATATCACATTTGTAACCTAGATTTAAGTTAAGTTTCATAAAAGAGAAAACTATCAAAATGGTCTAAAGTGACCCTCAATTATCTATAATTACTTATCTATCTTGTCGTAAATTACAGTGGATGATGTGGATTCTTAATAATTATATAACAGGAAAATCATCGCGTTTCAGATTTTTACTTCAAGTGGCAAATGTGAACACCATGAGATTTAATTGACGATCGACACTAGTATTACGTAAAACGTGGGTGTAACAGATGAGACTTCTGCAGTTCTGAGTGAAGCTTTATGCGCTGTTATGCGGCATCGCGTGCGTTCATTACCTTGTCGTTGGTTAGGCAGTGTCAGGGGCCGTCGGGCGACGCAGCTCCATCCAGTTCGCCGTATCGGAAGCTTTTCTAACTTCTCCTTACTATAATTTACCGAAGTTGGTTTAAAAAAACTATGTGGCTGTGTTTGCATCTGACCAATCAGGGTCTCAATGTTAACCTTAAGCTCCGCCTACAAAATTCTGTCCATCCAATGAGAAACGTTATACTTTTCGTGGTGGGGCAATGTTTTTAATGTTTGCAACGTAACAGAGACGCGAAAACGTCTCACGCTAAAACTTGCAGCTGGTGTGGCCCTTTTTGTGTTATCGTAAGATCTATACTGTTCTTCTGGAGGGCTCTTTCTTTTAACAAGGGCTGCGGGGTGGTCCTAGCGGTTAGCTGGAAACGTGGTTGTCCGTCGCTTATCGTAGGGCCTTCTAGCTTAACGCGGTTCTGCTCTCGGCTTCTGTTCTCGTTTCTCCCCTCGGAACTGCGTCTGTCTCACGGTGGGAAGGTATGACATGCACTTAGGCATTCTTGTGTTAGTCTGTGGTATTCCATTTGCTCACTCGTTACTCGTATTACTTAGGTTAATTTAATGTCACGATTTATTTGGAGCTATGTGACATACTACGGGATTTGCTTATCATACCAGTGTTTTCATGGAAGGTGTTGGAATTGCCTGACACCTTACATGGTTTAGAAGGGACTGGTACAGGGTTACACCTATTATTCAATCTGTATATTCAGCAAGCGGTAAAGGAAACAAAAGAAATATTTGGAGTAGAAATTAAGACCCATGGAGAAGAAAAAGAACTTTGAGATTTGAGAACGACTTTGTAATTCTGTCAGGGACAGCAAAAGACCTGGAAGAGCAGCTGAACGGAATGGACAGTGCCTTGAAAAATATAAGATGAACTTCAACAAAAGCAAAAAGGGGATACTGGAACGTAGTCTAATTAAATCATGTCATGCTGAGAGAGTTAGATTAGGAAATGAGACAAAGTAGTAGATGAGTCTCGCTATTTGGGGGGCAAAATAACTGATGATGGTCAAAGTATAGGAGATAAAAATGTATACTGGCAAGGAAAGCTTTTATGGTGAAGAGAAGTTTGTTAACATCGGGTATAGATTTAAGTGTCAGGAAATCGTTTATGAGAGTATTTGTATAGAGTGTAGCCATTTATGGAAGCTAAACATGGACGATAAACAGTTTAGACAAGAAGAGAATAGAAGCTTTCTAAATGTGGTGCTACAGAAGAATGCTGAAGATTAGATGGGTAGATCATGTAACTTATGAGGAGGTAGAGAATGAAACTGGGGAGAAGAGGAATTGTGCCACAACTTGACTAAAAGTAGGGATTGGTTGGTAGGACATGTTATGAGGCATCAAGATATCACCAGTTGAGCAATGGAGGGAAGCGTGGAGCGTAAAAATCGTAGAGGGAGACCAAGAGATGAATACGCTTAACAGATTCAGATGGATGTAGGTTGCAGAAGTTATTCGGAGATGATGAGGCTTGCACAGGATAGAGTAACAATGAGAGCTGCATCAAACCAGTCTCTGAACTGAAGACCACAACAACAACAACAACAACCACAATAACACCCATACAGGATTCAGAAGTTGCAGCGTCTGTAACCTCACGATCCACAGCTATGTTCTGAATTTGTTCTTCGGTTTCTGGCACGGATCGAGGTTGATAAGACATGTGGCCAGACAATATTCAGTGGAATGACGAAGCACATTTTACTTTACAGGAAGCAGTGAATAAACAGAACTGCTGATTTGGGGGCACTGTTAAAACGCGTGTTGTGTACGTAGAGCCGCTGCACTCGTCGTATATGACTGGGTGGTGTAGTTTGTTGACCCGTTCTTCTTTTGAACAGAGTACACCAAGGGGGCCTGTCCGGTGTACTATGACGTCTGCACTTTATCGAAACCAGCTGGTAGAGCATGTCATTCCTGCTGTGGAAGAGCGCACCTTGTGTGGAAACCACTGTTTTCATGCAAGATGGGATAACCTCATGTCGCTCGCCCAGTGAAGGATCTGCTTAATGCAACATTCCACGAAAGTGTTATTTTCAAAGGTTTTCCAGATACATGGCCTGCAAGATCACCTGATCTGAATCCGTATGACTTTCTGCTCTGGGTGTTATCTAAAAGAATGCGCTTACGAGTGGAAAATAGGGTCTTTTACATAATAAGGAGGCCATTACACAGGAACACGTGGCGTATATTCCACCAGGACTGCTGCGAGCAGCTGATGTTCAAGTTATATTATGGATGCAGCCGCTCTTCGACATCTCCAGTGCTCATACTGAACGAATTGTTTAAGCAGCAGTTAATAAAAAATCAGCATTATGGCTTCCTCACTTGTTTGACTTCGTCTGCCCACATTCCGTTCCTAATCCACTACACTTCTATACGTATTTCTTGCAGATTTGCCACCTATGGGTGAAACTGGAATTAATGACTTTCCGGTGTAAAACGGCTCCGCATTAACGCATTGGAATATCTACCAAATTCCGCCGCCATACGATGATTACAGCCCACACTGAACCCCTGTGAGCAGCTGCACTTTAATTACACCCAGACAGCACCTGACATGTTTTGTGCATTGATCTCAACAGTTCCTTATGCGCAATCCTTATCTGACAGGACGGTGGAGTACCGCATCAGCCAGGTCCTCGCCACCATGTCGTGAATCGGGTATCAATTCGGCAATACGTTCTACTGCTAATCATAGTTATTTGCTATAGCACCACAGCTTAACTGATCATTGTGCGCAAAATCAATACTGGGGTCAACAACAACAATGTAATATTTAGCTACAAAAATTACTGTCACTATTTGTTCAACTACTCTTCCCCATGATTCTGATTAAATCCTCATATGTAGCGAAAGTCAAGTATGGCGCTTTTTCCTTCCCAGAATCTTTCTTTTGCGACAGATGACTGGCAAGAAATAATCCAAATTCAGCAATAAGTTCCACGCACATTAAGAAGTTGACCTTACGAACACTTCCAAGTTCATCATCATCACGTCGGAAAGGCAGAATTCGAGTAGAAAGTTTGTTAACAACAGTAGTAACTCCTTGTAAAACACACGTTTTGATTTTAACGAATCGTTCTCTTTATTTATCCCGTTCATTGCACAATGTAGTTCCGGATTTTTCAGATTTTTGCAAAAAAAAAAAAAAAAAAAAAAAAAAAAAAAAAAACAAGTAGGAAAGAAAGAAAGAATCAGCACCGTGAAACGTTCCTCGACGATGCTGGGCGGTCCAATTTCCAATTACGTATGGTGAAAGTGTAGTGTGTTCATCTTCAGTGTGTTTCCTCCTGGTCTTCTACATTTTCACTTGGAGAGTGCGTTTTTCTTTGAGGATTTTATAAAAATCTTTGAGGATTTTATAAAAACGTCGAGGTGAGAAAATATCTTCAATGCTTACTTTCTTTTCCTTTTGACGGAGATCAATACTGAGTCCCACTTAATCGTTTCTTCAGTGACTATCAAAATATTGCAAAGTTACATCCATTAAACCTGCTGCCCTGGGCAGTTGCCCAGTTTGCCCCACCCACCTCATCCCATAAACACGACCGTGACCATGTGCTTTCGCAAGTCGACGGTTGCCAGGAGCATTAGAAGAAAGGAAGAGGGTGGTAACGTGAACGAGCGACCTCATTCCGCTGCAGCAACTCGCGATCGGTGGATATTTTGTTTCAGTGATTAGCCCTCCATTCGTCAACGCACGACAAATTCAGCAAGTTTTAAGCTTCACTAGTAGCAGCAGGACAGTCATTCGTCTTCTAAGGAAAGCAGAACTGAGAGCAAGAAACACTGTTCTCAAAGAGACATTGTCTACTTGCTACAGAGAAGCCTGCCTAGCTTTTGCTCCTGTTAATGGCGACAGAACCCTCCAGTTTTGGAGACGAGTGGTTTTCATTGGAGAAAACTTTCCTTTATGGCATCGACAGGAAAAGTACTTCTTTACCAGCCAAAAGGTGCTAATTATGATCCAAAATATTTACTATAAGACAATAAAAGACGCATCATGAAATGGTTATCGGAACTGGACGGAAATCGGCAGATTTACGTACAAGTACACACAAATAAATGATTATCCTTTCAGGAAACTTTGATAATATAATCAAGAGAAAGAGCTTCACGAACTGAGAAAGTCAGTAATGCATTGGTCTACGTCTGGCCCTTATGAAAGCAGTTATTCGGCTTGTCACTGATTGACAGATTTTCTCGAAGTCGACCTGAGGAATATCGTGTCAAATTCTGTCACACTGGCACGTTAGACCGTCAAAATCCCGAGCTGGTGGGAGGGCCCTGCCTGTAATGCTCTGAACGTTCTCAGCTGATGAGACATGTGACGATCTTGCTGTCCAATGTACGGTTCGGAGGCGCGAAGACAGGCAGTAGAAACTCTCGCCGTATGCGGACGAACGTCGTCTTGCTGAAATGTAAACCCAGAGTGGCATGCCATGAAGGGCAACAAAACAGGGCGCACAGTATTGTCTACGCACCACTGTGCCGTAAGGGTGCCACGGTTGACAACCGAAGCGGTTCTTCTATGAAGTGAAATGGCACCCAGACCATCACTTGTGGTTGGTAGGCCGTACGGCGGGCGGCAGTCAAGTTGGTGTCCCATCACTGTCCAGGGCGTCGCCACAAACGTCTTCGCTGTTCATTCGGGCCTGGAGTCACATTGACTGGAGTAGAATTGTCTTCAGTGAGGAGTCCTACTTCGACCAAAGTCCCGATGGCCAGCGAGTACACATCTTGAGACACCCCGGAGAGTGGTGGGATATAGACCTGTCTATCACACTCCGTACAGTCCGACAAAGTGATGGCCTGGGATGACATTTCATTCCATAGCGGGACCCCTTTCGTTGTCACCTGTGGCACCTTTACAGCACAATGGCACATCGACTATATTCTATGCCCCGTTCTTGTGCCCTTCGAGGCAAGCTATTCTGGACTTACATTTCAGCAAAATTACCTGCATGCAGGTAGAATTTGTGTTACTTGTATCGTGCTTGTCAAACCCTACCTAGGCCAGCAAGGTCGCCAGATCTCTCCCCAGTTGAGAAAGTTTGGAGAATTATGGGCAGCGCCTTCCTAGTAGCTCGGTATTTTGACGATCTAACGCGCCAACTGGAAAGAATTTGGCTCGATATTTCTCAGGAGGGCATCTAACAACACTATCGTTCCATGCCAAACCGATTAACTGTTTCCATAACGGCCAGAAGTGTACTAACGCGTTACTGACTTGCTCAGTTTATTAAGCTCTTGATGGACTTTTTCTGAATTTGTAATAATTAAAAATGGTTCAAATGGCTCTGAGCACTATGGGACTTAGCATCTGAGGTCATCAGTCCCCTATATCTTGGAACTACTTAAACCTAACTAACCTAAGGACATCATACACATCCGTGCCCAAAGGCAGGACCCGAACCTGCGATCGTAGCGGCCGCGCGGTTCCAGCGTGAAGCACCTACAACCGCTCGGCCACACCGGCCGGCTGTAATTACTAGCTTGTCTGTACATGGCGTAACTCTATAGACATCACGTGACAAAAAAATGGCAGGACCCCCCCCCCCTCTCAGCCAATGGCAGCCCCAGTCTAACAATGTGGATCAAGCACCTTTCCCCATCATCATCTCAACTGCCCATAGCCCTTTTCATTCGAGGTCTGAGCATCGCGTGATAGAGGTGCAGGTTTGTTATAAACAATAGCAGATTATCAATAGTAATTCTCTCTCTATAGGTACAGATGAACTGCATGAGCCCAGTCAGTTGTACTGTGTAGTGAAAGGGTTTCTAATTTATAGCATGCTTCGCCAACTTTTTTTAAATTTCTCATATTTTTTGTATCTTCCCTAATTTTACGTATTTTTCGCCCATTTTCGCAATTTTTTCGGACTTCCCTAAATTATAAGTATTGTGTCCAATCACACAAGATCCACCCAATTGTTCCGTCGTAGCGTCAATGTCTTGATGTCCTCAGGCAATCACAATGCAGCATGGGTCTTATTTATTTATTTATCATTGCTAAGCCACCACTCATCACTATATGTGTGTGTGTGTGTGTGTGTGTGTGTGTGTGTGTGTGTGTGTGTGTGTGTGTCGCGTCATGGTAGGTGTTTGTGTTAGAAACGAATGTATTGGTAGAAATTAAGTCACAGCGAATTCTATAAGCACTACCGATGTGTAATCAAAGATGCAACATTAGAAATACCACACTCCAATAGACAAACCCCTGCCAATCCACCACTACATTACTAGATTGTGTGACGTCATAATAATATTCCAACATTCCGATGCTTCCAACGAAACATACTGTTTCAGATGCTGTACAGCGCTACAAAATACGCACCTAGAGATACAGCCGTCTAATAACTGAAACCACCCCAGCGAACATCAATTCGCCGAGGGTAGACCACCCCTCGGACTGCAAACTGTGGATGTATAGCGGCGGAATCTGCTGCTTGGAATATGGCCGCGAACATGCCGAGCAATTGCTGAATGCGTTGGGGTGTAGTCATCTCCAGCCTGGTGGCTCACACTGCTGCTGTATCAACTGTGGCCGAAAAGTCTCCTGCCCGTTGTAATATAACAGTAAACAGATCCCAACATGTCGGTGGAAATTCAAAGAACGCTACAAATACACACCTGGATTACAAGGGTCTCCACTCCCGTGTTCACTGGATAATGCCAGCAGGGTACGGAACTCCCTGTGCGGTCGCGGCCACCGAGTCGCGATTGGGATAGCACTACATGTCTGCCTAATATTACGCCAGACCGATTCCCCAGGTGTGGTGGAGAAATTTGCGTTATTTAAGCAATACGTATCTGTGTACACGCAAGCGACCTTGTGGCTGGCACAAATAGCACTCAGTCATTGGGGGAGAGGACAGTCCGCCACAGCAAACCTGTCGTAATGCACCGTCGCCCTACCAGATAAATGTTGCTAACAAATTTAGCGGGGAGTACTCCCTTTCCCACCCCCTTTTCTCTAGACTTATCAGAAACAGGCTTGCACTGCTACCGCCAATCATCATTCTTTTAAAACTTCTGTGGGTTACTGCCATTGTTGCCTCCAATTTCCATTTATTATGGCTTTATGACGGATGGATTACATATACAGCTTCTTTTACACAATCTGGTGGAGCCCCAAAAGGGTGAAACGCATCGTCGATGTTACATAATTTCGCAGTCGAGTTTGTTTTTATTCTGAAGTTGCATTGATGACTCGATTTTCAGCCAGACGGACTCCCATGTGGAGTGAAGCAAGTGATAACGATGTCTATACAAATAAAACGTTGCAATATTGTTTGTATATGAGAGATTACTGTAAGGCTGGTATATTTACCAGAGGAAAAGCAGAGTTTGATCATTACTACTAACATTATTTCGACTGATCCATAGGAATACAAAGACACACGCTGGACAGATAGTGCACTGCAGCATTAAAACATTATTTTTACAAAAACATATCTGTACATCAATATAATGAGTATCCTTCAGATGTGAGCAGGACCAGACCAGCTGACGTATTACCCCACTACACGTGAACCATACCGGGTATATCGGGAGAAAATTTGGTGACAAAATATAGCCCTGGAATCATGTTGACGGTGGGCTGTATATGTCCCTGTTCCCAGACAGAATATAAAAAGAAGTAACACTCACAATATTACAGCGCTATGTCACCGTAAGACTCACGAAGAGATGCGGAACTACTCCGAAGTAAACATGTCCTCACCATACAAACGAAACTGAGTAAAGACGACAGTGTAGCAAAAAGAAACTATTTCCGTACGCAAAGTGGTATACTCACACAGTCACGATACAATAAAACGCGAGCTTAGAGAGTTGCAGAGATTGAGCACCGTTTGTCGATAACACTATTCTCCAAAGACTCAGTTATAATTAGTCTACCACTCTGTGGATTCAAACAGTGCACAACACACGCACGATGAGCGCTGAAGAAAGAGGCTGCGCATACCCGATAACAGTGCAATCAGCACCATATTTGTGATGAAATGCTGTTCGTATCTGCAGGCGCATGAGGTTAAAAAGCCATATCTGAACCACACACACACACACTAGAGACGCGTCTCCAATCACAGGAGGTTGTTTTCGTAAGGCTACCAGCGTGGCACCTGCCGAATGTACAGAGAAATCTTTATGAATAAAAACACACTAAAATTATTGATGAATTAAAACTACACCCTTCCACAACATCTACACATCCATCGTAAAGTATCAGACGTGTGGTGTGCGTACTGTAAGACCTTCGGTACACACACCATCAGATTATTTGACTTGTCACTCTAACGAAGTAGGCGAGTGTCAGCAATATGTCTCGTGGTCTTATCGTGGCGTGTTTATCTTCTGCCGTTAGGTCAGACGATAGAAATGCCACTTCCACGCTTAGAGTAGCAGATTGACGGTGACCAACTTTAAACAGAACTTGATTAACTTTCACACACATTTATTAAAATAATAACAAGCATAAAAATAACTTAACTTGGTTCTAGATGCTATTTACAATAGTCAATCTGAAGTTCCTTTGGTCTTCGTACGTTAATCTTATTCTCACATATCTCTGATACTTGACAAAGAGTCTATCATTTCTCTTCATGTCTATGTACAGGAATATGGTAATCTTATTAGGCGCAGACTGAAACTTGACTATAGACTGATACAGACTAATGCAGACTATCTGATCGGAGGTCTGTACACTCGTTATAATACCTCGCGCGTTCAGGTATCACTGCGCGAGTGTGATCCGCGACGAGAAAAGGTTCTACGTTAGCAGAAATCTCACTGGGTGCATTACATATTAATACGCGGATCGGCGGAAGCAGAATTTGGTCCGTGTTTATGGCAGCGTCATCTCGTAGTGCGGAGACGGACGAGCGCTGCGCCTGCGCTGTTGTGCTTAGCGGGGCGCGCTCTGGTGGGAAAGTTGTGTACACTCTGACTAGCGGAACTATGTATACAACACGATGTATTCCAGTTTTACGAGTCATAACAATAAAAAGACGTCACTGTCAACAACATCTAATCGAGTATTACCGCCGCAGTAGACAAAGTGCAGGACGATCTTGGGGCTACATGTCTGTATATGAAAGCTTTGATAGGTAATGGTCTAAGTCTGCTCGACAAACAATTCCAACTTAACGTATTAGGGAGGTATAATTTGGTCTATATCGTTACCAATAATGCAGTCAGGAATTATCGTTACGTTATCAGAATTATTGTCTCTAGACTTTCTCCCCATTTTCATCTACATCCACGGGATTACTCTGCTATCCACAATAAAGTGCCTGGCAGAGGGTTCAGTGAATTGCCTTCAAGCTGTCTCTTTACCGGTCCACTCTCGAACGGCGCGCGGGAGAAACGAACACAATTTTTTTCTGTGAGAGCCCTGACTTCTCTTATTTTATCGTGATGATCATGTCTCCCTAAGTAGGTGGGTGCCAACAGAATCTTTTCGCAATCGGAGGAGAAAACTGAAATTTCATGAGAAAATCCCGTCGCAACGAAAAACGCCTTTGTTTTAATGGTTGCCACTCCAATTCACGTATCATGTCTGTGGCAATAAATCGTATTCTTTGGTTTGCTCTATCCACAACAATTTCTATGTGATCGTTCCAATTTAGGTTATTTGTAATTGTAATCCCTAAGTATGTATATTGTTGAATTTACAGCCTTCAGGTTTGTGCGACTTTTGGTGTAATCGAAATTTAGCGGATTTCTTTTGGTACTCATGTGAATGACTTCACACTTATCTTTATTCAGGGTCAATTGCCACTTTTCGCACCATACACATTGTATCTGAATCATTTTGCAATTCGCTTTGGTCATTTGATGACTTTGCAAGACGGTAAATGACAGCATCATCTGCAAACAATCTAAGACGACTGCTCAGATTGTCTCCTCTGTGGTTAATAATAGATCAGGGACAATAGAGGGCGTATAATACTCCCCTGGTGATCGCCGGATATTACTTCCGTTTTACTCGATGGCTTTCCGTCTATTACTACGAACTGTGACCTTTCTGACATGAAAACACTAATCCAGTCGCACAACTGAGACGATATTCCATAGGTATGCAATTTGATTAGAAGACGCTTGTGAGGAACTGTGTTGCAAGCCTTCTGTAAATCTAAAAATATGTGATCAATTTGACATCATCCGTCGATAGCACTCACTACTTAACCAGTATAAAGAGCTAGTTGTGTTTCACAAGAACGATATTTTCTGAATCCGTGCTGACTGTGTCAATAAAACATTTTCTTCGAGGTGCTTCATAATGTTCGAACACAGTATATGTTCCAAAACCCTACTGAAAAATCGACGTTAGTGATATGGGGCTGTAATTGAGTGGATCATACCTACTTCACTTTTTGGGTATTGGTGTGAGTTGAGCACTTTTCCCGTCTTTAGGTCCGGATCTTCCTGTGAGCGTGGGGTTGTATATAACTGCTAAATATGGAGCTATTGTATCAGCATACTCTGAACGGGACCTGACTGATATACAATCGCCGGCCGGTGTGGCCGAGCGGTTCTGGGCGCTACAGTCTGGAACCGCGCGACCGCTATGGTCTCAGGTTCGAATCCTGCCTCTGGGCATGGATGTGTGTGATGGCCTTAGGTTAGTTACGTTTAAGTAGTTCTAAGTTCTAGGGGACTGAAGACCTCAGCAGCTAAGTCCCATAGTGCTCAGAGCCATTTGAACCATTTGATATACAATCTGGACCAGAGGCCTTGTCTTTATCAAGTGATTTAAGCTGCTTTGCTACACCTAGGGCATCTACTATGTTTCTGATCTTGCCAGTTATTCTTGATTGGAATTCAAGAATGCTTACTTCGAATTCTTTGCTGAAGGAGTTTCTGAAAACCGTGTTTAACAAGTCTGCTTTTGTGGCACTGTCATAATTCATACCAATCTACCAAAAAACCTCTGGAGAGGATCTGTGTGTTTGACAACCATAGCAACCGCAAATAACAAATAAGTTTGCGACACCATTTACCTGGCTGATGAAGCGATTAGGAGAATAGACATCTTTCCGTCATTACAAATCATTAAAAGCCATGACTGCCTTTTTAGGGTTCCGTATCTAAACCGGTAAAAACGCAAACGTTGCAGGGTCCGTTGCCTGTCAGGCTGTCTAACTTAAAACTCTTTCTCTCATGAACCGGTAGTAGTATCAAGTTTACTTTTATGTCACATACTAAGGTATACGATCCCTTGGCGCTTTAATAAATGTACAATTCTAAGACAGTGCAATCAAAAGCTACGGCTATTTATATCACATATTTTAATAATCTCAAACTCACTCATCAAAACCTATAAAGTATTTCCGGTCGGCCTAGAGTCATGAAAATCAGCAATAAGCAAGATTTTAAACTACAAGTAAGGAAAAAATGTGAAAAGCGTTTTTTTTTTTTGCAATTACGTCACACCAAAAAATTTTTTTTTTCATTTGCTTTGCGTCAGCCTGTCCCTCCATCTGTAAGACACCTTTTTCGCAGGAGCGGGAAGGCTTATCAAAATTTCGACCGAAGCCGTAAATTAGGGTCATGAGCAGAAATGTTGATTCCGAGGGTTGAAAATCGAATTTTAGTACCGAACAAATTGCATAACATTAAGTACAGCGGCAGTATTAGATAATCTACTAAAGTAACTATAGGAAGACACTTTATTCCCATTAAGATGTAGATATTGCGGATTCTGTCAGTTCTCTTTCATAAGAATGTGTCGAATGTGGCGATAGGGGTGGTGGAGACTAAAACGCCTACCTGACTACCGATTCCCACTCTGCAGGTAGACTTGACCCTACCTGTTGATTTTCTGCAGTCTCGACCCTGGCCTCTATCTGACATCATCTCTTTTAATAAGGGTTTTTGATTATTAATTAACGGTTGTGGGACGCAACAGGGGAGTTCTACGGACCAAAATTAGGACAGGTCTGGTAAAATCTTGCACGTATTTCCATAAACACATATATGGAAATGCGAGGTAGCCCGTTGCAACTGTTGTATCGGATACTACACACACAGGAATAGCACAAATCTGACACAGAGAACGTCTTACTGCAGGACAACAAAAATGGAACAACTTGCAATATAAACGAACGTTCCGTTAATTCGTCCAGCCTTTGGTTGAAGAGAGAGAGAGAGAGAGAGAGAGAGAGAGAGAGAGAGAGAGAGTGCATACACAGAGATATGGTGACTATCATTATTATTCACGAATAAAGAATAATCTGAAGGCCAGGCAGGGGCAGCACACAGAACGATCTAGTTGGTTGGTGGGTTTAAAAGAGGGGGAAAGGGACCAAACTAAGAGGTAATCGGGCCATTGTTCCTAATAAAACAATACCACAAGTGTGAGAATAAAATAGATAAGACATAACACAAAACGTAAAGAAAGGAAAGACCACAAGAACGAAGGAAAGCTAACGAACACTGAAAGGAACAAAAGAGGATAAGAAAACAACAGAGATGCAAGAAACAGAAGAGTGTAAAACAAGGAAGCAGATTACAGTGGCTGGCCTACCGCGAAAATAAAAAGGAAAAGCCAGCTACCCTGCAACACGTTAAAACCTTCACCCTAAAAGCTCTAGGGTGTAGGGCACAGAGGGACAAAGGACAGGCGCTAAAACTCAGATCGAATGATAAAACTGACCCTCAAGGATGAAACGTAAAACCATATCAGCCGATGAGGCGTTGTCTGCTAAAATCAATGATAACGAGTCCAGCAACCGAAGATGAAGTCGCGGGGCAGCCAAAGAAAGACGTAGAAGAATATGGGCCTCTGTTAACCGGGAGCCGCACCGACACTGAGGTGGGTCTTCACGGCGCAGGAGGTAGCCGTGGGTCGCCCATGCATGGCCTGCAGAGAACCACAGAGTCCCTGCGAGACGCCCTCATAGAGGACTTCCACACATTTGCGGTCCCCTTAATGGCTCGCAGTTTGTTGTGCGTACTGAGATTTCGCCATTCCGTCTCCCAAAGCTGAAAAACCTTGCGGCGTAATAACGAACGCTGGTCAGAAGCTGGGACGCCCATCTCCAGAAGTGGTTTCCGTGTAGCCTGTTTGGGCAGCCTGTCAGCAAGTTCATTTCCTGGGATTCCGACGTGACAATGGGTTCAGACGAACACCACTGAACGACTGGACCGTTCCAGGGCATAGGTGGACTCTTGCATGGACGCTACCAAAGGATGACGAGAGTAGCACTGGTCGATAGTTTTCAATCTGCTCAAGGAGTCAGTACATAAAAGAAAAGACTCCCCAGGGCATGAACGGAGATACTGAAGTGCACGAGAAACTGCCATCAGCAGCCATCCGGTAAGGAATGCTGTTCAATATGGAAGTCGTGAACATAGGCAAAACCAACGCGACCATCAGCCATCGAACCGTCGGTTTAAACCTTTTCAGAGCCCCAGATTACGTAAAGAATTGAGAGGAAGTGACAGCGGAGAGCTGTAGGGTTAATGGAGTCCGTAGGGCTACGTGAAAGGTCCACACGAAGCTGCGGCCGAGGCGTACACCATGGAGGCATACGTGAACGGACCGCAAGTAGAGGTGGTAAAGGGAATGACTCCAGTTCGGAGAGAAGGGGCCGCACGTGAACTGCAATCGTTAGCCCCGACCTGGGCCGCCGATGTGGGAGATGGACTGCCGTGGGCGGGAAAAGGAGACAGTAATTCAGATGCTCAGGGAAACTACGAATGTGTGGTGCGTAGCTGGCGAGCAGTTGCGCACGTCTGATCTGCAGTGGAAGAAAACCAGCCTCCACCAGTACACTGGTCACCAGACTCGTCCTAAAAGGTCCTGTCGCTACTCGAAACCCACAGTGCTGCACAGGGTCGAGTAAATGCAACACTGAAGGCACTGCCGATCCATAAACCACACTCCCATAGTCAATTCTGGATTGGACAAGGGCTCTGTAGAGCGTCAGCAGAGTACAGCCATCTGCAGTTGCTCAGGCAACTGATGGCATTGAGGTGCTGCCAGCACTTCTGCTTAAGCTGATGATGTAGGAGACAAGTCGATCGAGCGTCGACAACCAGTCCTAGGAATCTGTGTGTCTGCACTACAGTGAGTGGATCGTAATGAAGGTAAAGTGCTGGTTGCGGATGAACGATGCAACGCAGACAGATGTGCACGACGAACGACTTTGCGGCTGAAAATTGGAAGCCGTGGGCTACAGCCCATGGCTGCGCCTTGTGGATGGCTCCCTGTAGGAGCTGCTCAGCAACAACATTACTGAAGCAGCAGTACGAAATGCAGAAGTCGTCTGCATACAGAGAAGGGAAGATTGAGGGCCCGGCAGCTACGGCTAGGCCGTTAATGGCCACTAAAAACAAAGAGACACTTAATACAGAGCCCTGCGGGACTCCATTCTCCTGGATATGGATGGAACTATGGGAGGCACCAACTTGGACATGGAAAGTACGGCGCGACAGGAAGTTTTGGATAAAAATCGGGAGCGGACCTTGGAGACACCACTCATACAATGTGGCAAGAATATGATGTCACCAGGTCGTGTCGTGTGCTTTACGTAAGTCAAAAAAGACGCAACCAGGTGTTGTCGTCTGGTAAAGGCTGTCTGGATGGCAGACTCGATGGACACAAGATTGTCAGTGGTGGAGCGCCCCAGGCGGAAGCCGCCCTGACTTGGAGCCAGCAGGCAACGTGACTCCAGAGCCCAACCCAACTGCCGACATACCACATGTTCCAGCAGCTTACAAAGAAGGTTGGTGAGGCTGATGGTCCGATAGTTATTGAACCGCCTCCTCTTATATTATTATGTTTTACTGTTGTTATTATTAGAAAAATCTTTATTCAGTTGGTCGTTGAAATTTTGAAATAAAAGTTATTGTGGATGTCGCGTGATAAATATTTCGCGTGAAGCACTGTTGCGACACAGGAAAAGATCAATTGTGGAAACTAAGCCACTGAATATTACAAATAATGTTAATGAAGAATACTGCCTACTGACTACATCAAATAAGAGGGCACGTACATTCGCGAATGAGTGGTAAAAAAACGTTAATATTATGTCTGAAGTAAGTCTTATATACACTCGAATGTATGCGAATATACGAACGGGATAGAGGCACGTACACTTTTAGTGCAATCATCCCCTGTGGCCTGGATAAAAAGAATTACAGTTAAATGCAATTATTCATCTTAAAACGTAAATGCGTGGACTTTGTAATTAAATGAACAGAAAGACTGCAGGTCCTGAATGTCGCGTCAGATATACTGAAACTGACGGTAGCAGCCACGAGACGAAAAAGATGAACACATTCACGTACCTCTATTGTTGAACAGCGTCGCCGTGAAGATCGTCGTCTCCATCTGAATTCTCTGCATAAAACTAGAATAATAGTAATAATTTTCCAGAATTTCAGCAGCTGGGACCCATGGTATCACAAAAGACGAAATCGCTCTGCTTCAAATCACTTTCATTATTTAACCCAATTTTATCAGCAAGAAATGGCACAACACGTCTTAACACTAGGACAGAATAACAGCGAAGGGTAACTTATTCTAAAAGTTACAAACGAAGGGCGTGAAGTAGCTTTTGTTCAGCAGATGCTTTACGCATTAATCTCTGGTAGTTCAACTAGTGTGTATATATTTATTAAAAAAATTATATATTTCCTTTACATTGCCCCCTTGGGCGAATTGTCCGAAGAAATGTCAAATTTCGGGCAATGAGCCCAACCACTTAACACACAGGTAGTTCCTGACTCCTCTACACACGTACTTAAATGGCATTGTTCATTTCTCTAATGGAGTTATCTTCATCACTCAGTTTATATAGTTCTGATGCTGGCACTGGTACTTAGCAAGGAAAACAAAACGTACACACTAGAGCACACAAAATACTTACTAGATACAAAAATTACTACATCGTTCTTTACATTAAATACATTGATATTACGTTACATAACTTTTTACATCAAATACGTGGATATTACATTACATCGCCTTTTAGATGAAACTTATAGTTCAGTTCTGTACGACGATTCACAGTGGCATTATTCGTACTTACAAAAAACATTTTCAATCGCAAGTTCACATTAACATTACATTTCACAAGCCTTTTCTATGATTCTGCAGTTACATTTTTGCTGAAAACAAGAACGTTTTACAAGAAGGTCGTAATTTTAGTGTATCGATCCACTGGCTGCAAGGGTATCTAGACTAGTAAGTGGGGTAAAGTCTTCCTTATAGTTGCTTATGCTCTCCACTTCCTCCCTCTTTCATACCAGGATCTATTTTATGGCTCAAATGGCTCTGAGCACTATGGAACTTAACTTCTGAGGTCATCAGTGCGCTAGAACTTAGAACTACTTAAACCTAACTAACCTAAGGACATCACACACATGCATGCCCGAGGCAGGATTCGAATTTGCGACCGTAGCAGTCACGCGGTTCCAGACTGTAGCTCCTAGAACCGCACAGCCGCCCCGTAGCTGCATAAGAAGATACACCTACTTTAACCTCATATCGTGTTTACACATCGTACCTCAGCAGTGTACTTGCACTCAAACGTGTGTATAAAGTTCAAAAATTATTTTTATTTCAGTAAGATCACACTAGTTTTTTTTTTTTTTAAATTCCTAAACTCTTGTCTTGGGATGCACTTTACTTAGATCAGATTGTCGTGCGTATGGAGTATAACACGCTGAACATTCATTAGCAACCAGAAATCATATCATCAGGGCATAAAAAAAATTCAATATCGTTTTGCTCGATATATTCATAAATAAAGCCTAGTGGTGGTGTGGAAACGCCTGCCAACAAAAAACACTGTGGTCAGAAACTATTCAGCTATTCAGTCAACCGTCCAAGTATATCCTATGTTAACATTGCTAGTCATCAATTGACCTGTATGTCCTAGCTTGCTTGTTTATTGAGTCCACAATAACTGACAAATGTAAAGAGAAGTAGTGAAATGCTCTGATTGCTCCGATTGACGTAGCTGCATAAGAAGATACACCTACTTTAACCTCATCGTATTTCTTCTGGAATTCGAGAGTAGGAAAAGGGAGACAAGGAAATATAGTGGATGAATATGGATTGAGGAAGAGGAATGAAAGAGGAAGCCGTCTGGTAGATATTTGCACAGAGCATAACTTAATCATAGCTAACACTTGGTTCAAGAATCATAAAAGAAGGTTGTATACATGGAAGAATCCTGGAGATACTAGAAGGTATCAGATAGATTATATAATGATAAGACAGGGGTGATGTACTTGAGGACAATATTATGGAAATGGAAGAGGATGTAGATGAAATGGGAGATACGAAACAGCGTGAAGATTTTGACAGAGCACTGAAAGACCTGAGTTGAAAGAAGGCCCTGGGAGTAGACAACATTCCATTAGAACTACTGACGGCCTTGGGAGAGCCAGTCCTGACAAAACTCTACCATCTGGCGAGCAAGATGTACGAGACAGGTGAAATACCCTCAGACTTCAAGAACAATATAATAATTCCAATTCCAAAGAAAGCAGATGTCGACAGATGTGAAAATAACCTAACTATCAGTTTAATAAGTCACAGCTGCAAAATACTAACGCGAATTCTTTACAGACGAATGGAAAAACTGGTAGAAGCTGATCTCGGTGAAGATCAGTTTGGATTCCGCAGAAATGTTGGAACACGTGAGGCAATACTGACCCTACGAGTTATCTTAGAAAATAGATTAAGGAAAGGCAAACCTACGTTTCTAGCATTTGTAGACTTAGAGAAAGCTTTTGACAATGTTGACTGGAATACTGTCTTTCAAATTCTAAAGGTGGCAGGGGTAAAATACAGGGCGCGAAAGGCTATTTACAATTTGTACAGAAACCTGATGACAGTTATAAGAGTCGAGGGGCATGAAAGGGAAGCAGCGGTTCGGAAGGGAGTGAGACAGGGTTGTAGCTGTCCCCGATGTTATTCAATCTGTATATTAAGTAAGCAGTAAAGGAAAGAAAAGAATAATTCGGAGAAGGAATTAAAGTCCATGGTGAAGAAATAAAAACTTTGAGGTTCGCCGATGACATTGTAATTCTGTCAGAGACAGCAAAGGACTTGGAAGAGCAGTTGAACGGAATGGACAGTATCTTGAAAGGAGAATATAAGATAAACATCAACAAAAGCAAAACGAGGATAACGGAATGAAGTCAAATTAAGTCGGGGGATGCTGAGGGAATTAGATTAGGAAATGAGACACTTAAAGTAGTAAAGGAGTTTTGCTATTTGGGGATCAAAATAAGTTATGATGGTTGAAGTAGATAGAATATAAAATGTAGACTGGCAATAGCAAGGAAAGCGTTTCTGAAGAAGAGAAATTTGTTAACATCGAGTATAGATTTAAGTGTCAGTAAGTCGTTTCTGAAAGTATTTGTATTGAGTGTGGCCATGTATGGAAGTGAAACATGGACGATAAATAGTTTGGACAGGAAGAGAATAGAAGCTTTCAAAATGTGGTGCTACAGAAGAATGCTGAAGATTAGATGGGTAGATCACATAACTAATGAGGCGGTATTGAATAGAATTGGGGAGAAGAGGAGTTTGTGGCACAACTTGACAAGAAGAAGGGACCGGTTGGTAGGACGTGTTCTGAGGCATCAAGGGAACACAAATTTAGCATTGGAGGGCAGCGTGGAGGGTAAAAATCATAGAGGGAGACCAAGAGATGAATACACTAAGCAGATTCTGAAGGATATAGGTTGCAGTAAGTACTGGGAGATGAAGCAGCTTGCACAGGATAGAGTAACATGGAGAGCTGCATCAAACCAGTCTCAGGACTGAAGACGACGACGAAGACGAAGACGACGACGACGACGACGACAACTTAAACATGGTGGAATTTCCTCAAGTCTGTGTGTGCATAGAGTCCTTTTATCGTACCATTTTGAGGATACGCAAATAAATTCCATCCGTCATGCGGAATATGTACAATAATATACGGACCAATATATCTTATTTGCCACTTAACGTTTTTCTTGGCTGACAGAAGATTTCACATGGGTCTTAAGTAATACTTTTTCTCTAACCACAAATCTGTTAACACCAAGTAGCTGTTTGTCAAAATGTTTCTTACGGCGTTGAGCTTGTTCTGTAATAGAGATCAATACCTGTCTTACCATTCCATTTGAATCTCCAGGTTGTCTTGGAACAGATGGGATGGGGTTAACCGATTCATTTTTTTTCTTTCCTATTGTATATTAATTCCGATGGTGTAACTGTTGTTTCGTAAGTCGGAAGATTATTTACTATCTGTTCAAAAACGTTTAAGTATTCAATCCATTTAGACTGTTTGTTGGCCTACATACATCCTCAAACATGTTCAATTCACGGAGAACTCCTTATGGGGTTGGATTGCGGGCTATATTTGGATATCAAAATTTGTTTTACCTGCTGCTCTTTTAGAAATTGTTTCCAAGTGTGGCATGTAAAATTGGTTGCATTATCTGATAAGATCGCCTGCAGTTTCCCAACAGACAGAAAGTAGTCATTTAGCATACGTCTAATAATAGGCTTAGCTGCGGTTGTTTTTGTGGCATACAGTTTCACATATTTCGAAAATACATCATATACACCAATTATATTTTTCACCCCTCCTCTTGCAGAGGGTAAATGACCCATAGCATCTATGCATACCTGCTCTAGAGGGTTTTTGGGTAAAACAGGATGTAACTCTGTCTCGCAGTTCAAATTGACAGGCTTAGCCTCTTGACAAACAATACCAGTTTTCAAAATTTGTTGTGCGCGTCGAAGCATATTGGGAAAGTAGCAGTTACACAACTTGTAATGCTGTCGTACAGGTGCGGGTGGGTTACTGTTTAATTGAAATCTGACTTTCTTCCACCGCTCATCTTCTTCCTGCAATATCGCCATGTTACACATATCCAAAAAATATTATCTAAATTTAGTGTCCTTTATAAGCATAACCTTAAATTCTGTGTTTTGTTCTATCAACTCTTCAAACTCGGGTAATCCTTGGGGTAACCGTGACAGTGCATCGGCGATTAGGTTGTCTGTGCCCTTCACATATATAATTTCAAAATCGTAAGACAGCAAAAACAAAGCCCACCGCGCAAGGCGATTATGTAATAACTTACATGTGAGTAAATCGCTTAACGCCTGGTGGTCACTGTAGACTCGTATATGTTTGCCAAATATATAATTAAATTCCTTGAATGACCACACAATAGAAAGGGCTTCTAACTATGTGGTGGAATATCTGTGTTCACACTGTGATAGTATGCGGCCAGCAAAACCAATAACGTTAACATTGCCTGTGCCCCACCTTCATCCAGCTGAAACAGACAGGCTCCTAATCCCGAAAATGAAGCATCTGCTGCTATACAAAAATCTTTCCTCATGTCAAGTTGCCCTAAAATATTTGAGTTTACCGAAGCATGTTTCATACTACCAAAATCAGCTTGGCACTGTTGCGTCCAGTTCCACTGTTTGTGCTCCTTTACGTCTAATAATGCAGAGTCACTGAGCAATTTGTTCTGAACGAACCGGCGGAAAAATGAACAGAAGCCTACGAGTGCCTTTAGCTGTCCCTTTGTGCAAGGGGCTGGAAATTTTTTTATCGCTAATAGTTTCTAAGGGTCAGGCTTTATCCCAGCGGGCGAAGTTATGTGACCGAGAAATTTGATGTCTTTTCTTACAAATTTCGATTTCTTAAGTTTCGCTGTAACACCAGCTGCTGAAAACCTCTAACATCCTGTCTAAAAGTTGTATATGCTCATTCCAAGTAGGAGTTGCTATTAAGATGTCTATACAGGGTAGTCCATTGATCTCGACCGGACCAAACATCTCACGAAATAAGAGTCAAACGAAAGAACTACAAAGAACGAAACCTGTCTAGCTCGAAGGGTGAAACCAGATGGCGCTATGGTTGGCCTGCTAGATGGCGCTGCCATAGGTCAAACGGATATCAACTGCATTTTTAAAAATAGGAATCACCATTTTTTATTGCATATTCGTGTAGTACGTAAAGAAATATATTTTAATTGGACCACTTTTTCGCTTTGTGATAGATGGCGCTGTAATAGTCACAAACACATGGCTTACAATTTTAGACGAACAGTTGGTAACAGGTAGGTTTTTTAAATTAAATTACAAAACGTAGGTACGTTTGAACATTTTATTTCGGTTGTTCCAATGTGATACATGTACCTTTGTGAATTTATCACTTCTGAGAACGCATGCTGTTACAGCGTGATTATCTGTAAGCACCACATTAATACAATAAATGCTCAAAATGATGTCCGTCAACCTCAGTGCATTTGGAAATAGGTGTAAGGACATTCCTCTCAACAGCGAGTAGTTCGCCTTCCGTAATGTTCGCACATGCATTGACAATGCGCTGACGCATGTTGTCAGGCGTTGTCGGTGGATCACGATAGCAAACATCCTTCAGCTTTCCCCACAAAGAAATCCGGGGACGTCAGATCCGGTTCACGTGCTTCGATGACCAATCCACCTGTCATGAAATATGCTCTTCAATACCGCTTCAACCGCACACGAGCTTTGTGCCAGACATCCATCATGTTGGAAGTACATCGCCATTCTGTCATGCAGTGAAACATCTTGTAGTAACATCGGTAGACCATTACGTAGGAAATCAGCATACATTGCACCATTTAGATTGCCATCGATAAAATGGGGGCCAATTATCCTTCCTGCCATAATGCTGCATCATACATTAACCCGCCAAGGTCGCTGATGTTCCACTTGTGGCAGCCATTGTTGGTTTTTCGTTGCCCAATAGTGCATATTACGCCGGTTTACGTTACCGCTGTTGGTGAATGACGCTTCGTCGCTAAATAGAACGTGTACAAAATATCTGTCATCGTCCCGTAATTTCTCTTGTGTCCAGTGGCAGAAATGTACACGTCGTTCAAAGTCGTTGCCATGCAATTTCTGGTGCGTAGAAATATGGTACGGGTGCAATCTATGTTGATTCTCACCGACGTTTTTGAGATTCCCGATTCTCGCGCCATTTGTTTGCTACTGATGTGCGGATTAGCCGTAACAGCAGCTAAAACACCAACTTGGGCATCATCATTTGTTGCAGGACGTGGTTGACGTTTAAAATGTGGCTGAACTCTTCCTGATTCCTTAAGTAAGGTAACTATCCGGCGAACGGTCCGGACACTTGGATGTCGTCGTCAAGGATACCGAGCAGCCTACATAACACACGCCCGTTGGGCATTTTGATCACAATATCCATACATCAACACGATATCGACCTTATCCGCAATTGGTAAACGCTCCATTTTAACACGGGTAATGTATCACGAAGCAAATACCGTCCGCACTGGCGGAATGCTACGTGATACCACGTGCTCATATGTTTGTGACTATTACAGCGCCATCTATCACAAAGCGAAATAAGTGGTCCAACTAAAACATTCATATTTCTTTACGTACTACACGAAAATGTAACAAAAATGGGTGTTCCTATAAAAAAACACACTTGATATCCGTTTGACCTATGGCAACGCCGTCTAACGGGCCAACCATAGCGCCATCTGGTTTCCCCTTCAAGCTGGACGAGTTTCGTTCTTCGTAGTTTCTTCGTTTGATGCTTGTTTCGTGAGATATCTGGCCCGCTCACTATCAATGGACCACCCTGTATATACTGTGAGTTTGTCTAAGAGGTCAGGCCCTAACACGGTTTCGAGTGCAGTGATGGAAACACCAGCACTCACATTTAACCCAAAGGGCAAAATGCAATACTGGTAGGACCTGATTGCAAATATGAATGCTGTGTATTTCTCACTTTCAGGTTGTAGCGTCTCCCGGCTAATCGTCATAAAAAGTGACAATTTTTTCCGTGTTTGTAAGACTAGTTAACATGTATGGATATAACGCTACGCACACGGCGAAAGAGAAATAATTTAAATACGAATAAACATTACCAAGTGAAGCAATAAAGAAATACTTTGTAAACATTTCACAAATATATTATGTGTGTATGTAGAACATTCATAATTATTTGACGTTTTATGCATTTTTTAACTTTGAATCCATGACATTATTACCCTAGACAGTCGTATTCTTGTTAAATGAATTAGTGATTATGATCTGTGCCTCAGATAAAGAGGACAATTCAGTACATGTATAAACAGTAAAAATCATTTTAGTAATTTCTCTGTTCTCCTTGGGTTTCGTTACGAGTAAGACTTGCGTGTTAAGCAAATGTATATGCTGGCCGTGAGTCTTTTGTTCATGAAGCTTGATATCCGCCATTAGACCAGTTTTTGTAAAAAGGTGTGTAAAATTAATGCATTTTTGTTTGAATATATAGAGTTTGAGCAAATATATTTTTAAAATAATTTGTAAAGTTGCCAGCCATTCGTCCCGTAGATAATCTAGACATTTTCAGCATTTAATTTAGCGGAAGCCGTTGTACCAATCTGAGACGGCAACGGCCGCAGACGCGGCACATCTAAAAAAAATATGTATTTCAGTCATCGCAGTCGTCTCGCCGGTAAAGCGAGATAACATAACAATATTTAACATTTTCTTACAGCTTCCAACAGTGCCGGCAGACTGTATTATACTATTCAGTGCATTTCTCAGTTTGATTTGGAAGGTACTGTGCGACATGTTCTATTCTACCACAAAAATGTAACGAATAACTGTGTCATGACTCGTTTTCACATTTTGTGGCAAGGTCTGCTCTGTGAAACTAATGCAATATTTTACATTTTTTCCATGAGATTACGAGAACGCGGGCTAGCCGGGTGCCTGTTCTCATTAACAGTATTCAAAAATCCACTGCATAACGTAACCAACATTCAGTGCCGTGACAATCATTTGAATTTCATTACTGAATTTTCTGAATACGATGCAAGGTAGTGAGTTCAGATACAGTTTTCTTTCTTTCTTGAATACGTTTCAGTAGCAAGTGAATGTTTCCTACATGATTATCCAGAGCAAATGTGAAAAAGCAATAATTTGATCTACGGTGTGCCACATTTATGATAAAAGTGTTTATTCCCTCTCCCACTCCATGTCTGAACTTATATGAGTGCTAGTGTGACTCCTACAGCCAAAGTGAAATATTTACTCAACATTACTCAAAGTTACTTGCTTTTATGCAGAAAGAATTACCAAGTGAAGACAGTGTAATAACATTGAATCAAAACCATAGCAACTTGTTACAAATAATTTTGTGTACTGCCATCAGCTTTCAGTTTCAGTTTTATATGAGTTTGAACATTGCAAATCCAAACTTTAATATCGTAAAGCCAAGTTACTAGTTACCATGTACCAACTTACTTGCTGCTACACATATATAATCATATCTAAATAAATAAAACCACAAGCCGAATAAAATTAACTCCAGTAGTAAAAAAGTGAGAGGAATAAGGGAGACGGAATACGGTGATGGGGAATTTGCCAATACGAACTACAGATGTCGACACTAGTTAAAAATTGTACTCCGTGGAACCGCTGCAATTGTTGTTCTACGTTTTCAGGTCGGGTAGTTACTGGAACAATAATCTTATTGGTTTCCCTGGCATCGAGAACAAGTCTCACTGATTTATCCGCTTTCTGTACTGCAAGCAGTGGACTGAAATATGGCAATAAGAAGGTCTCTATAATATTCCATGCGAGCATCCTTGTCTCCTTGGCCATTGCCTCTCTTTGTGACCACAGTATGGTATAAGTGTTTTTGCAGAACGTGTCGTGGGGGGGGGGGGGGGGGGGGGGCGGACATCCATGTGATATTGATATGTTCTAATAACTCCAGGTTTCTTGTCAAACACGCGTACATAACGTAACAATACACTTCTGATGTCATCCTTTTGTTTCTGAAAGATTCCTGTGATTTCTGATATTTTATCCTCAAATTCTTGCTACTCTACTTGCTGACACCACATTTCGTTCGAGTCATGGCGTCGAAAGGTGTTGACTTTTAAAATTTGGATGTGTATAGCTTGACAAGGCTTGGTGTTGCTACTTTTGACGTTTATCAACTCTATAGTACGTTTCTTCCCATTAAAAACAGATAACACTTCCCAGGTTTTAGGACAATTTTTTGCACATTTTTCCCTTAAGAAATCCATGCCAAAATACACCGTTCCGTCAGTCCTTCCACTACTACAAAAATTGCCCGAAAAACAGTATCTTCAATTTGTATTTTGACTATGGTTTGTACCTTAATTAACTTAGATTTTTCCACCTATGGCTCCTAATATTCTGCAGTTCTGGATAGGTCGGTAAAGCTTTGTGGCTGTCAATCTCTTTAAACAAAGCCTTCGACATGACACTAATTTTTGCGCCAGCAGCCAAAAGGATATGAGTAGGTATTTTTCCTACTATAGCCTGTATGCTAGCTTACACTATACCATCCTCTTCATACAACTGTGGTTCTTCCACATTGATTAACAAATCACGATTGTCCTTTTCATCTTGATATCTTAGCAAGTTATTACCAAGGTAGCATGGATCGCCCCCACGACTATTCATGGCCAACATTGGGGAGCATAATGAAGCCACGTATAGTTTAACGCCCCATTATTACTGTTTGTAAGTGTTTCGTTCGTCACTTATATAATATTCACCCTCGACGTGTCGTTACTCCACTGCACATTGCGATCATGATTTTGCCCTGAGTTTACAGGCGTAATGTTACTTTGAGCTTGGAACTGATAGTGTTCATTGCTAATCGGGTAGTGCCACTGCACATTTCGTGGGTTAGCAGCGGTGTTGCTAAATTGATGCTGAAAATTACTGAGACCGTTACTCCACTGAATTTCCGTTATATTTCCGTTATCGTTCCTATTCCAGTTTCGCTTCCGGATACCGGAATAGCCTGAGTAGTTTCTGTCCCCATTTTTTTTCTTTTTCTTTTAAATCCTGGATTAAAATTTTGATTATAGTTGTTATTGAAATCGCCTCCCGAATTCGGGCCTGGCATATGCGCTGCTGCGGCGGAAGCGACAAAAGCCGGTCGTGACAGCCACGCGTGCTACATTGTTGACACCGTACTGCGGTTGGCGCTTCGGAGCCTGGTTGCCACCGCTGCTACGGAAATTATTTTGATTGGTGTGGCTTTGTCTTGCGTCTTCATTAATTAAGTCAATAGAGTCCAAGGCAGATAGAAAATACTCCAAATTGCTTTCGGGTACTTGTACTACCTTTTTCCTGAATATGTCGCCGTAGTTCAGCTTACAGACCTGTAACATATTGTATCTTTTGCTGTTCCGACCACGTTTTAGGCAATACATTTTTAATGACTTTATAAAAATTACCGGACGCATGGATTTTTTTTTCGGGATAAACACTTGAAATTGACGGTGTGTTATTGGCCTCTATTCTAACCAAACTGATGACAAAGTGGGTTCAGCTATCTGCTGTTCCCTTCTTTCGTCACGGTGTCGTTGGATACCGTACACCTCATAGTTTGGTGAATACACATGTACATTCGGGGTAGGATATTGACTGACCGCACTATTGTTCTTACCTGTGGGTACTTTGTCAAGTTCTTCTGCTGCGTGTTGGTTTCGTTCTTTCATTGTACCAAGTTTCCTGTTTAGTTGCTCGACTATTTGATTCTGCCAAACTGGTAAGTCCTGTGTCAAAGTTTTCTGAATCTGGCCGATGTCAGTTTGCAGTTTAACTACAGATGTGTTTTTTGTAGTGTATACTTGCCCCATTTTGTTAATTATTGCTTTTTGTAGCTCTCTTTCTAGAGTACGGTATATGTGAGTGTCTTTTCTTCTAAAAAGTCCTCGAATTGCTGTTTCTGCTGTTTTGTCAAGTCCTCAACTTGATTTACAGATTCCTGCATTTTAGTATTGAGCTCGGTTTGTTGTTCATGGCATTGAAATTTTCAGTTAACTTATCTGATTTGGCACGTCATCACTGTGGTTTTCAAATTATCAATATCCCGATTCATACAGTATAGATCTTCACGCACCACTTCTATTACCTGATCCGCTACTTCCCTTTTCAGTTGTGTCGCCACGTTATTGTGTATTTCAGGAACGGTTTTTACATCACTGTCTAGCTTGTTCAGTAGGTCTGTTACATTCCCTACCTGTGCTGTGACATTTTCTATCTGCGTTATGACATTTTCGGCCTGTGCATTCATTTGGGCTGTTACATTCCCAACCTGTGCTGTAACATTTTCTATCTGTGTATTCATTTAGACTGTTACATTTCCTCTCTGTGTTATTATTCTTAACATATGCATAATGCCTGGCTCTGCTGGACCTGACACATCTGCGGAATCCGGAACAGTTTCTAGAGTTGACATATTTTCGTCTGTCGCTTGCAACTGAGTACCACTAACGCTACGACTGCGGTATCAGTATCTGCAATGTTTTGTATCTCTGTGTCAGTTATAGGTTGAGCAACTGATTCCTCATCTGACGTATTATACATCGTTTTCGCTTGTGATATTAATTTCCCCACAGCTGTATGTAATCGTAAACCAGCGTGCAGCCGAACTTCACTACTATTGTGGCTCGTACTACACGTATACAAATCACATATGACGTCGCGCTCTTTCGCGTAATTCAGTATAGTAAAATACGTCTCTGGTAAAACAGTAGACTGAAATCACTTATACGTGCGCAATCAATGAAAATGGTCCGCCATCTTGGGACGCATTCACCTATATTTTACTAACAGCAATCTACAAATCATCTAAAAAAATTGAAATTTAAAAAATGCGTGCTACGCTGTGGGTGTCGGAAAAACGCTATTCAGTCCCACATTTACGCTCAGCTAAAACCGTAGTAGTGCTGTTGCTCTTACCTTACGTATTTTCTTTTGCCGGTCGTTTCCTTACTAGTCGGTTAAAAATTTGAAAAAAGGCGGAACTTCAGCAACATCAAACTTTTTATTTTATGGACAGATGTGAATTTTATGGGCCGATTTCATTAGTAAATTGGGCGACCTTAAACGCAGTTAGCATAACATGTAAGAGAAACAACTGGTTATAGACGCAATAATGGTTGGGAAAAATTGCTTAAATATTTCCACTTAAAATTTGTAATAAATTTTTCTGAAAATTAACGAATGTCATTGCGCTCGGTCGCCATTTTAACGCGTCCTCTTGTATTATTATGTTTTGCTATTGTTATTATTAGAAAAATCTTTATTCAGTCGGTGGTCGAAATTTTGAAGTAAAAGTTATTGTGGATGTCGCGTAATAAATATTTTGCGTGAAGCACTGTTGCGACACAGGAATAGATCAATTGTGGAAACTAAGCCACTGAATATTACAAATAATGTTATTGAATACTGCCGACTGACTACTTCAAGTAAGAGGGCACGTACATTCGCGAATGAGTGGTAAAAAAACGTTAATATTATGTCTGAAGTAAGTCTTGTATACACTCGAATGAATGCGAACATACGAACGGGATAGAGGCACGTACATTTTTAGTGCAATCATCCCCTGTGGCCTGGATAAAAAGAATTACAGTTAAATGCAATTATTTATCTTAGAACGTAAATGCGTGGACTTTGTAATTAAATGAACAGAAGGACTGCAGGTCCTGAATGTCGCGGCAGATACATTGAAACTGACGGTAGCAGCCACGAGAGGAAAAAGATGAACACATTCACGTACCTCTATTGTTGAACAGCGTCGCTGTGAAGATCGTTGCGCCATATCAGATGTGGATAATGTAAAGGAACTATATAAAATTTTTTTGTGAATATATAGACACTAGTTCAACTACCAGAGATAAAAGCGTAAAGCATTTGCTGAACAAAAGAAGCTTTACACCCTTCGTTTATAAGTTTTAGAATAAGTTACCTTTCGCTGTTATTCTGTCCTAGTGTTAAGACGTGTTGTGACATTTCTTACTGATAAAATTGGGTTAAATAATGGAAGTGATTTGAAGCAGAGCGATTTCGTCTTTTGTGATACCATGGGTCCCAGCTGCTGAAATTTTGGAAAATTATTACTATTATTCTAATTTTATGCAGAGAATTTAGATTGAGACGACGATCTTCACGGCGCCACTGTTCAACAATACAGGTATGTGAATGTGTTCATCTTTTTCCTTTCGTGGCCGCTACCGTCAGTTTCAGTATATCTGCCGCGACATTCAGAACCTGCAGTCTTTCTGTTCATTTAATTTCGAAGTCCACGCATTTACGTTCTGAGATGAATAACTGCATTTAACTGTAATTCCTTTTATCCAGGCCACAGGGGATGATTGCACTAAAAATGTACGTGCCTCTATACCGTTGGTATGTTCGCATACATTCGAGTGTGTACAAGCTTAACTTTATTTAAGACTTATTTCCTAAATAGTATTAACGCTTTTTTACCACTCATTCGCAAATGTACGTGCGCTCTTATTTGATGTAGAAAGTCGACAGTATTCTTCAATAACATTATTTGTAATATTCAGTGGCTTAGTTTCCACAATTGATCTTTTCCTGTTTCGCGGGAACGACTCGCCGCTGTGCTATCTTTGCGGTGGTGATTAATTGGAATCGCCGTACTTGTTCTCCCGGCCTGTCTGATGTGGAGGTCCGGTGGGGTCCTGTGATACTCTGGCCCAGAGACAAGAAGTTGCTGAAATTTAGAGTCGTCTGCCAGGTTAGGGTGTGTTTTTTTTTTTTTTTTTGTGGTTTTAGGGCCCACAACTTCAATGGTCATTAGCGCCCTGACTATGTTAAGAATGAACCGCGACGCACAAGTTTAAAACAACAACTCAAAGGTAAAACACGATAAAAGACAGACTGACAGGCATAGGATTAAAAAACAGCATCGTCAAATGTCCTTAGAGAGGTTCGTCAAATTGATAAAAAGAAGAACACGAGCAGCTGCTCGTGGGTCATCCGCTAAAATGGCATCTAAAGTACATGGCAGGTTAAGATGTAGACGCAGTGTGTTAAAATCCGGACAGGACATTAAAATGTGGCGGACCGTCAGCAATTGCCCACATGGGCAGAACGGCACCGGCGCAGCCGTCAGCAGATGGCGATGGCTGAACCGGCAGTGTCCAATGCGTAACCGGGCCAAAACGACCTCCTCCCGCCGAGAAGGGCGGGAGGAGGACGTCCAAGCCGCGGGAAGAGGTTTCAAGGCCCGAAGCTTGTTGTCTGTAAGTGCAGCCCAATCGGCATGCCACAGCGATAAAATGCGCCGACAAATAACCCTGCTACAATCTGATGAAGGGACACAACAAGAAGCTGTCCGAGGCTGGAGGACCACAGCCTTGGCCGCGGCATCTGCAGCTTCGTTCCCAGGGATACCGACATGGCCAGGGACCCACATAAAGCTAACTGGAGAACCGACGTCCACCAGCTGCTGAAGAGAGCGTTGGATCCAGTGCACGAAAGGGTGAACCGGATACGGATCACTGAGGCTCTGGGTGGCGCTCAGGGAATCGGAGCAGATGACATAAGCAGAATGTCGGTGGCGGCAGATGTAAAGAACAGCCTGGTAGAGGGCAAAGAGCTCAGCTTTGAAGACCGAACAATGGCCATGGTATTTGAAACTTTGTGCCCCAACAATAAAAGAAACCTGACCCCGTCATTGGTCTTTGAGCCATCTGTATAAATGAAGGTCATGTTGATGAACTTCGAATGAAGTTCAACAAAACGGGAGTGGTAGACCGAACCGGGGGTAACCTCTTTTGTGAGCGAGCTGAGGTGAAGGTGAACGCGGACCTGAGCCTGGAGCCAAGGTGGCGTGTGGCTCTCGCCCACTCGAAAGGTTGCAGGGAGTGAAATATTAAGGTGTTGAAGGAGGCGACGAAAGCGAACTCCAGGGGGTAGCAGGGCAGAGACATACAACCCGTATTGACGGTCGAGAGAGTCGTCAAAAAAGTAACGATAAGACGGATGGTCGGGCATTGCCAGTAGCCGACAGGCATACCGACAAAGCAGTATATCGCGCCGGTAGGCGAGTGGCAATTCGCCAGCATCAGCATGAAGACTCTCTACGGGACTAGTATAAAACGCTCCGATCGCAAGTCGTAAACCCCGATGTTGTATGGAGTTGAGGCGGCGTAAGATGGATGGCCGTGCAGAGGAGTATACGAAGCTCCCATAATCCAGCTTGGAGCGGACGATCGACCGATATAGACGAAGCAGGACGGTTCGATCCGCTCCCCACGACATACCACTGAACACCGAGGACATTTAAAGAACGGGTACAACGGGCAGCCAAATATGACACATGTGGAGACCAGCTAAGTTTCCTGTCAAATGTAAGACCAAAAAATTTTGTTGTCTCCACGATTGGGAGAGCAACGGGACCGAGTCGTAAGGACGGTGGGAGAAACTCTTTGTAGCGCCAGAAGTTAATACAGACCGTCTTCTCGGCAGAAGAACGGAAGCCATTGGCGTCACTCCAGGAGTAAAGACGGTCAAGAGAACGCTGAAGACAGCGCTCCAGGACAGGTGCACACTGCGCGCTGCAATAGATGGTAAAATCGCCCACGAAAAGGGAGATTGATACATCAGCTGGGAGGCAATCCATTATTGGATTGATCGCGATGGCGAAGAGAGCGACGCTCAAAACTGAGCCCTGTGGCACCCCATTCTCCTGGCGAAAGGTGTCTGACAGGACAGAACCCACACATACCCTGAACTGTCGATCCATTAAAAAGGAACGAATAAAAAGAGGGAGGCGACCGCGAAGGCCCCATGTATGCATGGTGCGGAGAATGCCCGCCCTCCAACAGGTCTCGTAAGCCTTCTCCAAATCAAAGAACACAGCCGCGGTCGGGCGCTTCCGCAAGAAGTTATTCATAATGAAGGTCGACAAGGTAACCAGATGGTCAACAGCAGAGCGGCGCCTATGAAATCCACATTGTACATTGGTAAGTAGGCGTCGAGACTCGAGCAGCCAAACCAATCGAGCGTTAACAATTCGCTCCATCACTTTACAGACACAGCTGGTAAGCGAGATGGGTCGATAACTGGAAGGCAAGTGCTTGTCCTTCCCCGGCTTAGGAATCGGGACAACAATAGACTCGCGCCAGCATGCGGGAACATGTCCCTCAATCCAGATGCCATTGTAAGTACGAAGAAGAAAACCTTTAACCGCAGGAGAAAGGTTCTTCAGCATCTGAATATGAATAGAATCTGGCCCTAGAGCGGAGGACCGTGATCGGCCAAGTGCGTTGTCGAGTTCCCGCATGGTGAATGGGGCATTATAACTTTCACGATTCGAGGAGCGGAAGTTAGGTGGCCTAGCCTCCTCTGCCTGTTTGCGGCGGAGGAAGGCAGGGTGGTAATGAGCGGAGCTCGAAACCTCAGCGAAAAAGCGGCCGAAGGCATTGGAGACATCCTCAGGGGCCACAAGGACGTCATTCGCGACCGTCAAGCCAGAAACTGGTGAGTGGACCTTAGTGCCAGATAGCCGGCGCAGGCTACCCCAGACAACAGAAGAAGGAGTAAAACTGTTGAAGGTGCTTGTGAAAGCAGCCCAGCTGGCTTTCTTGCTTTCTTTAATAATACGACGACACTGAGCAGGTAATCGTTTATAATTGATACAATTCGCCACTGTAGGGTGGCGTTTAAAGGTGCGTAAAGCACGTCGACGAGCACGTAAAGCGTCTCTACATGCTGCGGTCCACCAGGGGACCGGTACGCGACGTGGAGAAGAAGTAGGGTGAGGGATGGAATATTCAGCAGCAGCGACAATGACTTCCGTGAGGTGTGCGACCTGACGATCGCAGCTTGTAAAGGTTTGATCCTGAAAGGTCGCCCTGGAGGAGAAGAGGCCCCAGTCTGCCTTGGAGATGGTCCAACTAGAGGAGCACGGAGAGGGTTTATGCTGCAGGAGATGGATAACACACGGGAAGTGGTCGCTCGAATGTGTATCAGAAAGTGCATACCACTCAAACCGGCGTGCAAGTTGGGGAGTACATATAGAGAGGTCTAAATGGGAATAGGTGTGAGATGTGTCCGAAAGAAAAATAGGGGCGCCAGTATTGAGGCAGACAAGATTGAGCCGGTTAGAAAAGTCTGCTAACAGGGAGCCCCTCGGGCAGGATGCTGGAGAGCCCCAAAGGGGATGGTGGGCATTGAAGTCTCCAGTTAACAAAAATGGTGCAGGTAGCTGAGCAATAAGTTGCATCATGTCTGCACTGGTAACGGCAGATGACGATGGAGTGTAAATGGTACAAATGGAAAATGTAAAAGTGGGGAGAGTAATGCGGATGGCAACTGCCTGCAGGCCGGTGTGCAACGTGATGGGATCGTAGTAAATATCATCCCGGACCAGCAACATAACCCTTCCATGAGCCGGGATACCTACCACAGGGGGTAGGTCAAAACGCACAGAGGTGTAGTGTGCCACGGCAATTTGATCGCATGGGTGTAGCTTCGTTTCCTGGAGGGCTACGACGAGCGGACTGTGCAAGCGGAGCAGCAACGTCAAGTCCTCTCGGTTGGAGCGAATGCTGCGAATATTCCAGTGAATAAGAGCCATCGTAAGAAGAAAAGGAAGATGAAAGAAGGGGTCACCTCGAAGGCCGCTGAGGGAATGGCTTCGAGCGAGCACTTCCGCCGCTATCAGTAGGCGGAAAGTCGTCGTCCATTGGGTCTATAGGTTCATCGGCCATCTTGGGAAGATGGCCGGGAGGGGGAGCTTCCTCCGCCGGTGAACGGCCAGATGTTCGGCTACCAGCGGTGCGGCCAGGCGAAACGGATGACGGCCTGGGGCGGCAACCGCTGGGTGGCGCAGGAGAAGAAATGCGCCGTGGCGGAGAAGGAGAACTGTACTTCCTATGAGCCTTCTTGGAAGGACGTTTGGTGGAAGTACCGGTCGAAGGCTGGGAGGTCGAGGTACGTAGGAAGTCTGCACGGGACGGTTCCTTCTTGAAGGCCCGTGCATCTGACTTCTGGGTCTTTGTCTTAGCAGAAGCTGATGAAGGGGCTGGTGTCTGTGGGGTGATGGGAGGAAGAGGAGACATCGACCGCGCGATCTTAGCACTGGCCGAACGGACGACCATGGTGCTGAAGGTCAGATCGCATGTCTGGGTTGCCACCTCCCTGGTAGTCCGAGGAGGGGCGGGGACAGTTCTGTATTTCCCCGCTGGGAGCAGCGTGGACTTCCTACTAGCCAATAGCTTGCGAGCAGCCGAGGTGGACACTTTCTCTTTCACCCGAATTTCTTGGATACAGCGTTCTTCCTTATAGACAGGACAGTCGCGGGAGGATGCGGCATGGTCACCCTGACAGTTCACACAATGAGGAGACAGAGGTGGACAGTCACCCTCATGGGCATCCCCGCCACAAGTGACACATTTAGCCGCATTGGAACAAGACTGTCGAGTGTGATTGAAACGCTGACACTGGTAGCAGCGCGTAGGTGTTGGGACATAGGGGCGACCAGAAATAACCTCGTAGCCCGCCTTGATGCGCGATGGCAGCTTAACACTATCGAAGGTCAAGAAAAGTGTCCAGGTCGGTACAAGGTCATTGTTGACCTATTTCATGACCCTATGGACAGCCGTCACGCCCTGCTCAGCGAGGAAAGATTGAATCTCCTCGTCAGTCAATCCGTCGACGGAGCTAGTATAGACTACACCACGAGACGAATTCAAATTTCGGTGAGCCTCCACCCGGACAGGGAACGTGTGCAGGAGTGTGGCCCGAAGCAGTTTTTGTGCCTGAAAGGTGCTCTCAGTTTCTAGTAATAAGGTACCGTTACGCAACCTGGTACAAGATTTGACAGATCCGGCTATGGCATCTACGCCCTTCTGGATAACGAAAGGGTTGACAGAGGAAAAATCCTTTCCGTCCTCAGATCGAGAAACGACGAGGAACTGTGGGGCAGGCGGTAGTACTTTTGTCGCTGGTGGCTGATCATGTTTCCGTTTTTGGGGAGAAGTCGAGAGAGATGGAGTGAAATCCATTGCGGAAGAATCCCCCATGATTGCCAGCGTCTCCGATGGCGCGCTCCTTCCTTGTGGGGACCCTCTCAGAGGGCACTCCCGCCTTAGGTGAATGTTTACACCTCAGGTCACATCTCCCGAGAAACAGACGGAGGGACCAATCGGCATGGTCAGAAGGTATCAGCTCAGGCAATCACCCCTCCCCGGGCCTGGCCTTTACCAGGAGAGGACAGACTGTTTCAAACGCCGAGGCGGAGACCAGAGAAGGCAAGGAGA
The DNA here is from genome assembly GCF_023864345.2 of Schistocerca serialis cubense. Classification (NCBI taxonomy): domain Eukaryota; kingdom Metazoa; phylum Arthropoda; class Insecta; order Orthoptera; family Acrididae; genus Schistocerca; species Schistocerca serialis. The sequence goes on along the minus strand of NW_026047583.1, from coordinate 23,985,892 downwards.
AGAAGGCAATGAGAAGGCAAGGAGAAGGCAAGGAGAAGGCAAGGAGAAGGCAAGGAGAAGGCAAGGAGAAGGCAAAGAGAAGAAGGCAATGAGAAGGCAAGGAGAAGAAGGCAATGAGAAGGCAAGGGGATTTTGCAGGGGAAAGAGTAAGGAAGACAGTGAGGTGGAGAAGAGCAAAGAAAGGAACCAACCAAAGGAAGGAAGAAACGAGAAGTGAAAAAGCAAAATGACCGCAAATAGATTTCGTGGAACCGTCCGTCTCCGGACGCAGGCGCTAACTACTCCCGTGAGGGGGAGGGACTCCTTTTAGTCGCCTCTTACGACAGGCAGGAATACCGCGGGCCTATTCTAATCCCTGGACCCGCAGGGGGGAGGTTAGGGTGTGGTGTGGGTTGGGTTGCCTTTTCAGATTTTTCCCTGGAAGCTCCAGCAGCGGTTTCTGAACTTTTCTGATGTGGGACGGTGTTGCTGCAACTTTTTGCTGTGTGTGTGGCTCGTTACGATATTTGTTCGTACAAATTTATTTGCTCAATTGGAGTCCTACCTTTAGATGCGTTCATGTATGGTACATTTGGCAGTCGATGTGTTAGGTAAAGTCAGCCTAAGAAGGGCGGTTTTGTACAGTATATACATAGTGAATTACTGCTGCTTGGTATATGTGGTGTTATGGGACCTGAACAACACGATTTGGTTGTGTAACAGCATTTAGTGGTATGTTCTGTATATATATATATATATATATATATATATATATATATATATATATATATATATATTTTACGGTCTTATTATTATCTTGGTGGAAAAGTCGCGTTTGGTTTCGTTAAGACACTTCTAGGACTGTGGTCTGACTGTTCATGAGCGCTTGGCTTTTATTGTTTCGTTTTAGGAAGCGAGAATTGTTTGAGATTTGCGTGTGTTGGCTTCCGGCACTTATTAAGAGCGCCCGAGTTAAAGGCGCTGTGGTTATCATGTGCTGTCGGGATGTTATACTGTATTTTTGAATTTTATCTTGGTGCGTAAGTGATGGGCAGGTGTGGGTTATAAAATTAATAAAATAAAATAAAATAAAATAAAATATTAATTATTTTATCTGTATGATTGTCTCTCCTATGAGTCGTCAGGTTTTAATTATTCGGTATCAGACGCTTGACAATGGCTTTTTCGTAAAGGCAATGTTACTCGTAGTTGACCGTGAAATAAAACTGAAATAATCGGACTTCGTAATTAAATCGTTTCCAAAGACTGCTGCGGTAGGTGCGGACTCATAAACTAAATCTCAATATTACAATAATTTGCCAGCCATGCCAAAACGAATTAGCGAGATCTGTTGTGGAAAAATATTTTGCATCTAGAAATTTCTGTAATTGCTCTTCTAAATTTTCAGGTTTTGTGTGAACCGGTAAAATTATTTCATTAATAGCTCGTGCGTCTAACACTAACCTAATGCTTCCATTTGATTTTTTGACAACAAGTAGAGGACTACAGTAAGGTGAGATGGATGGTTCAATGATCTTCCAGTCTAACATTTGTTTTAATTCTTGCCACACAGCAGGTCGTTGAGATAACGGTACGTTATATGTCTTATGGTAGAAGATCTTGTGAGGCTTAACTTCAATCTTGTACACATACGTGTTGATAACACCTAATCGTTTGGTAAAAACTTGTAAATATTTGGATAACACTTCCTGTAGTTTTATACGTTCATGTACACTGAGAGCTGTAGCTTCACTTATCTTATGATCAAGCAATGTTTTCAAGTCCATTAGCTCTGCGTCAGATGAGTGTGTTTGCATGTCTTGAATGTCTTTGTCAAGTACTAACTGAACCTTGTACCCTGTACAGTGATTGTCATGCTTTAGAGTTCTCCTGTCCAAATCAATAATAATTACCCTGCTTTTATCATTTAAAATACATTTACCTTTGGAGAAGTCTATAATGCAGTCCTTCTCGCTCATAATATCTATTCCTAATATGCAATTAGTCACAAGGTTTTGTACAACCAGGAATGGCCATTGTACGGTTCCATTACCTATTTTAACGTTTACAAAAACTTGCTTCGTAACCCTACATGACTTATTACCTAGTGCAGTAGTTATTTTACAGTTTTGGGCAGGAAACTCAGGCACAGGTTCCAATTCACACATCTTTTTATAAAAATGAAAAGATAAAACGCTCGCAGCTGCACCTGTATCTAGGATAATAGTAGTTGGAATCCCACCTACTACACCAGTAGTGGATGCAAAAACAATTTCATTTGTGTTTAAACGACATTGTGTACTGTCTTGTAAAAGTTCATCTGATATATTGTTATTGTGGTTGTATCTTATAAATAAAACAGGTAGTTTTTGTTTAGAATTATTCGGCATATCAATATTCTGTTGTTCAAGTGTGGTGTCAAATAACTGATTAACATTGAAGCCGCCCCCCAAGGATTCTTCAGCCACGACCTGGGGCGAAGTAGTGACTGTTTCTAGTTTGTTGGATTAGCATTTGTACTAGGTACTGACACAGATTGAGGTTGTGCATCAGGTGTCATTTCTATTATATTCACATTCGGATATTGCCTATTATGATCTCCAAACTTTTGCGGTTGTTGTTGTTGTTGTTGCGCATTATAACTTACCTGTCGGTCGTAAGGTATGCTCCAATTTTGACCTGGTGGCTGCTGTGGTAAAGCAGAGTTTGAATGAAAGTACTGATAGTTACGAGTCCAACCTTGATGCTGTCTTGGCTCGTAGTTATTATTATTTCTATTTCTGTTTGTGTTTATGTTATTACCTTTGTATCCGTTGTTACCGTTGTAGTTATTACCGCGGTGCCTTTTGTATGGATTGCCGCATGAAATGTTATTACTGTTGTAACTATTGTTTGTATTGGAATACGCGTGTTGATTTTGATTTCCGTACTGAGACGGCATGTGAGTTTGCTGTTTTTGTTGTACCGCGTATCCAACTGTGGGCGCGCCAGAATTGTGTTGGCAAGCCTGCATGTTTTGCATACCACTAGTGTAAACATTGTGGCTGCTGTTTTGCCGCGCGAAGCGCTGATCTTCAAGTAACATGTCAACCGAATCTAAAGCTGTTAAAAAATAATCTGAATCGTCATCCGGGATATGTAGGAGTTTTTCTTTAGTGTTGAAAGGCAATTTGGCCTTCAACGCACGGAGTATATCTCGCGTTGCGACTGGTTCGTCTAAAAAGTGTCCCATGTTCAAGTATTTTTCAAAATATCTGCGTAAGTTACCATTTTTACTGTTAAAAGTTTCAGGTTCTAAAATTTGTCTTCTGAGTCGCTCCTGAACGGATTGCGACCAGAATTTGTTCAGAAAAGCACGCTCAAACTCACTGTACGTGGTACATACGTCAGCTTGACTGTATGCCCAGACAGCTGCATCGCCTTGGATGTAACCGACAATATATGAAATCTTTTTCCGGTCACTCCAAGTGCGTGGAAATGCGTTACTAAAAGATTTGAGAAAAATCACCGGATGAATGGTTCGTTTTTCTGGGATAAAAATCTGAAATTGCCTGTGTTTCATTAAGCTTTCGTCTTCCTTTGCATTATGATATGGATTTGTCCCACTGTAATTACTGCTATGTCCAGCTGGCGAGTAATTACGATAATGTTGCTGTGGTTTACCGTGATAATAGCTTGTGTTTGTGTTTGCACATCGTGGTATGTGTTGTAGTCGTGGTGTGTTTTGTTCTTGTGTATTTGTCGTGTGCGGTATGTGTGTGTCATACTCGAATGTATATTGGTTCCTGAACTGTGCATTTTGACTGATATTTTCGTTACATTCAGACTGTGGTCGATCGGTGAATTGTCTCATGGGTGCAGTGACGGATTGTATTGCGTCACTGATCAGCTGTTTGTTATTAGTAATGTATTGCGCTACGGAGTCGTGCACAATTGTTGGTAAATTTTCACGTAAGCATCTATCAAAATGTTTGTCTTTGTTCACTACCCAATCATGAATTTCTTTATTAATATTTTGAAAATGAGCTGTGGCATCAGATTGTAAGATGTCAGTCAGGTGTTGTTCAACATTGTCAAATTTATTCTGTACGTCAGTAATTCGTTTTTCAAGGTTGTCATGTACTGAAGGATATGTTTGAATTTGTTCAGTAAGAACTTCACACGTGACATTAAGGTTTTTTACTTGTGTCTGTAAAAGTGCTACGTCAGTTGTAGTCTTTTCTTGTCTCGTATTAAGCTGGGAAAATTTAGCACTGAGTTCAGTCATCTGTTTGGTCAGTGTGGCGTCTATAAGTTCCACACGCTTACATAAAGTGTCATTACCTGTCTTGAGTGCTATGAGATCAGATTTGATTCCGTCATTTTGTGTCTTTAACTGTTCATTTTGCGTCTGTAAGGTTGCCATATTTTCTGCGTTTTGTTTCATTAGCATTTGTAACATGTCGGCAATGTTTGCCGTTTGCAAGGTCTCTGCCCCCGCCGCGTCATTAGACGTGACGTCATGCATTAACATGGGCTCTGATTGAGACTTTGAAATTTTTGTGGTGGAAGGCCTATTGTCAAAATTTTCGTCAACACTTGCGTCAATGTTTGATGAATCGTCACTACCGGTTGCTGTCGTAAAGTTATTTTCTAACATTTGTCTCTCGTCCGAGTCGGATTGCGTCTGAATAGTACGTCTTTGCTGTTCCATTTTTGCGTATTGTTTTCTAGTTATTACCATGCCACACGTGATATATGTTTCAAGAAAATATTTGACACTGATTTTAAAATAAAATGCAGTTGAGCATGAATCGGTCGTAGCAACAATGGCTGTCTGTTAATTTAAAAATATAAACTGAATTTGAGATTATTGGTAATGGCTGCTGGCCATGTTACATGATATCGTACAGAAGTCGGCCATATTGTACACTCGTGTATTGGTATTGTTGCATACGTTATTGTTTAAGGAAAAATACTGAGAATGGAATTTATCACTGAAACTGTTATGCGGAAAAGAAACACTACAGAATTTTACTGAAAAGCTAATACACTGAATTATACGTCTGGTCAAGCCTGCTAATGCAAAGATGCTGCGTCTTACCTTATTTTGCTGGAAGCTTCTTTGCGTCTTCCCGCAAAAATTTTATAATTGGCAAATATCTTCTGATTTTTGTTATTTCTCATATAGTCAAGTCCAGGTCCAGAAAGTTAATTTTTCACATGAAACAAAGAGAACAATGTAACAAATGACAAAATAACAAGTCCGACACGCAGTCGCCAATATAAAATTAATAAAATAAATTAAATCAAATAAAATATTAATTATTTTATCTGTATGATTGTCTCTCCTATGAGTCGTCAGGTTTTAATTATTCGGTATCAGACGCTTGACAATGGCTTTTTCGTAAAGGCAATGTTACTCGTAGTTGACCGTGAAATAAAACTGAAATAATCGGACTTCGTAATTAAATCGTTTCCAAAGACTGCTGCGGTAGGTGCGGACTCATAAACTAAATCTCAATATTACAATATTTTGCCAGCCATGCCAAAACGTCATACAGAGGTGATTGTCTACTAAACAAAAAAATTACACAGTTAGTTAAATCAGATATATTCAATGAATAAGCCTACAGTTCACAATCCTACTTACTTTTATAAATATAAATTCTTTTCAGAATCGAGTGCCTAGTATGGTTGCAACTCGCAGTAATTTTCTATAACATGAAATATGGCGGTGTGCCAGACAATAAACTAAAATACGTGCTTCTCGCACCACTTCAACCAGAGCTCTCCTTTCTTAATCAAACATACGAGTAACGTAATTGTGCTTTTGTTTTATCAGCGATACAGCGCTGCAGTTGTGTGCCATAAGCTTTATTTATTTGTCACTGATTATTTATTTCATTAATATCTCGCGTTTCCGAGGAAACTCACGCTCGGCATGCAAATGTGCCTTTATAGGGTGGCATGTCGGAGAACTCTCAGTGGCTTATTTCGGGGACCGTTTCTAGTGGGAAGGGTCCGAAGTGTTGAGAGCTCCTTCGTCTGTGATTGTGCTGCGAGTTGCCCTCGCCCTTTGGTTGTATCAAATTATTATTTTGTTGTTATATTTATTGGTTGTGTGTTGCGTTTCTTTCATCTTATGGTGCCAAGCGCCATTATCTTTCTCAAAGTTTTTTTATATAAATCATTTTAAATTGTAATGCCAAGTTAACTTATTATTGGATATTGTCTTTTAGATAAACTCTAAAAGCACTATTGTAAAAGGTTCTTGATTTTATGGTGGCAAGCCGCCATTATTGTTTTTAAGGCTCACTCTTTAACCATTTGTTAAGTTTTGTAAGTTACATGAATTTGTTGTTATTTAAAAGTGTTTAGTATTGGCTATTTAATAAATTCTGTACACAGTCTGCTGTTTCGATATTATTGGGTGGAACTCATTAGATAGTCGTCCTATAAGAAAACACTTGTCAACATCAAGCAGGTTTTTACCAAGTTTGACCACCGGAATGATGGTGCTCTCCCGCCACTGCGCACCAGGAGTGGTTGAAGATGACGAGAAGATGTCGCTTGTAGTCAGATGAGAGATGTCTAATCATATGGCTGTGGATCCGATCAGGCCCAGGAGCTGTGTCGGGACAATGTGCAAGGGCACTGAAGAACTCCCATCTGTAAATGGGGAGTTATAGGATTCACTGCGTCATGTAGTGAATGAGAGGACGTTCACATCCAAACGCCATTTGAGTGTGTGAAAGACTGCGGGCTAGTTCTCCGACGCAGAGCTCCGGCCAGAGCGCTCGGCAATCGCGTTTGCGTTGGTCCAAACTCGCCATTTATGGTAATGCGGGGGTCACATGTTGGTGCCTGGTACTCGAAAAGACGTTTGATCGTTGCCCAGGCTGTGTGAAGGTGAAGTATGTCACCCAGTGGTGAGATGTATCTCTCCCAACACTCCTGCTTCCGTTGTTTGATAAGGTAGCAAACACAGGCACAGAGCTGTTTAAAGGCTATGAGGTGCTCCCAAGGAAAGGTGCCGCTTATGCCGCAGTAGAGCACGCTGACGCCCCTTAATTGCTTCAGCGACTTCTGGCGACCACCAAAGGACTGCCATATGCCTCGGACACCCTAAAGAGTGGGGGATCGCGTTTTCCGCCACAGAAACAACTGTATACAGTCAGCTGCTCAACCATCACATCGATGTTACCGTGTGGGGGAGATTCAGCGGTGACAGCAGAGGAAAAAGTTTCCCAGTCCGCCTTGTTCAAAGCCCATCTGGGCAGGCGTCCGTGGGCCTGACGCTTGTGTAGTGACAGGAAGGTGGGGAGGTGGTCAGTACCACCCAGGTCGTCATGTGCACTCCAGTGGATTGATGGGAGAAGTCCTGAGCTGCAGACTGATAAATCAATGGCCGAGTAACTACCATGAGCCACACTGAAATGTGTGGCAGCCCCAGTATTTAAGAGGCAGAGGTCGAACTGAGACACTCAAGTTTTGACATCCCTGCCTCGGCCAGTAGCCGTGGCACCACCCCACAAGGGGTTATGGGCATTTAAATCTCCCAGAAGTAGAAAATAGAAAGGGAGTTGCAACTAATACATTCCGGGGTACTGCGCCATCTGGAGCAAGATATACATTGCATTCAATTATTTCCTGTGTCGTCCTTATTCTGACATGCACAGCTTCAAGACAGGTTTGAAGCACATGTTGACTACAGACCGACTTTAGCACATAAACGAAAACTCTACCCAACACTCGATTAAAGTTTCTATGGTCCCTGTAATATCCCTTATAGCCACAGAAGGCAGGGGTCCACATTGCTGGGAACGAGGTTTCCTGGAGGGCAATGCCATAGCTCAGCCAGGCAGTGGAAAAAACTGCCGCAATTGCACTAGAGGATGGCATCATCATGAGCCTGGGAAGGAATGGAACACTGAATGAGGCAATTTACTCCTCAGGCTCACCTGCTGCCACCGACATTTTGTCAGAGCAGTCTATATCCATTATGTCTGAGGGTCTGGCGAGAACTATGACCTCAGCGCACATCAAAATCTCCACATCATCAGGTACAGAGCTTGTAGGTATTGGTGGTAAGGTTGCCACCGAAATGTTCTCGGTCTGAGGGGTTTCCTTTTTTGGATTTCTCTGGGTGGTCCTTGTGTTTCCCTGGCTGGGAGGACTTCACTGGCTCAGTCTCTGGGACTGAGGATGAGCGTGAAGCCCTAAAACCAGGTGCTTTTGGGCTCTTCAGCCACTGGCGGGTGTTGTCTTTCCCACTAGCAGAAACCTGGGAAGAGAGTGACCCAAAGGACCCTTTCCTCGCGAGAGAAGCTGATGAAGACCTACCTGTCTCCAGCTTAGAAGAGGGGATCCAATGGTCGGGGGGTAGTGTGCCCGAAGTAGGTGGTGCAGGAGCAACAGGGAGGGAAATGCCCCCCACCACCAAGGGAGCTGACTTCGGTTGGCAGAGCTGATGGTGCCTTAACTCTTGTAGCGGTGGCGTAAGATGATGTCAAACGCACATACTGCTGGCATTTAAGTTTTCTCTTAGCCTCAGTGTATGTCAGTCATTCCAGGCTCTTGTACTCCATGATTTTCCATCCTTTCTGGAGGATCCTGCAGTCTGGCGAGCAAAGCGAATAGTGCTCTCCACAACTGACACAGAAGGGAGGCGGGGCACATGGAGTACTGGAATGTGATGGGCGTCCGCAATCTCGGTATGTGATGCTGGAAGTACAGCGGGATGACTGTGGCCAAACGTCCAACTCTTAAATCACCACGTCAGGGGAAGCATATAGGGCTTTAGATCACATCCATAGACCAACGTGTTGACCTTCTCAGGCAATGTATCACCCTCAGAGGCCTAGATGAAGGCACCGATTGCAACCTGATTATCCCTTGGCCCCCTGGTGGACACGTAGAATGAAATGTACACCTCAACACTCTAAATTGGTGCACAGCTCATTGGCGGACTACAAAAGAAGGTCCTTGTGAAATACGATACCCTGGACATATTTAAGTTCTTATGTGGCATGATGGTTACAGAAACAACCCCTAGCTTGTCACAAGCGAGTAACTCCCATGTCTGGGCAGAGGATGCTGTTTTGATCAAGACTGACCCAGATCTCATTTTGTACAAGCCCTCCACTTCTCCAAACTTGTCCTCTGAAAGCTCAACAAATAACTGATGCTCGATTATCATGAAAGATGCCCCATCAGCTCTCGAACATACAAGGTATCATGGCGGATAATATCCACTGCCATCCTTAGCCTGACGTTCCTCCCACGGCGTGGCCTAGGAGGGGAACGATTTGGAGTTGTACTTCTGTGCACTGAATTGAGCTCGTGATTGCGTAAAGACTGCTGGTGTTTCATGTCTAGGAAGAGATGATGGAATACACTTCATTGCGTGTCAACCACCCTGATGTCACCAACCAGGTGCCCTCACCACAGGTGCCACCAAGCCGCAGCAGAGGACACCTGGCAGGATGGCCATTGTCGGGAGCCCTGATGCCCTAGGGAGATGGGCATCTACCCCATGGCATACATGGGGAGTTAACGGCGCAGGTATCAGCAGAGCTATCCCTGTGTGGTCAGAGGGCTACAACTGTCAGGTTACATGGAGACTCCACCACAACAGACTGGCTACCATGCTTGATATCAGGTGCAAAGAAAGTCCATAGAGAGGTGTCCTCACCCAAGAGACGGAGAATGGACAGGACTGCATTGTGGCAACGAGAAAGTGGGCTGAAGGTCTCAATGCACGATTGACACAATGCACCATGTAAGGCGCCCTTCCCCAATTGGCTCGCTCTTCGAGAAAATTTTGGAGAATGGAGGTCAAAATCTACATCGGACCATCACATAAAGGTCGAAACTTGTGAAACTCCTTTTAGTCGCCTCTTACGACAGACAGGAATACCTCAGGCCTATTCTAACCCCCGGACCTACAGGGGCAACGATCTAGTAAGCACGATTCTATATGCAAACCTTTGCATTCCATCTACAACATACCCTGCGAGCCACCTAATGGTTTGTTGCGTAGTGTACTCTTGGTACCACTATCTGATCCCTCCAGCCCTGCTCTACTCGTGAACAGTTCGTGGGAAGAATAATTGTCGGTAAGTCTCTGCATTGGCTCCGATTTCTCGAATTTTCTCCTTGTGGTGAATACACGAATTGTATGTGGGGGGAAAAATATGTTGTCTCACTTCTCCTGAAAAGTACTGTCCCGAAATTCGAGTAGTAAATCTCTGTGATGTCGAACGTCAGTATTAGAGCAAAGTATGTGTCACCCCACTTTCCATTGTTGCCAAATTTATTCCAGAGAGCAGTGCTGACGTTATCCAAGACGGCAGCATGTCGACTTGGCAACAGCGCATGACATCAGCCGAGATGACTGCTTTCGGCAGGAAGATAGCCCAATTGACCTATGTCCACTAACCTAACCCCCAGAAAAAATTGGCGCCAAATTCAAATTCCAACATGATAATGCATGCAAAACCGTATTTGTCTTTATTATTATTCATTATCATCATTTATTGACATTCATTATCATTTATTGACATTCATTATTATTATTATTATTATTATTATTATTTCATTCTTTCTTTTCTCAGACATTATGTCTTGTCAAAAATGGAAAGTAATGCGGACCTTGACCAAGCGTGACTTCCTTTTAACTTTATGATATATGTTATATTGCATTTAGGAACTTACGGGTAATTGAACATGTATCAATAATTACAAATTTCTGTAGTTGTATATATAAGTTTGGATGTAGCTGTATTGCGCTGATTTACTGGTGGATATTGTGTGGTATGACTCCTGTAGTTGATAGTATAATTGGTACAATGTCAATTTTATCCTGATGCCACATGTCCTTATTTCCTCAGCCAGTTGGATGTATTTTACAATTTTTTCTCATGTTTTCTTTTGTATATTTGTTGTATTGGGTAAGGATATTTCGATCAGTTGTGTTAATTTCTTAATTTTATTGGTGAGTATCATGTCAGGTTTGTTATGTGGTGTTGTTTTATCTGTTATAATGGTTCTGTTCCAGTATAATTGGTATTCATCATTCTCCAGTACATTTTGTGGTGCATACTTGTATGTGGGAACGTGCTGCTTTATAAGTTTATGTTGTAAGGCAAGCTGTCTATTATTTTTGCTACATTGTCATGTCTTCTGGGGTGTTCTGTATTTGCTAGTATCGTACATCCGCTTGTGACGTGATCTACTGTTTCTATTTGTTGTTTGCAAAGTCTGCATTTATCTGTTGTGGTATTGGGATCTTTAATAATATGCTTGCTGTAATATCTGGTGTTTATTGTTTGATCCTGTATTGCAATCATGAATCCTTCCGTCTCACTGTATATATTGCCTTTTCTTAGCCATGTGTTGGATGCATCTTGATCGATGTGTGGCTGTGTTAGATGATACGGGTGCTTGCCATGTAGTGTTTTCTTTTTCCAATTTACTTTCTTCGTATCTGTTGATGTTATGTGAACTAAAGGGTTATAGAAGTGGTTATGAAATTGCAGTGGTGTAGCCGATGTATTTATATGAGTGATTGCTTTGTGTATTTTGCTAGTTTCTGCTCATTCTAGAAAGAATTTTCTCAAATTGTCTACCTGTCTATAATGTAGGTTTTTTATGTCTATAAATCCCCTTCCTACTTTCTTTCTGCTTAATGTGAATCTTTCTGTTGCTCAATGTATGTGATGTATTCTATATTTGTGGCATTGTGAGCGTGTAAGTGTATTGAGTGCTTCTAGGTCGGTGTTACTCCATTTCACTACTCCAAATGAGTAGGTCAACATTGGTATAGCGTACGTATTTATAGCTTTTGTCTTGTTTCTTGCTGTCAATTCTGTTTTCAGTATTTTTGTTAGTCTTTGTATTTTCTTTTAGTTCTTTTTTAATATTTGTATTATCTATTCCTATTTTTTGTCTGTATCCTAGATATTTATAGGCATCTGTTTTTTCCATCGCTTCTATGCAGTCGCTGTGGTTATCCAATATGTAATCTTCTTGTTTAGTTTGTTTTCCCTTGACTATGCTATTTTTCTTACATTTGTCTGTTCCAAAAGCCATATTTATATCATTGCTGAATACTTATGTTATCTTTAGTAATCGGTTGAGTTGTCGATTTGTTGCTGCCAGTAGTTTTAGATCATCCATGTATAGCAAATGTGTGATTTTGTGTGGGTATGTCCCAGTAATATTGTATCCATAATTTGTATTATTTAGCATGTTGGATAGTGGGTTCAGAGCAAGGCAGAACAAGAAAGGACTTAATGAGTCTCCTTGGTATATTTCACGCATAATCTGTATTGGCTGTGATGTGATATTATTTGAATTTGTTTGGATGTTATGTGTGGTTTTCCAATTTTTCATTACTATGTTTAGGAACTGTATCAATTTTGGATCTACTTTGTATATTTCCAATATTTGTAGTAACCATGAGTGGGGTACACTATTAAAAGCTTTTTGGTAATCAATGTATGTGTAGTGTATGCGACCTTTGTTTAGTTTTAGCTTGATATGTCACCTCAGCATCTATTATCAGTTGCTCTTAACATCCTTGTGCTCCTTTGCAACAGCCTTTTTGTTCTTCATTTATAATTTTGTTCCGTGTTGTATATGTCATTAATTTCTGTGTAATGACTGAAGTTAATATTTTGTATATTGTTGGTAGGCATGTTATGGGGTGATACTTGGCTGGGTTTGCTGTGTCTGCTTGATCTTTAGGTTTCAGACAAGTTATTCCACGTGTAAGTGTATCAGGGAATATGTATGGGTCTGCAATGCAACTGTTAAATAATTTAGGTAGATGTTAATGTGTTGAGGTGAACTTCTTTAGCCAGAAATTTGCAATTTTATCTTTTCCAGGGGCTTTTCAATTGTGCGTAGAATTAATTGCTCGGGTGACTTCATGTTGCAAAATTATCACTTCAGGCATTTGTAGTATCATCTTGTACGTGTCTGTTTCTGCTTGTATCCACCGTGCATGCCTGTTATGTAGTACCGGGTTTGACCATATGTTGCTCCAGAAATGTTCCATGTCTGTTATGTTTGGTGGATTGTCTAATTTTATGTGTGTGTTATCTATTGTCTGGTAAAATTTCTTTTAGTTTCTGTTGAATGTTTGGTTTTGTTTCCTTCTATTTTCGCTTTTTTTGTATCTTCTAAGTCGTTTGGCCAATGCTTGAAATTTCTGCTTCTTTTCATCTAATTGCTCTATCGCTTCTTGTTGTGAGATTTTACCTAACCTTTTTCGTTTTTTTTCTGACATTTCATTTCTTATAAATTGTGTTAGCTGTCCGATGTCTTTTCTCAGTTTTTCTATTCTGATCTGTAGCCTGTGTTGCCATGCTGGTTTTGTGGGTTTTTCTGTGTGTTGGTTGGTTCTGATCTCTGCCTAGTGTGTATATTTAGTGTAGTGAGAGCTCCTGTATGAACTAGTAGTTGTAACTCTTCCATAGTTGTGTTTTCATTTATTTTGTTGTGTATGATTGTGTTGATAGTTTTTATTGTTGTTTCGACTTGTGTGTTATTTGGCGGTCTATCCAAGAATGGTCTAATGTCTGTATTTGTGTCTTTGTATTCTATATATGTCAGCTGAAATTTTTCTTCTTTATCTAACATGTGTGTCACTTCGTGTTCTATTTGTGCTTGTTCTGGTGGCTGTCTTAAAATTTCGTTTTCCTCTGATTGTTTAATTGATGCGTGTTGTTCTTTGTTTGCTCTGGGACGTTTGAGTCAATTACTGTATTTTCTTCTTCTTCTGATTGCACATTACTTTGTTCCAGTATTTGTTGTTTCATGTTTTCTAATTCTGACTGCAGTATCCTGTTATTTTTTATTATTACACGGACCATTTCTTTTTTTTTTGTTTTAGTGCGCAAAACTGCTATGGTCATTAGCGTCCGGTCCGTGACTTAGGAAACAGTAAAAAACGAAAATGGAAACCAGCAGCAATGTGAACGAGACTCAAAAAATTGGAGAAACTAAAAGCAGAAGGAAAGCTTAAAAGTCCACTACAGAAAGGGGTTGGTTGACCCCAAAAAAAGAAAAACTTCAAATGACTGACGTCATATCACTGGCACTAATAAACTCGAGAACGCGATCGGCCCAGAGCGTGTCATCTGCTAAAATGGACCATATATCAGGTGACAGCTGTAGACGGGCGCGTAACGGAGTAAAATAGGGGCACTCAATTAAAAGGTGTCTTACCGTCCACAGCTGAGAGCAGTGGGGACAGATTGGGGGAGGATCGCCGCTTAAAAGATGCCGATGGCTAAAAGGACAGTGCCCTATCCGAAGTCCAATTAAAATTACCTCTTCCCGACGACGCGTTCGGGAGGAAGAGGTCCAAGCACAAGGAAGAGCTTTCACGTCCCGCAATTTACTATGGGGAAGTGTCGACCAATGTGCGTGCCATAAATGAACAACACGACGACATAAATCGCTCTGTAGTTCGGCGAAGGGAATCGATCGAATAGCTGGCCGAAGAAGAGAGACTGCAGCCTTGGCCGCTACATCGGCTGCCTCATTTCCATAGATACCAACGTGTCCTGTGAGCCAGAGGAACGCCACCGAGACGCCCCCCCAGGTGGAGCAAGCGCAGACAGTCCTGAATCCGGTGGACCAGAGGGTGGACAGGGTAGAGAGCTTGCGGACTGAGTAGAGAGCTGAGAGAATCTGAACAGATAACATACTGTATCCGCTGATGGCGACGGATGTATTGGGCAGCCTGGAGAACAGCGTAAAGCTCCGCAGTGTACACCGAACACTGGTCGGGAAGCCGAAATCGATTTGGGGTGTCGCCAACAATATAGGCACTTCCTACACCAAACGATGTTTTTGAGCCATCAGTGTAAATAAATGTGGCTTCCTTCAATTGTGCACGTAGAGCAGCAAATGCCCGACGATAAACAGGTGAAGGGGTACCATCCTTGGGAAATTGACAAAGGTCAGGGAGCAAGCAGTTCCAGGGACGGAGCCAAGGCGGTGCTGTACCCCAAGTTATCAAGAAAGTTTTAAGAAAGTGGAAGAAAAGAGAATGGAGCAGTTGACAGAAGCGGAATCACGGTGCTAGTCGGGAGGAAGGGCGGCCTGCATACCCTACATCAAAGGAGGCGTCGAAAAAAATGTCATGGGCTGGATTAGCAGGCATGGAAGACAGATGGCTAGCATAACGACTCAGGACTGCTTGCCGATTTGACAGCGAAGGTTCAGCAGTCTCAGCATAAAGGCTTTCCACAGGGCTCTTGTAAGAAGCTCCAGACACTAAACGTTATCCACGGTTGGTTGGTTGTTTGAGGTTTAAGGGACTAAACAGCAAGGTCATCAGTCCCTTGTTTCAAATATGCTCCATTCGGCTAATGGGACATCTGAGGAAAGTCAGAACAATAAAACGGAAAAATGTAAAAACAAAATGAGGGAAGTCGGCAAGAAAACGAACCCAACCCTATGCTGAAGCAGCATAGGCAAGTCCACCTGTGACTTAAAAGGTGCAACCGCTAGAATGTAGAAATACATATGGGAAAAGGAGACTAACCAATCCTAAAAAAGATAAAAACAGAGTAAAAGGGGAAGAAAAGAGGATCTCTTTCAGGGAGGTGAATCGGGAATCTCCAAACACGGCTTACAGTGGGAGACACCCAAACACTCACTCACCGCCCTGCCCCAACACCAGAGAGAGATTAAAATCCTTAAAACTGAAAATAAAAACAACTTTCCCGGAGGAAACCAAGAACCAGAGAGACCATCCGGTAATCGTCAGCCAACATCAAAGGTGAAGTGTGGGGGAGTCTGTACTTAGCACGCAGAGCCAAAAGAAGGGGGCATTCAACCAAAATGTGGGCTACTGACTGGAAGGCTCCACAACCACAAAGTGGGGGTGGCTCATCACGCAAAAGAAAACCATGGGTCAGCCTGGTATGGCCAATGCGGAGACGACACAGTGTGGTCAAGTCCTTTCGGGAGAGGGGAAAGGAAGAACGCCACGGGCCTGGTGTCACCTTAATAGCTCGAAGTTTATTAGACAGGGGAGTAGCCTCCCAAGAATTGGCCCATGACTGTGCGAAGTGGGATTTGATGTGAAGCCGTAAATCCGCTGCAGGAGGGGTTACAGAAAATGGGAGGTGGGGGTAAGTGACTGCTCCCCCAGCCAAACGATCAGCGAGCTCATTACCTGGGATACCCACATGGCCAGGGACCCAAAGGAAGTCAATGGAACAAGCAGCACGGTGAATATCAGCGAGATGGTCATGGATGGCAGAGACCAAGGGATGGCGCAAAAAACACCGCTCAATAGCAAGAAGGCCACTCATCGAGTCCGTACATAACAAAACACGGTTGTGTTGGGACTGTTTAATAAAGGTAAGGGCCTGGGAAATTGCCACCAATTCCGCAGTAAACACCCCACATGTAGGTGGCAGCAGATGATTTTCCGCTCCAACAGAGGACGTGAAGGCATATCCAACATGATCAGCAGATTTAGAGCCATCAGTGTAAAAAAACAACAGTATCCTGAAACTCCCATAAAGTTGGCGGAAAAAGGAACGGACCACCACCGGGAGGATGGAATCTTTCGGACCTCGGCGGAGATCCATCCGAATTCGAGGCCGAGGAACTAACCAAGGAGGGGTGGAGGGGAGGGAGCGAGGAAGACAGGACAAAGAAGGAAGCTGAAAATCACGGCATAGAGACGCAAGGCGGAGCCCAACCGGTAAACCCGGCCGAGGGTGGGAGTCGGGTGGGCGACGTCCATGGTCTGGGAACAGCATAGAATAGGAAGGATGAGTGAGAGGAACGGATAGTGAGTGCATATGACACCAGAAGCTGAGACCGCCAAACAGAAAGGGGGGGGGGGGATCCCAGATTCACCCAGGAGACTATCAACAGGGCTAGCAGGAAAGGCACCGGTGGCCAAACGGATACCACGATGGTGGACTGGTTCCAGCACGTGCAGTGTAGAAGGAGCAGCGGAACCATAAACTTGACAACCATAGTCCAAACGAGACAGAACTAGAGCACAATAAAGACGGAGAAGGAGGGAACGGCCCGCACCTGAAGGGGAGTGGGCAAGGAAACAAAGGACACTGAGTTTACGGAAACATCCTACCTACAGGAGTCTGATATGGGGCAGCCAAGTGAGCTTGTGGTCGAAAAGAAGACCCAGGAAACGAAACTGTGGGACCACAGGATGTCGTTGTGCAGCAAGATAGAGCTCTGGATCAGGGTGGATCGTAGTACGGCGACAGAAGTGGACCACCCGCGATTTTGAAGGAGAGAATTGAAACCCGTGTGAGAGGCTCCATGCAGAGGCACAGTGTATAGCTACCTGGAGCTGCCGTTCTGCAGATGCCATCGAGGAGGAACTAACCCAAATGCAGAAATCATCCACATACAGGGCAGGGGCGACCAAGGGACCGACAGAGGCCTCAAGTCCATCGATAGCAAGGAGGAAAAGAAGGACACTCAAGACAGAACCCTGTGGGATGCCCGTCTCCTGGGTCTGTGGAGAACTAAAAGCAGTACCAACTAGAGCTCTGAATGACCGATGGATCAGGAACTGGCGGATAAAAATCGGGAGTGGGCCCCGAAGACACCACTGATGAAGGGTAAGTAAGATGTGATGGCGCCAGGCCGTGTCATAGGCCTTGCGAAGGTCAAAAAACACCGCAACCAAATGGCGACGCTGGGAAAAAGCCTGCGAAACTGCGGATTCCAAGCGAAGTAAATGATTGATTGGAGACCGTCCCTCTCGAAAGCCACGCTGGTAAGGGGACAATAGATCCCGAGATTCGAGGACCCAATTGATCCGACGGGCTAACATCCATTCAAGTAACTCACAAACAACATTGGACAAACTAATTGGCCAATAGCTGTCAACAGGTAGGGGGTTCTTACCAGGCTTAAGGACAGGAACCAGAAGGGAAGGGAAGTCACCCTGGAGCCAGATACGGTTAAACACCCAAAGAAGATGTTGCCGTTGTGGAGCACTGAGATGTTGAAGCAGTTGGTTATGAATGGAATCTGGGCCAGGGGTCGTATCATGAGAAGAAGATAGAGCAGAAAGAAATTCCCATTCAGTAAAAGGTTCGTTGGAAGATTCTGACTCACAAGGGGTGAAACATAAGGTGGAAGCTTCAGCCAGCTGTTTTTGATGAAGGAAAGCAGCTGGATAGGGGGCTGACGCTGACGCCACTGCAAAATGGGTCGCAAGATGTTCTGCAAGAACTAATGGGTCCGTAGCGTGAGCCATTTGGGGAAGAGCACCTTACCTAGTGTCTCCGACGTGTGCCCTCCTAGTACATTCCACCTTTTCTTTCACGTCTTCATCTGATACTAGGGAGCATAGCCAGCACGGTGGCTAGCCCGTGTGGTGGGGTCGCTATGTACCCTTTTGGTTGAGCCCCCTGAACACACAGGGATCACACTTCTGAGCTGTGACCTCCTCATGCATGCCTTGTAGTGGTTGCTCGTCATCCTGGAGCATTGGAACTCCTGGCAATGGCCGCTGTGCCAGACGGCCCTTGCTGTGGCTGGGTGGCGTCCATGAGGAGAGCCCCTGATCGGAGTGGGTGGTATCAGGGCGGACGCTATGCAAATGAAACGCATACAGGTCCAGAACTCTGGCCGTTCTTCTGCGGCCATCTCTCTGCATGGAACTGATTCCTCAAGTGCTGTTTCTCTTGCCCCCTTCGGCCTTCCCTTCCATGGCTACCCCCTGGGAAGAGGGTCAGGCCCGTCGGCTAGTGGCAAAACCTTTCCCCCATTATCTAGTTTGCACCAGGACTGATGGAGATACTTTCACCAAATACCAAACCTTTATTCTTTGTGGAACACATTGAAGACAAGTTTGGCGAAATGGACTCCCTGAGCAAGATGCGGTCGGGTTCATTGCTGATAAAAACTGCTTCAGCTGCCCAATCTGTGGCCCTTCGTGCCTGTACCCATCTTGGCACAATTCCTGTGTCCATTACCCCCCACCAGTCTCTAAATATGGTACAAGGTGTGATTTTTCACAGGAACCTCATCCTTCAAACTGATGAGGAACTTCGCGACAATCTCGGACGGCGGGGTGTTCACTTTGTTCGGCGTGTTCAGAAGGGTCATGAAGACAATCGTATTGATACTGGTGCCTTTATCCTGGCCTTTGAAGGGGATATCCTCGCTGAGAAAGTTAAGATTATGGTCTATCGCTGTGATGTGAAGCCGTACATCCCACCTCCTATGCGGTGTTTTAAGTGCTTGCATTTTGGACACATGTCTTCTCGCTGTTCACAGGCCCCTCTCTGTGGTGACTGTGGACGTCCACTCCATGAGGGGAGTCCCTGTGTTCCACCTCCTGTGTGTGTAAATTGTCATGGTAGTCATTCTCCACGTTCACCAGATTGCCCACTATATAAGAAGGAAAAAAAGATAAAGGAGTATAAGTCCCTAGATCGTTTAACCTACACAGAGGCCCGTAAGAAATATGCACGACTTCACCCTGTGTCCATGACAGCTAGTTACGCCTTGGTTACATCTACACCCCATTCCTCCCCCTCCCTTGCCACCATCCCAGACCCCTCTCTTCCCCCGTCCCCTGCGGCTCCCACACCTCCTCTGGGCGCTGCTCCCCCTCCCCAGCCGGAGAAGTGTCCCACTCCTTCGGCGTCTGCCGATCAAGGGCGCCTCTCCCGGGATGCCCCTTCCAGCACCTTCCAGGCCAAAGGTCTGCTGCCACGCGACGACCGCGAAAGCCGCGGTCTGTCGGACCACAGGTCGCCCGGTCTCTTTCTGTTCCTGATCTTGCTGCAGCTGGCTCCTTTATGCCACACAGCCCTCCTCGATCTCAGCCTGAAAAGAAGAAGAAACATGAGATAAGCCCTGGGAGAAAGAGCCTCTGGTGTCACCGGAGGTCCCTTCCCCGACTTCACAACCGGATTCTGACCTGTCGTTCATGGATGTCGCCCCCTCCTTGTCGGTGACGGGTGGGGACTCGGCGGGATGACTGGATTTAGCGTGTTCAGCCCCCATTTAAACCATCGTTCTGTGGTTCTCCATTGGAATTGTAATGGATACTATCGTCACCCTCCGGAATTGAAATCCCTTCTTTCGTCCTACTCTGCAGCTTGTGTGGTTCTCCAGGAATCTCATTTTACTGATGCTCACTCTCCGACCCTCCATGGGTTCCGTGTTTTCTGTCGAAATCGGGTCGGACCCCTGCGGGCTTCTGGTGGCGTTTGTACATTGGTCCGTACAGACATTGCTAGCACGTGGATTCGTCTTCAAACTACATTGGAAGCAGTTGCTGTTAGGGTCCACTTAGACTCTGCGGTCACAGTTTGCAATCTTTATCTCCCTCCTGACAGGACTCTTACACCTGCTGCCTTAACTGCCCTTCTTCAGCAACTTCCTCCCCCCTTCCTCCTCCTTGGGGATTTTAATGCTCATCATCCCTTGTGGGGCAGTGCCTTTCCATCTAGACCAGGTGTCCTATTAGACCAATGTATTGCAGACCACGTCCTGTGCCTTCTTAATGATGGCTCCCCTACTCATTTCAGTGCCGGTCATGGTACCTTTTCTGAAATTGATCTTTCTCTTTCTTCTCCCTCTCTCCTCCCTTCATTACACTGGTCGCCACACGACGACCTGTGTGATAGTGACCATTTCCCGTTGATTATCACGCTCCCTTCCCGCTCCCCGATGGACAAGTTACCTCGTTGGTCTTTCCAACTCGCCGATTGGCCTCTATACACTGCACAGGTCCTGTTTTCTCCCTCTTTGTCGGGTTGTATTCATGACTTCCTACGTGACGTGTCTGACGCGATTGTTCGAGCTGCTAGCCTTGCTGTCCCGCGCTCATCTGGACCATTTCGTCGCCAGCAAGACCATGGTGGAGTATGGCCATTTCCATTGCCATCCGTGATCGCCAACGAGCTTTGCAACACTTCAAGAGGCACCCATCCGTAACCAGCCTAACTACCTTTAAACGCCTCCACACAAAAGCCCGTTATTTAATCAAACAGAGCAAGCGGATATGTTGGGAACGATTCGTTTCTTCCCTTGGTTCTACTGTCCCTCTTTCATGGGTATGTGCTACACTTCCCTCTCTCCAAGGTTGCCATCGGCAGTCCAACCTCCCAGGCCTTCACCTCCCAGATGGCATTTGTACGGACCCATTAGCTCTTGCAGAACATATTGCGACTCATTTTGCAGTGGCATCAGAGTCAGCCTCCTATCCAGCTACTTTCCTTCACCAAAAACAGCGGGCTGAAGCTTCTACCTTATGTTTCGCCCCTTGTGAGTCAGAATCTTACAACGAACCTTTTACTGAATGGGAATTTATTTCTGCTCTATCTTCTTCTCATGATACGGCCCCTGGCCCAGATTCCATTCATAACCAACTGCTTCAACATCTCAGTGCTCCACAACGGCAACATGTTCTTCCGGTGTTTAACCGTATCTGGCTCCAGGGTGACTTCCCTTCTCAGTGGAGGGATAGCATTGTGGTTCCTGTCCTTAAGCCTGGTCAGAACCCCCTATCTGTTGACAGCTGTCGGCCAATTAGTTTGACCAATGTTGTTTGTAAGTTACTTTAATGGATGGTAGCCCGTCGGTTCAATTGGGTCCTCAAATCTCAGGATCCATTGTCCCCTTACCAGTGTGGCTTTCGAGAGGGACAGTCTCCAATCGATCATTTCCTTCGCTTGGAATCCACAGTTCGGCAGGCTTTTTCCCAGCGCCGCCATTTGGTTGCAGTGTTTTTTGACCTTCGCAAGGCCTATGACACGGCCTGGCGCCATCACATCTTACTTACCCTTCATCAGTGGGATCTTCAGGGCCCACTCCCGATTTTTATCCGCCAGTTCCTGATCCATCGGTCATTCAGAGGTCGAATTGGTACTGCTTTTAGTTCTCCACAGACCCAGGAGACGGGCATCCCACAGGGTTCTGTCTTGAGTGTCTTTTTCCTCCTTGCTATCGATGGACTTGTGGTCTCTTTCGGTCCCTTGGTCGCCCCTGCCCTGTATGTGGATGATTTCTGCATTTGGGTTAGTTCCTCCTCGATGGCATCTGCAGAACGGCAGCTCCAGGTAGCTATACACTGTGCCTCTGCATGGAGCCTCTCACACGGGTTTCAATTCTCTCCTTTAAAATCGCGGGTGGTCCACTTCTGTCGCCGTACTACGATCCACCCTGATCCAGAGCTCAATCTTGCTGCACAACGATTGCCTGTGGTCCCACAGTTTCGTTTCCTGGGTCTTCTTTTCGACCACAATTTTGTAATGGAGGTCAAACCCCAGAGGGGACCAAGGAATGCCAAAAGGAGGAGATGATTATGCAACATAGCCGAATTGGAAAACCAACAGAACCAGGAGGATAGCGGGGGCCAACATAAGCAAGGACACCAAGAGAGGGAGAGGAGAGGGCTAGGGGAAAGGGGAAAGGAGCAAGGAGGGGAAAGGAGGGAAAGGGAAAGGAAAAGGAAATGCAGCCCTGGAGCGAAAGAAGGCTGCAATGGCTCGGGGCCCGTGCTCGCCACGCACGTATCCACATAAGAGTTGTGTACCCCCTGGGGGGGAGGGGGGGTTCCACGGTGGTGGAGAGAGTCAAGACGCTGAAGAATAGACAGCCAAGCAGAGGAGTGAACTATGCTTCCATAGTCCAATATCAAGGGCACTAAGGCAGAGGCAGAGAAGGACCACTCGGTCCGCTCCGCAGGAGGTACCACTCAAGACACGGAGGATGTTGAGGGATAGCAGACAGCGAGCCCAAAGACAGGAAACGTGGAACGACCACCACAGTTTTCTGTCAAACATAAGACCCAAGAATTTAGCGACGTCCGAAAACGGAAGGTTGACAGGTCCTAGATGTAAGGAACGTGGAAGAAACTCCTTACGTCGCCAAAAATTAACATAAACGGTCTTACTGGGAGAAAAACGGAAACCGGTTTCGATGCTCCAAGAGTGGAGGCGATCGAGTCATCCTTGAAGACGTCGTACAAGATGGCTGGTCCGTTGAGAGCTGTAGTAGATCGCAAAATCGTCCACAAAGAGGGAGCCTGAGACATCAGGAAGGAGACAATCAATAAATGGATTTATGGCAACGGCAAACAGTACAACACTCAGCACGGAGCCCTGGGGTACCCCGTTTTCTTGGAAGAAAGTACGGGAGAGAGTAGTTTTCACTCGCAGTCTAAATGTGCGCTCTGCCATAAATTCGCGAAGAAAAAGGGGCAGCCGACCTCGAAAGCCCAAGAGAACAGTGTGCGGATGATGCCTGTCCTCCAACAGGTATCGTATGCTCTCTCCAGATCAAAAAATATTGCTACTGTTTGGCGTTTCCGAAGAAAATTGTTCACCATATAAGTGGAGAGAGCAACAAGATGGTCAACTGCAGAACGACGCTTTCGGAAACTGCATTGGGCAGGTGGTAAAAGACTGAGTTACTCCAGCCACCAAGCTAAACGGTAATTCACCATACGCTCCAAAACCTTACATACACTACTCGTGAGAGAAAAGGGGCGATAGCTGGAGATGTTGGTCCTTTCCAGGTTTCGGAATACGAACGACGATAGCTTCTCGCCATAGTCTGGGAAGAGTACTGTCGGTCCAATTTCGATTATAAATGCGAAGGAGGTAACGCAGACTATGGGTTGATAAATGCAGCAACATTTGGATGTGGATACCTTCCGGTCCTGGGGCGGAGGAGCGAGAAGAAGAGTGCATGTTGGAGTTCCCGCATGGAGAAAACAGCATTGTAGCTTTCGCGGTTTTGAGAGGAGAAAGCAAGAGGTTGCACTTCCGCTGCACGTTTCTTCGGGAGAAACACTGGCGGGTAATTAGAGGAGCTCGAAATCTCAGCAAAGTGTTGACCCAATGAGTTAGAAATGGCGACGGGGTCCACTAACGTATCATGCGCGACAGTGATCCCAGAGACTGGGGAGATACTAGGCGTGCCAGATAACCGTCGAATCCGACTCCAAACTTCCGAGGAGGGAGTGAAGTTGTTAAATGAGCTAGTAAAGAATTTCCAGGTTGCCTTCTTGCTATCGCGGATGACGCGACGGCATCGCGCACGGAACTGCTTATAGCGGATACAGTCGGCCAAAGTAGGATGGTGGCGGAAAACGCGAAGAGCACATCGACGCTCACGTATTGCGTCACGGCATGCTTCGTTCCACCAAGGAACTGGGGGGCGCTGGGGAAATGCGGAGGTGCGTGGTATTGAACGTTCCGCAGCCGTAAGAATAAAGTCTGTAATATGTGTGACCTCGTCGTCGACGCTAGGAAAGTGACGGTCATCGAATGTCGCTAGAGACGAAAAAATTGTCCAATCGGCTTGAGTAAACTTCCAGTGTCGCGGGCGCATGTATTGCAGTTGAGGCTGTAGTCTAAGGACACCTGGAAGGTGGCCACTCGAGTGTGTATCATCAAGGGTGAACCATTCGAAGCGCCGAGCTAGCGGAACAGTACCGACCGAAAGGTCCAAATGAGATAAATTTGTCGTGGAGGAAGACAAAAATGTAGGGACCTGAGTGTTGAGGCAAACTATATCCGCTTGGTGGAAGATGTCTAGCAATAGTGAGCCACGTGGACAAGGATGTGAAGATCCCCAAAGCGAGTGGTTGGCATTGAAGTCCCCAACCAGCAAACAGGGGGGTGGAAGCTAACCAAGAAGATTAAGGAGATCAGCTCGTGCCATTGGTGTGGACGATGGGATGTATACAGTACAAAGAGAAAAGTTATATCCAGAAAGGGAAAGACGGACAGTGACAGCTTGGAAGGAAGTGTTTAAGGGGATTGGGTAATAATGGAGAGTATCATGGAGAAGAATCATGAGTCCTCCATGTGCTGGAGAGCCTTCAACAGAGGGGAGATAAAATCGGATGAACTGAAAACGGGGGAGAACAAAGCAGTCATGGGGACGCAGCTTTGTTTCCTGAAGACAGAAGATGACCGGCGAGTAGGATAGTAAGAGGATCGACAATTCATCCCGATTGGCTCGAAGGCCGCGGATATTCCAGTGGATAATGGACATAGGGTGAACAGAAAATGGAGGAATGTGACCAAGGTTGCCGTCAACTCAGCGATTACTCAGATACTGCGACCAACAGCATGAAATGGCAGTCAGCCTAAGGCAGAAGATCCTGATCCATAGGTTGTTCAGGAGCAGCTCCTGCCACCAGCGATCGGCCGGTTGATCGGCCGCCAGCAGTGCGCCTCGGCGACACAGAAAACGGCCGAGGGCAATTACCGCCAGGTGGTGCTGTAGATGAGAGACACCTTGGTGGAGAAGGAGATGAACTGGGTTTCTTCCTAGCCTTTTTTGAAACATGATGTTTAGATGAAGGAGGAACCGATGGTTGTGAAGTTGGGGTACGTAAAAAATCTTCAGGAGTATGCTCTTTTTTCGAAGTCTTGGTGTCTGACATTTGGGCTGGAGATTTATCAGAACCCGATGAAGGGTTTTTTTTTTTTTGTGGTTTTAGGGCGCACAACTTCAATGGTCATTAGCGCCCTGACTACGTTAAGAATGCACCGCGAGGGACAAGTTTAAAAACAACAACTAAAAGGGAAAATACAATAAAAGTCAGACTGACAGGCATAGGATTAAAAAACAGCATCATCAAATGTCCTTAGAGAGGTTTGTCAAATTGATAAAACGAAGAACACGAGCAGCTGCTCGTGGGTCATCCGCTAAAATGGCATCTAAAGTACATGGCAGGTTAAGATCTAAGCGCATTGTGTTAAAATCCGGACAGGACATTAAAATGTGGCGGACCGTCAGCAATTGCCCACATGGGCAGAACGGCGCCGGCGCAGCCGTCAGCAGATGGCGATGGCTGAACCGGCAGTGTCCAATGCGTAACCGGGCCAAAACGACCTTCTCCCGCCGAGAAGGGCGGGAGGAGGACGTCCAAGCCGCGGGAAGAGGTTTCAAGGCCCGAAGCTTGTTGTCTGTAAGTGCAGCCCAATCGCCATGCCACAGCAACAAAATGCGCCGACAAATGACCCTGCTACAATCTGATGAAGGGACACAACAAGAAGCTGTCCGAGGCTGGAGGACCACAGCCTTGGCCGCGGCATCTGCAGCTTCGTTCCCAGGGATACCGACATCGCCAGGGACCCACATAAAGCTAACCAGAGAACCGACGTCCACCAGCTGCTGAAGAGAGCGTTGGATCCGGTGCATGAAAGGGTGAACCGGATACGGATCACTGAGGCTCTGGATGGCGCTCAGGGAATCGGAGCAGATGACATAAGCAGAATGTCGGTGGTGGCAGATGTAAAGAACAGCCTGGTAGAGGGCAAAGAGCTCAGCTGTGAAGACCGAACAATGGCCATGGAGTCGGTATTTGAAACTTTGTGCCCTGACAATAAAAGAACACCTGACCCGTCATTGGTCTTTGAGCCATCTGTATAAATGAAGGTCATATTGATGAACTTCGAATGAAATTCAACTAAACGGGAGTGGTAGACCGAACCGGGGGTAACCTCTTTTGGGAGCGAGCTGAGGTCAAGGTGAACGCGGACCTGAGCCTGGAGCCAAGGTGGCGTGTGGCTCTCGCCCACTCGAAAGGTTGCAGGGAGTGAAATATTAAGGTGTTGAAGGAGGCGACGAAAGCGAACTCCAGGGGGTAGCAGGGCAGAGACATACAACCCGTATTGACGGTCGAGAGAGTCATCAAAAAAGGAACGATAAGACGGGTGGTCGGGCATTGACAGTAGCCGACAGGCATACCGACAAAGCATTATATCGCGCCGGTAGGTGAGTGGCAATTCGCCAGCATCAGCATGAAGACTCTCTACGGGACTAGTATAAAACGCTCCGATCGCAAGTCGTAAACCCCGATGTTGTATGGAGTTGAGGCGGCGTAAGATGGATGGCCGTGCAGAGGAGTATACGAAACTCCCCTAATCCAGCTTGGAGCGGACGATCGACCGATATAGACGAAGCAGGACGGTTCGATCCGCTCCCCACGACATACCACTGAGAACACGGAGGACAGTTAAAGAACGGGTACAACGGGCAGCCAAATATGACACATGGGGAGACCAGCTAAGTTTCCTGTCAAATATAAGACCTAAAATTTTTGTTGTCTCCACGATTGGGAGAGCAACGGGACCGAGTCGTAAGGACGGTGGGAGAAACACTTTCTAGCGCCAGAAGTTAATACAGACCGTCTTCTCGGCAGAAAAACTGAAGCCATTGGCGACTCTCCAGGAGTAAAGACGGTCAAGAGAATGCTGAAGACAGCGCTCCAGGACACGTGTACACTGCGCACAGCAATAGATGCTAAAATCGTCCATGAAAAGGGAGCCTGATACATCAGCTGGGAGGCAATCCATTATTGGATCGATCGCGAAGGCGAAGAGAGCGACGCTCAAAACTGAGCCCTGTGGCACCCCATTCTCCTGGCTAAAGGTGTCTGACAGGACAGAAGCCACACGTACCCTGAACTGTCGATCCATTAAAAAGGAACGAATAAAAAGAGGGAGGCGACCGCGAAGGCCCCATGTATGCATGGTGCGGAGAATGCCCGCCCTCCAACAGGTCTCGTAAGCCTTCTCCAAATCAAAGAACACAGCCGCGGTCAGGCGCTTCCGCAAGAAGTTATTCATAATGAAGGTCGACAAGGTAACCAGATGGTCAACAGCAGAGCGGCGCCTATGAAATCCACATTGTACATTGGTAAGTAGGCGTCGAGACTCGAGCAGCCAAACTAATCGAGAGTTAACCATTCGCTCCATCACTTTGCAGACACAGCTGGTAAGCGAGATGGGTCGATAACTGGAAGGCAAGTGCTTGTCCTTCCCAGCTTAGGAATCGGGACAACAATAGACTCGCGCCAGCATGCGGGAACATGTCCCTCAATCCAGATGCGATTGTAAGTACGAAGAAGAAAACCTTTAACCGCAGGAGAAAGGTTCTTCAGCATCTGAATATGAATAGAATCAGGCCCTGGAGCGGAGGACCGTGATCGGCCAAGTGCGTTATCGAGTTCCATCATGGTGAATGGGGCATTATAACTTTAACGATTCGAGGAGCGGAAGTTAGGTGGCCTAGCCTCCTCTGCCTGTTTGCGGGGGAGGAAGGCAGGGTGGTAATGAGCGGAGCTCGAAACCTCAGCGAAACAGCGGCCGAAGGCATTGGAGACATCCTCAGGGGGCCACAAGGACGTCATTCGCGACCGTCAAGCCAGAAACTGGTGAGTGGACCTTAGTGCCAGATAGCCAGCGCAGGCTACCCCAGACAACAGAAGAAATAGCAGAACTGTTGAAGGTGCTTGTGAAAGCAGCCCAGCTGGCTTTCTTGCTTTCTTTAATAATACGACGACACTGAGCACGTAATCGTTTATAATTGATACAATTCGCCACTGTATGGTGGCGTTTAAAGGTGCGTAAAGCACGTCGACGAGCACGTAAAGCGTCTCTACATGCTGCGGTCCACCAGGGGACCGGTACACGATGTGGAGAAGAAGTAGGGTGAGGGGTGGAATATTCAGCAGCAGTGAGAATGACTTCCATGAGGTGTGCGACCTGACGATCGCAGCTTGTGAAGGTTTGATCCTGAAAGGTCGCCCTGGAAGAGAAGAGCCTCCAGTCTGCCTTGGAGATGGTCCAACTAGTTGAGCACGGAGAGGGGGTATGCTGCAGGAGATGGATAACACACGGGAAGTGGTCGCTCGAATATGTATCAGAAGTGCATATCACTCAAACGGGCGTGCAAGTTGGGGAGTACATATAGAGAGGTTTAAATGGGAATAGGTGTGAGATGTGTCCGAAAGAAAATTAGGGGCGCCAGTATTGAGGCAGACAAGATTGAGCTGGTTGAAAAGGTCTGCTAACAGGGAGCCCCTCGGGCA
The DNA here is from genome assembly GCF_023864345.2 of Schistocerca serialis cubense. NCBI lineage: Eukaryota > Metazoa > Arthropoda > Insecta > Orthoptera > Acrididae > Schistocerca > Schistocerca serialis. The sequence goes on along the minus strand of NW_026047583.1, from coordinate 23,957,061 downwards.
GGATTCTGGAGAGCCCCAAAGGGGATGGTGGTCATTGAAGTCTCCAGTTAACAAAAATGATGCAGGTAGCTGAGCAATAAGTTGCATCATGTCTGCCCTGGTAACGGCAGATGACGATGGAGTGTAAACGGTACAAATGGAAAATGTAAAAGTGGGGAGAGTAATGCGGATGGCAACTGCCTGCAGGCCGGTGTGCAACGTGATGGGATCGTAGTAAATATCATCCCGGACCAGCAACATAACCCCTCCATGAGCCGGGATTCCTACCACAGGGGTTAGATCAAAACGCACAGAGGTGTAGTGTGCCAAGGCAATTTGATCGCATGGGTGTAGCTTCGTTTCCTGGAGGGCTACGACGAGCGGACGGCGCAAGCGGAGCAGTAAATTCAAGTCCTCTCGGTTGGAGCGAATGCTGCGAATATTCCAGTGAATAAGTGCCATCATAAGAAGAAAAGGAAGATGAAATAAGGGGTCACCTCGAAGGCCGCTGACGGCCTGGCTTCGAGCGAGCACTGCCACCGCTATCAGTAGGCGGACAGTCATCGTCCATTGGGTCTATAGGTTCATCGGCCATCGTGGGAAGATGGCCGGGAGGGGGAGCTTCCTCCGCCGGTGAACGGCCACATGTTCGGCTACCAGCGGTGCGGCCAGGCGAAACGGATGACGGCCTGGGGTGGCAACCGCTGGGTGGCGCAGGAGAAGAAATGCGCCGTGGTGGAGAAGGAGAACTGTGCTTCCTATGAGCCTTCTTGGAAGGACGTTTGGTGGAAGTACCGGTCGAAGGCTGGGAGGTCGAGGTACGTAGGAAGTCTGCATGGGACGGTTCCTTCTTGAAGGCCCGTGCATCGGACTTTTGGGTCTTCGTCTTAGCAGAAGCTGCTGAAGGGGCTGGTGTCTGTGGGGTGATGGGAGGAAAAGGAGACTTCGACCGCGCGATCTTAGCACTGGCCGAACGGACGACCGTGGTGCTGAAGGTCAGATCGCATGTCTGGGTTGCCACCTCCCTGGTAGTCCGAGGAGAGGCGAGGACAGTACTGTATTTCCCAGCTGGGAACAGCGTGGGCTTCCTACTAGCCAATAGCTTGCGAGCAGTAGCGGTGGACACTTTCTCTTTCACCCGAATTTCTTGGATACAGCGTTCTTCCATATAGACAGGACAGTCGCGGGAGGATGCGGCATGGTCACCCTGACAGTTCACACAACGAGGAGATGGAGGTGGACAGTCACCCTCATGGGCATCCCCGCCACAAGTGACACATTCAGCCGCATTGGAACAAGACTGTCGAGTGTGATTGAAACGCTGACACTGGTAGTAGCGCGTAGGTGTCGGGACATAGGGGCGAACAGAAATAACCTCGTAGCTCGCCTTGATGCGCGATGGCAGCTTAACACTATCAAAGGTCAAGAAAAGTGTCCGGGTCGGTACAAGGTCATTGTTGGCCTTTTTCATGACCCTATGGACAGCCGTCACGCCCTGCTCAGCGAGGAAAGATTGAATCTCCTCGTCAGTCAGTCCGTCGAGGGAGCGAGTATAGACTACACCATGAGACGAATTTGAAATTCGGTGAGCCTCCAACCGGACAGGGAACGTGTACAGGAGTGTGGCCCAAAGCAGTTTTTGTGCCTGAAAGGCGCTCTCAGTTTCTAGTAATAAGGTACCGTTGTGCAACCTAGTACAAGATTTGACAGATCCGGCTATGGCATCTACGCCCTTCTGGATAACGAAAGGGTTGACAGAGGAAACATCCTTTCCGTCCTCAGATCGAGAAACGACGAGGAACTGTGGGGCAGGCGGTAGTACTTTTGTCACTGGTGGCTGGTCATGTTTCCGTTTTTGGGCAGAAGTCGAGAGAGATGGAGTGAAATCCATTGCGGAGGAATCCCCCATGATTGCCAGCGTCTCCGATGGCGCGCTCCTTCCTTGTGGGGACCCTCTCAGAGGGCACTCCCGCCTTAGGTGAATGTTTACTCCTCAGGTCACACCTCCCGAGAAACAGACGGAGGGACCAATCGGCATGGTCAGAAGGTATCAGCTCAGGCAAACAACCCTCCCCGGGCCTGGCCTTTACCAGGGGGTATGCGCGTGCCTTACATGTCTACCCAGGGCGGGGAATCACGCGTTACCCCGTCACCGGCTACGCGTGCGAACGCGTGGGTCGGCCTTCAGGGGCGCACAGGGAGAAAGGAAGAAGAGGAAAAAGGAGAGAGAGAGAGAGAGAGAGCTAGCGAGAGAGAGAGCTAGAGAGAGAGAGAGCTAGAGAGAGAGAGAGCTAGAGAGAGAGAGAGAGAGAGAGAGAGAGAGAGAGAGAGAGAGAGAGAGCTAGAGAGAGAGAGAGAGAGAGCTAGAGAGAGAGAGAGAGAGCTAGAGAGAGAGAGAGAGAGAGAGAGAGCTAGAGAGAGAGAGAGAGAGAGAGAGCTAGAGAGAGAGAGAGAGAGAGCTAGAGAGAGAGAGAGAGAGAGCTAGAGAGAGAGAGAGAGAGAGCTAGAGAGAGAGAGAGAGAGAGAGAGAGAGAGGACAGACTGTCTCAAACGCCGAGGCGGAGACCAGAGAAGGCAAGGAGAAGAAGGTAATGAGAAGGCAAGGAGAAGAAGGCAATGAGAAGGCAAGGAGAATAAGGCGATAAGAAGGCAAGGTGATTTTGCAGGGGAAAGAGTAAGGAAGACAGTGAGGTGGAGAAGAGCAAAGAAAGGAACCAACCAAAGGTAGGAAGAAACGAGAAGTGAAAAAGCAAAATGACCGCAAATAGAGGTCGTGGAACCGTCCGTCTCCGGACGCAGGCGCTAACTACCCCCGTGAGGGGGAGGGACTCCTTTTAGTCGCGTCTTACGACAGGCAGGAATACCGCGGGCCTATTCTAATCCCCGGACCCGCAGGGGGGCCGATGAAGGGTGAGCCATAGAGTGGGCAGGCGAAAGTGGTGAGGTTGAACGGGTGATCGTTGCCCTGGCTGATCTGACGACCGTGGCACTAAAGGTAAGGTCACAAGTCTGCTTGGCCGCCTCCTTTGTTGGCCGAGGAGAAGCAAGGACAGTGCTGTATTTTCCTGTCTGAGGCACGGTGGGCTGTCGACTGGCTAATAATTTTCAAGCAGCAATGGTCGACACCTTTTCCGTCACTCTGATTTCCTGAATGAGCTTTTCGTCTTTAAAAATGGGGCAATCTCCAGAGGAAGCAGCGTGGTCACCCATACAGTTGATGCAACGAGGGGATGGAGGTGGACAAGCACCCTCATGGGCATCCTTGCCACACGTAACACATTTGGCCGGATTGGAACAGGACTGGCTGGTGTTATTGAATCGCTGACACCGACAGCAAAGCGTAGGGTTTGGGATGTAAAGGCGAACAGAAATTATCTCATAGCCTGCTTTGATTTTCGATGGGATTTGAACTTTGTCAAATGTCAAAAAGACAGTACGGGTTGGAATGATGTTCTTGTCAACCCTTTTAATGACTATGAACTGCCGTTACACCCTCGTCAGACAGGTAGTGTTAAATTTCCTCGTCGGACAATCTGTCGAGGGAGCGAGTTAAAACGACACCACGTGAGGAATTTAAAGTGCGGTGCGCTTCAACCCGGACAAGGAAGGTGTGGATCAATGAAGTATGCTGCAATTTTTGTGCCTGGAGGGCACTGACTGTTTCTAACAAGGTGCCAGTTCGTAATCTGGAACAAGAATTTACAGAACCTTCAATTGCGTCGACACCTTTCTGAATAATGAAAGGGTTGACCATGGAGAAGTCGTGACCTTCGTCAGACCAAGAAACAACAAGGAACTGTGGCAACGATAGAAGGACTGGCTGTGGCTGAGACTCATTGAACTTACGCTTGTGAGCTGACATAGTAGAAGATGAGGTGACCATTGCTAAAGTATCCCCCATGATTACCGGCGTCTCTGATGGCGTGCTCCTTCCTTGTGGGGGCCCTGTCTGAGGGCTCTCCCGCCTTAGGTGATTGTTCACACCTCAGGTCACACCTCCCGACAAACGGCCGGAGGGACCAATCGGCACTTTCGGAAGGTAACAGCTCGGATAATCACCCCTCCCTGGGCCTGGCCATTGCCAGGGGGTACGTACGTATCCTACCTGTCTACCCGGGGCGAGGAATTATGCGTTACCCCGTCACTGGCTATGCATGGAAATGTGTGTGTCAGCCTTCAGACATGCACAGGGAGGAAAAAAGAGAAAGGGAAAAACAAAGTAAGGCAAAGGAAAGAAGAGAGGTCTCAAACACTGCAGCAGAGAGAAGGGTATAGAGAAGAGGTAAGGAAAGGAGAAGGACAAAGGAAGGACGAAGACTAGCAACCAGAGATAGTGACGAATGTGTTACATTTTCGAGCGTCCATCTCCGGACATAGGCACAAAACATACTCCTAGAGGGGGAGAAAGGGAAGGAAGGAGGCGGCGGTGAGGGGGGGGAGGGGCGAAGTTGGGGGATGGGGAAGGATGCAGGAAAGGAAGGTATGCAGCCCGAAAAGGAAGGAGGGCCACATTAGCTCGGGGTCCCTTGCTCGCTACGCACGTATCCACAAAAGAGTTGTGGACCTCCTGGGGGCTCACACTGATGTGTAGATACGCTCAGTACTCGTAAACTATCCAAATGACGCATAGCAGAGCCCGCAGATCCACTCGCAAAGTAACTCAGTAGACGTGTGCAGGTACCCCCCATTGCACTACGTCCACAGGACCGTGAAGTGACGCATCCATCTGATTTCAGACGGCGGACAGGCCCTGCTCTGATTCCGCAAGCGTGAGTTGGCGCGGTCGATGCGCTCGCCACCTGTGAAAGCAGACACAGACGTCCGTCCAGGATCGCAATCCGTCACAACCCCCGAGCCGCAACCACCAAACTCTGGTGAAAGTCAGCTACTTAGTCAAGAGAGGTGAAGTATAGCTATATTCATGTGTACGGTTGAGGATTAATTGGGTAGCGATGTTTCGGGGTAGCCTGGTCAATGCCGAGGAGAGGATGGTCTTTTAATGTAAGAGGGCGAGATAGCTCTGTGACCGCCAAAGGCAGAGAGATTGGTCGAGTACTATGCACGAGGTCTTAGAAATATGTACATCATTGTCTGGTATACTTTGATCGTTTTTATGTGTTCGAGAATTAAGTGTGAATGGACGTACTGGGCAATCGTCTATCAATGTCCGCAATTATACTTGCAAAGTAGAGGAGGTGTGGTTTAGGTATGACATTGAAATTAGGAAAACATGCTGTCATATGATTGGCCAGTGTGCTTTATTACGAGGACAAGGTGGGCGTCGGAATATTGTTATCATTCGTTTGTGTTTAAGAATATAGTTAAATGCCGTATCCTCAGTGTGACGGGTGTTTATGTCAGTAAAAGTATTTGCTTATTTGACTACGTGTATGGGTAATTTAGTACATTTTATTGTTCACCGAATATGACTATCTGTGAAAAAAGGAATTATAATAATTTTGTACAAGCATTTACGCCCCCACATTGAACCCAGCTCAATAGAACATAACAGGGTGGGTGGCATATAAGTAGAACAAGTTCTGTGAAAGCGTGTGTTGAAGGAGTGAGCGAGTGGATGACACGACTCATCTACGACTGTATCATTAGGACATGTAAATAAATGTCGGATAATCTAAATTGAGGTCTTTTTTCTTTTGAAGTTGCTTGGAGTTATGTTTGTCTATTTGTTCTAAATGCATACTCATCTATGCTTAGAAAGGGAGAATGCTTTTTTATTATTAAGTGAGTTTTGACAGGAGTGAATATGAGAGTATTTAAGATTTGTGAGTGGAAATTGTCAGTGTAGAGTGAATGACGACGGGTTCGCTGGTTGGGGGAGACACTGTTTACATGTCGAGTTGAAGATGCAGCGGTGGATAGAGATCTGCGCTATTCAGAAATCCAATTGTGCAGTGTATGTCGTTAGACAATAGCTGGAGAGCAGGTATAGTGAGAGAGCCCACTTCGGGATACTCGTCCTGGGGCTGAGTAAGCAGCTGTTTAGATGGACTGATATGTGGCTTTGACATGCCGCCGCCGGCGCTCGCATTTCAGGCGAATGGTCAAGACAAAGTCCTGTTGCAGTAATTGAGGTCATTCTGTTTGTAGACAGGATGCAGAAGGTAATGGATATGTCTTTCTCCTACTTAAATTGCATGTATCAGATGCGCAAAGATCTGGAAATGGGATCAGCTGAACGATGTGTAAGATGTGACTAAAGCCAATTGTATGATCTTCCGCCAAAATTCAAACTCCCTACCAAAATCGGACATCTTGAATGAGGCCCGCTGCTGGTGGCGATGTGTACTAATCCAGCTGGTCTCCGGACCTCGTGGCGAACACACGCGGATGATATAAATAATAATAAATAATAAATCATAATAAATAATAATAATAAATGATCATAAATGATAATAAATAACTGGAGCAGCTGTCCGAATGCAGAGACCTGTTTGAGTGGATGGATCTGTAAGAGTTAACTTTGATGTCCTCTAGACGACCGAATACCAAAGTAATAGTATGTGTTGGGCGGCTTTGGTGATCAAGTCAGAATTTGAGAAGATGATTTGGGTTGGAGTGTTATTAGATGGGATGTAGATTGTTCGGTTGACTACTTCCGCACATTTACTTCCTTTATTTAGCTGAGTGAAGATCGATTGTTTTGTGTTGGATACACCCTTATCTGTTCTCTAGACCTGGGACAGACCTTAGTTGACGTGTAAATTATAGCCAAGATCTCGAATATGTTACGTGACAGACCGGTATTCGAGAGTGGAAATATCATTTGGCGTGTGTTTGTTTCTAGTTAGACAGTGGTTTACAGCATGCTGCACATAAATAAAGTTCGGTGTTTGTAGAGAATTAATTTGAAGTCTATATCTTGGGAATTATGATGAACTAGTGATCGGTAGGGTGTAGCCTAGTGCATGATATTGAGAAGTACAGCTAAAATGGTGTAATATTATGGAGGAAGTACATGTGTTCTTGCAGTCTATGAGTCTGAGGATGTTTGTAGAAAAGCGAACAGATAAGGAAGAAGAGACAGTAAGGTGTTTGTGCTGAGGGGGGACGATAACGAATTTGTAGAAAGAGTTCTGAGTGTGACTTAGGTCCGCTGATGTAAGAGGGAAGATTAGCTCTGAGTGTCGGGTCTGTAGAGAGAAAGAGCAGGTTGACTGTGCTTTCCTAGGATTGGAGAGCATTGCTGAATACAGACGCTGTAGGAATAGGATATTTTTTTTCGCATGCTGTAGAGATATACTGGATAAGTGCACTGTTTTGTGTCAAATGTGTATATACTGTATTGTGAAGTTAATGTGGTTTACATTGTGTAGCGTTTGTATATAATGGATTGTAAAGTTACTATTGCTTATGTTACGGGATGAGTAGAGAGGATGACCGCTGTGTGTGTGTGTGTGTGTGTGTGTGTGTGTGTGTGTGTGTGTGTGTTTGTTGAGGGGGCTGTGGAGGCAATTTAGCGATCTCTGTAAAAGTAAGCACAGGAAGCCTCAGAAAGGAAAGCTGGTTGGTACTTCGATAGCGGGTCCTTAGGCCTGTAAATTCGATAAGAAGGAATAAGAATGATTAATCGGTTGTACTGGGATATAGGAGGGTTTAGAACATTTGCATATGTTGAGAGCTGGATAGGTAGTTGAGGAGCGCATTCAGTATTATTTTGGTGAACAAGTTCTGTTAGGGTAAGAATTTGAATTTACAAATAAGCTGAGAAAACACGAAAGCGAGCGTTAACTATTTTTGGGGGCACTATACAATTTCGGAGAGGTTGACTGGGCTCTTTTTTTTTTTTTTTTTTTTTTAATTTTAAGATGATTGTTTTAGATTGTGAGGGGAGGGAAGCACTGGCATGTGTGTGTGTGTGTGTGTGTGTGTGTGTGTGTGTGTGTGTGTGTATACTCACTCTCGGCTATTCTGATAACAGACGTGAAGGTGGAGATGTGTCGCATATAGACCGGCAAGCAATGGAATGCGGCCTTAACATGTGTGTTGAACTGCACTGAGCTAGGACGGTGACGGTGGCCTGGCTTGGATAGTCATGTTCGGTGTGTAGGTGATATGAATTTCTCAGGTGTTAGGTGTGAATACGGCTGTCATCAAGTCATGTTTGAGTCGTCGAACAGAGGCCTTTGAGCGAATTTGGAAAGATTAGGAGGGTACCCGTGGTCTAGGGGTAGCGTCTTTGATTCTTAATCAATACGTCTTCGGTCCCGGGTTCGATTCCCGCCACTGCCTAAATTTTGATAAATAATAAGCATTGGCGGCCGAAGACTTCCGGCATAGGAAGTCAGCCTCATTCTGCCAACGGCCTTGCCAAAGAGGGCGCAGGAGCGGATAGAGGTTCAGGGCACTCTTGTCCTAGGGGTGGGAAATTGCCCCTAAATGCGGAAGAATCAGCAATGATCAACGACATGAGGATGCAGAAGGCAATGGAAACCACTGCATTAAAGACACGTAACGTGTATCCACAGGACATGTGGCCTGTAATTAAAGAAGTGTCATGATGATCTCTCCATTGGCAAAAGATTCCGGAATAGTCCCCCATTCGGATCTCCGGGAGGGGCCTGCCAAGGGGGAGGTACCCTGAGAAAAAGATTGAATAATCAACAAAAGGATAACGTTCTACGAGTCAGGGCGTGGAATGTCAGAAGCTTGAACGTGGTAGGGAAACTAGAAAATCTGAAAAGGGAAATGCAATGGCTCAATCTAGATATAGTTGGGGTCAGTGAAGTGAAGTGGAAGGAAGACAAGGATTTCTGGTCAGATGAGTATCGGGTAATATCAACAGCAGCAGAAAATGGTATAACAGGTGTAGGATTCGTTATGAATAGGCAGGTAGGGCAGAGGGTGTGTTACTGTGAACAGTTCAGTGACCGGGTTGTTCTAATCAGGATCGACAGCAGACCAACACCGACAACGATAGTTCAGGTATACATGCCGATGTCGCAAGCTGAAGATGAACAGATAGAGAATGTGTATGAGGATATTGAAAGGGTAATGCAGTATGTAGAGGGGGACGAAAATCTAATAGTCATGGGCGACTGGAATGCAGTTGTAGGGGAAGGAGTAGAGGAAAAGGTTACAGGAGAATATGGGCTTGGGACAAGGAATGAAAGAGGAGAAAGACTAATTGAGTTCTGTAAAAAGTTTCAGCTAGTAATAGCGAATACCCTGTTCAAGACTCACAAGAGGAGGAGGTATACTCGGAAAAGGCCGGGAGATACGGGAAGATTTCAATTAGATTACATCATGGTCAGACAGAAATTCCGAAATCAGATACTGGATTGTAAGGCGTACCTTTTTCTCATGGTAACCTCCCCCTTGGCAGGCCCCTCCCGTAGATCCGAATGGGGTACTATTCCGGAATCTTTTGCCAAGGCGTAAACAGATATAGACTCAGATCACAATATAGTAGTGATGAAGAGTAGGCTGAAGTTCAAGAGATTAGTCAGGAAGAATCAATACGCAAAGAAGTGGGATACGGAAGTACTAAGGAATGACGAGATACGTTTGAAGTTCTCTAACGCTATAGATACAGAAATAAGGAATAGCGCAGTAGGCAGTACAGTTGAAGAGGAATGGACATCTCTAAAAAGGGCCATCACAGAAGTTGGGAAGGAAAACATAAGTACAAAGGAGGTAGCTGCGAAGAAACCATGAGTAACAGAAGAAATACTTCAGTTGATTGACGAAAGGAGGAAGTACAGACATGTTTCGGGAAAATCAGGAATACAGAAATACAAGTCGCTGAGGAATGAAATAAATAAGAAGTACAGGGAAGCTAAGAGGAAATGGCTGCAGGAAAAATGTGAAGACATCGAAAAAGGTATGATTGTCGGAAGGACAGACTCAGCATACAGGAAAGTCAAAACAACCTTTGGTGACATTGAAAGCAACGATGGTAACATTAAGAGTGCAACGGGAATTCCACTGTTAAATGCAGAGGAGAGAGCAGATAGGTGGAAAGAATACATTGAAAGCCTCTATGAGGGTGAAGATTTGTCTGATGTGATAGAAGAAGAAACAGGAGTCGATTTAGAAGAGATAGAGGAACCAGTATTAGAATCGTAATTTAAAAGAGCTTTGAAGGACTTATTGTCAAATAAGGCAGAAGGGACAGATAACATTCCATCAGAATTTCTAAAATCATTGGGGGAAGTGGCAACAAAACGACTATTCACGTTGGTGTGTAGAATATATGAGCCGGGCGACATACCATCTGACTTTCGGAAAAGCATCATCCATACAATTCCGAAGACGGCAAGAGCTGACAAGTGCGAGAATTATCGCACAATCAGCTTAACAGCTCATGCATCGAAGCTGCTTACAAGAATAATATACAGAAGAATGGAAAAGGAAATTAAGAATGCTTTAGGTGACAATCAGTTTGGCTTTAGGAAAAGTAAAGGGACGAGAGAGGCAATTCTGACGTTACGGCTAATAATGGAAGCAAGGCTAAAGAAAAATCAAGACACTTTGATAGGATTTGTCGACCTGGAAAAAGCGTTCGACAATATAAAATGGTGCAAGCTGTTCGACATTCTGAGAAAGTAGGGGTAAGCTGTAGGGAGAGACGGGTCATACGCAATATGTACAACAAGCAAGAGGGAGTAATAAGAGTGGATGATCAAGAACGAAGTGCTCGTATTAAGAAGGGTGTAAGACAAGGCTGTAGCCTTTCGCCCCTACTCTTCAATCTGTACATCGAGAAAGCAATGATGAAAATAAAAGAAAGGTTTAGGAGTGGAATTAAAATACAAGGTGAAAGGATATCAACGATACGATTCGCTGATGATACTGCTATCCTCAGTGAAAGTGAAGAAGAATTAAATGATCTGCTGAACGGAATGTACAGTCTAATGAGTACACAGTATGGTTTGAGATCGGAGAAAGACGAAGGTAATGAGAAGTAGTAGAAATGAGAACAGCGAGAAACTTAACATTGGGATTGATGGTCACGAAGTCAATGAAGTTAAGGAATTCTGCTACCTAGGCAGTAAAATAACCAATGACGGACGGTGCAAGGAGGACATCAAAAGCAGACTCGCTATGGCAAAAAAGGCATTTCTGGCCAAGAGATCTAATATCAAATACCGGCCTTAATTTGAGGAAGAAATTTCTGAGGATGTACGTCTGGAGTACATCATTGTATGGTAGTGAAACATGGACTGTGGGAAAACCGGAACAGAAGAGAATCGAAGCATTTGAGATGTGGTGCTATAGACGAATGTTGAAAATTAGGTGGACTGATAAGGTAAGGAATGAGGAGGTTCCACGCAGAATCGGAGACGAAAGGAATATGTGGAAAACACTGATAAGGTGAAGGTACAGGATGATAGGACATCTGCTAAGACATGAGGGAATGACTTCCATGGTACTAGAGTGAGCTGTAGAGGGCAAAAACTGTAGAGGAAGACAGAGATTGGAATACGTCAAGCAAATAATTGAGGACGTAGGTTGGAAGTGCTACTCTGAGATGAAGAGGTTAGCACAGGAAAGGAATTTGTGGCGGGCCGCATCAAACCAGTCAGTAGACTGATGACAAAAAAAAAAAAAAAAAAAAAAAAAAACGAGTACTGATGGTGTTTACAGTTATGTATACCGCATTATTTAGGATCAGTTTGATATTGTGCGCCGAAATTAGGAGCTGTTTGCGTGTCTGCCGACTGTGCAACATGACACCAGGTACATCAGGGCGAGTGTTTTTTGTATGAGAGTGATAGGTATACTCGATGTGTAAATAAAATGTAGGTTAAGTATTTGTGGGACGATATAGAATATGAGAGTGTTCGAGTTGGTTGTTATTTTTCTACTTAGAGGGTTTGTTAGATCGAATTGCTGAGGCGAGTAGCTACGAGAGCGCGAGGGATGTGATTTCAGAAAATCTCCGTCTCGCAGCGGTCAGCTAAAGATGGAGCGAGCAATGTTCTCGGCTTAGGTACTGCGGGTGTGCTCTGGCCATGTGCTAGACCGTGTGGATTAAACAACAGTATTAGGGTCATAGTTTAGCTAGAATATTTACAGAGGAATATGTCTGACACGAGTATAAAAGTCCAGACTGTGATATGGGCGGTCTCGCGCTCGTGGTGTGTGAGAGACGCAAAACAGACGATTTTGAGTCATCACAGGTGACTTAGGTCAGTGGCTTAGTTTGCCACAATTTTCTTGTATTGGTAGCGAGACACTAACTGACCATCAGATTTGAAGCGTGGTTCATTTGTATAGACAGAATGTAATATAAGTTAATGTAGGTTAGTACACGTTAGTAAACGGAAGGAAGCATTAGTGCATGTTAGCCAACGAACATGGGTCGGTAAAAGGACATAGTGGTCGGTAGGGACTTTAACTATTTCACTTCAAGTCCAGGTGGGCGTGGCAGTGGCGAAAATTGATTCGAAGTCTAGGTGGACGTGGCAGTTTACCACATCTGAGAGGTTAATTAATTGATCAGATTAATGAAGTAGTCATGCGAACTTTGTTACATTCACTTGCAGAGGTACTAAGCTAGGTGCGCGCGATGGCTCATGTGTACGGACGTGTGTTTTAGCGAAGATCTTGGATTAGATAATCGACACATGTGGGCTGAATAATGAGAATCAGGTGATCAGTTAACTTAGTGAGAGTATTCTTTGTCTGACAGAGTCACGTGGTCGAGCGCGTGTTGTGAGGCCAAGGAAGTTTCCAACTCGGTAGAAAAACATTCCAGTTTGAAAGTGTCGGTTCGTCTCTATCGGTCTTGAATTGCAAAGTTTATGGAGATGAGAGCGTCCTTTGTGCTCCATCACACGTACTGGTGGGGTCGTATGTGGCGTGAGGGTGGTTTGGACAAAGCAAGCGTGTCGGTTCCTGTCCATCGGTGCTGGGAATTTGCTAACTTTAGGACCGATATAGCTTTTAGTGTGTCACATGACAGAATTTACTTTCTTCGTATCTGCTGATGTTACATGATCTAAAGGGTTGTAAAGGTGGTTATGAAATTGCAGTGGTGTAGCCGATGTATTTATATGAGTGATTGCTTTGTGTATTTTGCTAGTTTCTGCTCGTTCTAGAAAGAATTTTCTTAAATTGTCTACCTGTCCATAATGTAGGTTTTTTATGTCGATGAATCCCCTTCCTCCTTCCTTTCTGCTTAATGTGAATCTTTCTGTTGCTGAATGCATGTGATGTATTCTATATTTGTGGCATTGTGAACGTGTAAGTGTATTGAGTGCTTCTAGGTCTGTGTTACTCCATTTCACTACTCCAAATGAGTAGGTCAATATTGGTATAGCGTAAGTATAGCTTTTGTCTTGTTTCTTGCTGTCAATTCTGTTTTCAGTTTTTTTGTTAGCCTTTGTCTATATTTTTCTTTTTGTTCTTCTTTAATATTTGTATTATCTATTCCTATTTTTTGTCTGTATCCTAGATATTTATAGGCATCTGTTTTTTCCATCGCTTCTATGGAGTCACTGTGGTTATTCAATATGTAATCTTCTTGTTTAGTGTGTTTTCCCTTGACTATGCTATTTTTCTTACATTTGTCTGTTCCAAAAGCCATATTTATATCATTGCTGAATACTTCTGTTAACTTCAGTAATTGGTTGAGTTGTTGATTGGTTGCTGCCAGTAGTTTTAGATCATCCATGTATAGCAAATGTGTGATTTTGTGTGGGTATGTTCCAGTAATATTATATCCATAATTTGTATTATTCAGCATGTTGGATAGTGGGTTCAGAGCAAGACAGAACCAGAAAGGACTTAATGAGTCTCCTTGGTATATTCCACGCATAATCTGTATTGGCTGTGATGTGATGTTATCTGAATTTGTTTGAATATTAAGTGTGGTTTTCCAGTTTTTCATTACTATGTTTAGAAACTGTATCAGTTTAGGATCTACTTTGTATATTTCCAATATCTGTAGTAACCATGAGTGGGGTACACTATCAAAGGCTTTTTGGTAATCAATGTATGCGTAGTGTAGCGACCTTTGTTTAGTTTTAGCTTGATATGTCACCTCTGTATCTATTATCAGTTGCTCTTTACATCCTCGTGCTCCTTTGCAGCAGCCTTTTTGTTCTTCATTTATAATTTTGTTCTGTGTTGTATGTGTCATTAATTTCTGTGTAATGACTGAAGTTAATATTTTGTAGATTGTTGGTAGGCATGTTATGGGGCGATATTTAGCTGGGTTTGCTGTGTCTGCTTGATCTTTAGGTTTCAGATAGGTTATTCCATGTGCAAGTGTATCAGGGAATGTGTATGGGTCTGCAATGTAACTGTTAAATAATTTAGTTAGATGTGAATGTGTTGAGGTGAACTTCTTTAGCCAGTAATTTGCTATTTTATCATTTCCAGGGGCTTTCCAATTGTGTGTAGAATTAATTTCTCAGGTGACTTCATGTTGCAAAATTATCACTTCAGGCATTTGTGGTATCATCTTGTATGTGTCTGTTTCTGCTTGTATCCACCGTGCATGCCTGTTATGTTGTACCGGGTTTGACCATATGTTGCTCCAGAAGTGTTCCATGTCTGTTATGTTTGGTGGATTGTCTATTTTAATGTGTGTGTTATCTATTGTTTGGTAAAATCTCTTTTGGTTTGTGTTGAATGTTTGGTTTTGTTTCCTTCTATTTTCACTTTTTTTGTATCTTCTAAGTCGTTTGGCCAATGCTTGAAATTTCTGCTTCTTTCATCTAATTGCTCTATTGCTTCTTGTTGTGAGATTTTACCTAACCTTTTTCGTTTTTTGTCTGATATTTCATTTCTTATAAATTGTGTTAGCTGACCGATGTCTTTTCTCAGTTTTTCTATTCTGATCTGTAGCCTGTGTTGCCATGCTGGTTTTGTGGGTTTCTTCTGTGTATTGGTTTGCTCTGATCTCTGCCTAGTGTGTATATTTAGTGTAGTGAGTGCTCCTATATAAACCAGTAGTTGTAACTCTTCCATAGTTGTATTTTCGTTTATTTTGTTGTGTATGATTGTGTTGATAGTTTTTATTGTTGTTTCGACTTGTGGGTTATTTGGCGGTCTATGCAAGAATGGTCTGATGTCTGTATTTGTGTCTTTATATTCTATATATGTCAGCTGAAATTTCTCTTCTATATCTAACATGTGTGTCTCTTCGTGTTCTATTTGTGCTTGTTCTGATGGCTGTCTTAAGATTTCGTTTTCCTCTGATTGTTTAATTGATGCGTGTTGGTCTTTGTTTGTTTGCTCTGGGATGTTTGAGTCCATTACTGCATTTTCTTCTTCTTCTGATTGCACATTATTTTGTTCCAGTATTTGTTGTACTTGTTGTTTGATGTTTTCTAATTCTGACTGGGGTATCCTGTTATTTTTTATTATTACACAGATCTGATCAGCTAGTCGTTGTTCTGTTAAAAATTTTAATTCTGGGTATCTGGTAATAAATGTTGTGTATACTTGTGATCTGTATCCAGTTGTGTTGGTTCCTAGGTTTGTTGCTTGGTAATAACAGAACATGAGGTGTTGATTAACTTCATCTGACCATCTCATCCTCTGTCTTTGTTTTCCTTCTAGGGTGGTTGCAGGAAGCATATCCTGCAAAACACCTCTATTTGGATTTAAATCATTTTCCAGTTGGCTAGCAGTGTCGTTACCATTGTGGGCGGGCATAGGGTTCAAGCGTCGTCCCCAACCATGACGGCGCTTGTCCGAGGCTTCTTAGTTCTGTCCTGAACCAAGTAATCACACTAAAAGGGGGGGTTAGCCCTATTAGTGGTTTGTTCTTTTCGTCGCCTTTTACGACTGGTAGAACATACCGGAGGCCTATTCTTTTCCCGGGCCTCCACGGGGTTTTTTATTATTATTATTATTATTATTATTACTATTATTATTATTATTTGACGCGATTTTCATAGCTTGGGAGTGAAAGAATAAGTGACAGCGAAAAATTCAAACTTCGTAGGATGAGGTGGACTTAGGTTAGTGCATATGGCCGAATTGGTTTCTTTTTTTTCGTTGGTGTGACAGATTATCGTGTTTGAATTTGAATTTGTGACAGATTTTTTGTTATGGATGTAAGGGAATTGGCTTTCTTGCCACAAAAATCGATCATCTTGAATAAATAATGATAAATAATGGTAAATGATAATAAATGCTATTAAATAATGGTAAATGATAATAATAATAAATAGAAGTACGCTTTTCCAGAGATTATGGCGTGTGAATTTGAACATGGAGGGATTATCTACGTTAGTGGAGGTAGACCAATAATAATAATAATAATAATAAATAATAATAAATAATAACTAATAAATGACAGAAAATAAGAATAATGATGAATGGTAATGAATAATAATAAAGGAAAGTGTGGTTTTGCAGCCATTATCGTTTTGGAATTAGAATTTGGATGGCATTTTCTAGTGGAGGTAGGCCAATAATAATAAATAATGATAATAAATGAAAATGAATGATAATGAATGATAGTGAATGATAATGAATGATAATGAATGATAAGACAAGTACAGTTTTGTATGCATTATCCTGTTGGAATTCAAGCTTCCCGCCATTTTTTCTTCTGGAGGCTTAGGTTAGTGGACATAGCACTCTTTCGGTCTATTTTACCGCCAAAATTAAAATTCCCTGCCATTTTTTCTTGAGTTTAGGTTAGTGGACATAGCACAATTGACCTATTTTCCCGTCAGAAGTCGTAATGTTGGATGACGTCATGCGCTGTTGCCAAGTCTGCATGCCACCATCTCGGATGACGTCATCGCCGCCATCTTGAATAAATTTGGCAACAATGTAAAGTGGGGCCACACACAGGTTGTCCCTCTACAGTTGTTGATTAAAAGAAACTGCTACTGAATGCAGTGTATCTCTCTCACAAAATATCGTGCAAGACATATCACCTTGGCATGGATAGTACGCGGAATGAAGTGATCTTAGAGGAAGCGGAGTAGCATCAATTGATGTCTTTATCAGAGGGGTTAACCCTCGCATAGGGGCTCAGGTTAAAGTGGTGTAAAAGAAACTGCTACTGAACATAACGTACGTACGCACTAGTTCCCTTTCCCCTTTGGAAGAACGGAGGCCATAAACGATAAAAGCCTTGTTCATGTACTTAGTATATGACAATAGAGGTCTGGTAACATGAACAAGTTACACCAAGGTAGTGTGAATATGACCAGTGTGAGTGTGTTGTAAGTGTTTTATTGTGCATATGAAGTGTTGTGTAAATGTGTGACTAACGGTAGCTGATGGCGGATACGAACTGATGGCCAATAGGTGCTAACAGAGATACTTCCAGTCGACAAGGAAATACAGACTATGACAAAAAAAAATAACCCATAACCATAGGGTGTACTAAACATGAATCATAACTATAAATTGATAATAACAAAACATGACATTGAAGTAATAATAATTGGCAAGAAATAAAATCAAGGGAATATTACCCGAACATAAACTTCTGAATCGGATCCGAAATCCGTCAGGGGATGTTTTTTAGTCGATTGACGAAGTGCATAAGGGACTGCGTCAGTAGAATCCGACAGAGTGTGTGTATATAACAACAGTGGCGTAGTATAAAATCTAATAGAAGAGCGTCTGGGGCTCAGTTCATTTGTGGTTGAGTGCCAAAGCCGTAGTGTGAGTGAAAATTGTCTAACAGTAATTGATGTATGAATTGTTTTCTGGTCAACCGAGGAGCCTAGGATTCGGTGACGTGTAAGTACAAGTTCACGGTGCGAATGAGCTACATGTGAGTGACTCGACTAATAAGTTCAGCAGTGCATTAGTGCAATTTGCAGACTTGAGTTGATGATTACATAATTTGCAGGGCAATGGAGCAACCTGCAGACAGTGCTAATTCAACCCGTCTAGTAACTGATGGGTGGGCAGTGCATTGGAGCTATCTGCGATACCGTGGTTCAGCAGCCCTAAGGGCGTCCGTCTGACTTAATAAAGAATTAGTGCAGGCACATGGGTCTCCTGCGATACATGGAATAAAAGTATCAGTGGCGTTATTAGCGATCTGCTGTACTAGGAAAATGTCGACTATTCAAGCAATAAAAATTAGCTCTGAAGCTAGAATAGCACGCATGCTTGCATAAATAGCATCACTTTATGTGTGCGCAGTACATAACAATAGATAAAATGAAAATCATGAACTATAAATCACTAGCGCTAGCATAATGACATAATTAAACACAATGACATATATTGACAGGAAAATAAAAACACAATGATGTATAATAATAACGCTGTAAGTAGTTGGAACAAATATTATGAATGGTAGTACAAGAGTTTCGCGTCGAAGGTAACGTGTGATGTAGGCTGTTGGGGCAACAGGGCGCGGTGCATGTGCTCTGGTATGTGATAGAAAGAAGTGTCGCAACACTACTGCGACCTTGACGGCAGCAGATGTGCATATGTGTTGTCTTAGCATGTGAGGCGTCTGCCTCAGCCTGAGACTGCTCAACGTTAACATGTAACACTTGCCATCTGGACCTGGCTGCTGGGCTGCATATGTGTTTGTTTTAAAACTGACGATAAGAAATTGAACTGAAAAGACAACTAGGCACAGTTCCCATAGCGCTTGCATCACCGGCTAATTAGAGGAAAGGTACGTATCTGACAATAAATCATCGGCCAATATTTGGGGGCAAGACTGCAACAAGGGAGAAGCGATATCTCGGTGTAATGGGTGGTAAGACCAAAAGACCGGTACTGTCGAAAGAGGGTACCTATCACATTGTAGGGACCTCCTCATCGACTGAAGAAGAAAAGCAGGATAGAACAATGACCACAGCGGTAGAGTGAAGTAAAAGGGGAGGACAAAAAGTAACTGCATAGCAACCAAGGAACAATCACCCACCGATATACAGCAGCTAGTGATTGGGGATCCGCTCCTGAACTGATTCATAGAGTTGAATCTTTCAAAGGAGTGAACAATCAGTGAAACAGAAAAAGAAGAACGGTAGCTCCAAACGTTTCCCATGGCAGAGAGAGAGAGAGAGAGAGAGAGAGAGAGAGAGAGAGAGAGAGAGTCTGAGCAGATCAGCAGGGCCTCTGCTGGTCAGAGCACACTGCACGCCACACAACACAGCCAGTGCCGGCCTCTGCCCTGCTTCTGCCTTGGCTGCCTGCATTGTGCAGTGCCCCATTGCATTTTGTGTTTCACATATGCCGTGCCGTCTCTGTGCTTCCTCTGCCGCGTGCAGTGTCTGGCGCACCTTGACTTAGCATCGCACTCCATCGGCGATCGTTTCAGTCGCACCTCCTGCCCTCTGGGCAGTTGATGCGAGCA
This sequence comes from Schistocerca serialis cubense, assembly GCF_023864345.2. NCBI lineage: Eukaryota > Metazoa > Arthropoda > Insecta > Orthoptera > Acrididae > Schistocerca > Schistocerca serialis. The sequence goes on along the minus strand of NW_026047583.1, from coordinate 23,937,815 downwards.
ACAGGATAGAGAGCCTCCTAGCGGAGAACATAAGAACTACTTGCAACAACTTGCTCGCAAGAGAACGGACGATTTGTCTCGGAGCAGGTGAATGGTGGCCGTTCACCACTCCCCACACCCTCGGAACTCGTCCGCTCAACGCTCACCCCACCGTTCTCGGCTCTAGCCAGAGCATTGAGCAAAGCAACTCAGGTGCCACTCTGGTCTCTGCGGTCTTAGCTCACGCAGTAATACAGCTCGCAGCTCGACCTGCTTGACTCAGCGCCTCTGCATCGGAGTTCGTCTTTACTGGATATTGTTCTTCGTAGTAATACCGGTATGTATATTACATAATTATGCTACGTATACATCATTTGTTTTTATTTTATTTTTATTTGTTTAAACTGATCAGATTAGGTTCCTGACGACTCCTCTTACTATAGGATTTTTTATTATGGACACTCGAATTTACGCTTTAATTACGAGCGAACTGATAAACATATCGCAAAATGTGATACACCAATATTTTCCTTGTTTTATTCTGCGTAAGGCTATATGCAGACTTTGGTCTTACAGTCAAATTTATATATATTTTTTCTTATTGTAGTACGGATTTTCAGATTTTAGGCGTCTTCGGAAGGAAACGTTCACTTTAAAAATATATGGCTTGCGATGTATTTGTTCCAGGTTAATGAAATTTTAATATGTTATTTGCGGAGAAACAGCGATCCATTAAACTGGTGGGGAACTAGAGGGCTGCTGCACCCAACAATGTATGAACTAGTCCTGCAAATGTTATGCATCCTGGGAACATCAGCTCCCTCTGAGCGTATCTTCTCAAAAGCAGGACAAATATGCAATGACAGAAGGAACAGACTCACTTCAAGTAAAACTGAACAAATTTTATTTGTAAACCAGAACATTGATTAGTTTTTCCTATAACATATACTCATTGTGTGTGTCGACTGTGTATACTAAAATATGTTACAGTTTTTGTAAGTTACTTTTTAAGCAATTAAAATTTGTTTACATAATATGAATCAGTCCTATTTTCCAAATTTGCCTACCTGATAAAAATACTTAGAATTTTATTGTAATATTTTTATTTTTTCCACCAGACGAAATGCATAACTTTTCTATCTCAAAGTGACTGAGGATGTAATATAAACCTATCAGTTTCATTATTACTTCATTTCACACTACCACTATTTAGATGTGGAGGTTTGTTTTGCGGGGCACTCATAAGTGTCGTTATCAGCATGCTATTTTAGCTTTGTAGCCATTATCATGTGCAAAGGTGAAATATTTATTACATATCAGAAATGCCTGAATGATTGTTGTCACAATATTACAATCATTCAGACATGTGAGATATTTTATGACTATTTCACCTTTGACCATGATAATGGCTACAAAGCCAAAACCACGATAGTGCAAAATAAATCAATAATCAAAAACTTTGTCATATCATGGAAATTTCAATGAACTATGCAAAATTCTCACTCATTATCTGTGTTACTTAAAAATAGGATCAAAATAGAGGTATAGTACTGGAATAAACCAAGTTTAAAGGGCAATGTGCCTTCCACTTATTTTCAATTGTGAATGAGTGGTGAGTCACGAAAAAGAGCTAGTTCATTTCAATGAGTGAACAGTTCTGATCCAATCTCTGAAAAGAACATTTTTGCCCATCTCTAACGGCAGCCTGGACGATTGGTCACTTGTGCCTCATCAGTACCGTGAAAAGCCCGTGGCATTGCATTGGTTTGCCCATACCTGGCCTTGTCCAAGGAAGATAACGTTAAATGAGTGGTGTCACCGCCAGACACCACACTTGCTAGGTGGTAGCCTTTAAATCGGCCGCGGTCCGTTAGTATACGTCGGACCCGCGTGTCGCCACTGTCAGTGATTGCAGACCGAGCGCCGCCACACAGCAGGGCTAGAGAGACGCCCTAGCACTCGCCCCAGTTGTACAGCAGACTTTGCCAGAGATGGATCAATGACAAATACGCTCTCATTTGCCGAGACGATAGTTAGCATAGCCTTCAGCTACGTCATTTGCTACGACCTAGCAAGGCGCCATTACCAGTTTATATTGAGATTGTAATTATGTATCATCAAGAGCGATGTTCTCCAATTATGGATTAAAGTTAAGTATTCACGCAACTACGTTCTTTATTTATTAGATTCAACTCCTTTAATTGTTCCAGACCTCACGCCAGTCTGCGTGAGCTTAAACACGTGCATTTCGTCTTCCTCTAGCAACACGGTGTTGGCTCTTCTGCCAACACAGCAAAATGTCCTCATAGTTGGATGTGTAAGAGGGTTAGAGCTGTAAATTGTAGCATATACAATGAATCAAAGCAATAATGAAACTTCACCTCGTAAGATTTGCAGACTAAGGGATGCAGAATAATGTAAATCGTTAAGAACTTCGTGTAATATATCCAGCTAATGTGAAACAAAACGAGGAAAAGAAATTAAACAATCACATCTACTTAATATTTATGTTAAGATTTATTGGGATGTTTGAATGAATTTTGTTTGCCGTGTCTTCCGGCTGCATGAAAGAAACCAGCTTGGAGCTGTTAGAGAGCGCGCAGCGCACTCCTAAGTGCACTCGTAAGTGCAGAGTAAGCATGTCAGCGGTTATGTCAGACGGCGTGTAGCCTCGAGAGACCGGCCGCTACGGTAGCGAGAAATATCACGCGCTTAGCGTGTACGAGAAACAACGATGAATTAGAAAGTGCTAATCATCTAGAATACGAGTTTTAAAAAAGCTGTTAGTTATATAGAATAATGTTAAGTGTATTGTAGTCTGTCATACGTGGAGGATAGGGCAGTAATTTACTGTCTGTTTTTGTAACTACTCGGACGCGCCGCGTGGCGAGACGCTGGGTGTGGCAGCGCACGTGGTGATAAGATACGTCATCGTGCGGAGCGCTGTTACTGGCTGAAAAACAATGATGATCGCTGGGAAGTTCTTGGCAAGGAGAGGGAAATGAGGCGCAAGGAGACAGCGCTGAAGAGAGGAGGGGAGGCGAAAGCTGGTATGTTGCCCCGCCAACAGCTGGTCCCGTAAACAAAGCGTACAAGGCGTATGCAATTCAAGCCCTGGCTTTTTCTGTTCCAATTACTTACAGTTAGCTGCAGCAAATACGTAACTACGACATATAGTACAACACACTAGACGTCAACGTAACAAGTATTAAGAAAAACGCGGAGTAAATATACTCCACATGTACTGGTTTGCAGAATTGATGGCAATAGATAACATTGAAGAATATTATTCGGAGTTAGCAGCCGCGGTACTGCCAACACCAAGTGTAATGGTTGTATTTGAATCAAGTCAGTTGCGTGACGTCTAATGCGTGTCATTGCCTGCAAAACAAAAGAACATAATCATACATATAAAAATGAGCAAAAATACATGACAATACTGGAAATTGACAATTGAGAATGGCTGGGAACTCCATGGCGGCCAGGCACGTCTTGCTTCCAAGTCCCTGGAGAAAATTACTTAAACTAAGCTGAAATAAAACATAACATAAAACACTAATTAGGCGTGATTAATCACGCGATCTCAAAGCATAAGGGTGACGATTCCGCAAAGTGTATCTAGGACAACCCTGTGGAGGTAATCTCTTCCGTTTTTTCTTTCGTCTTTGTTCCACTTCAGGTGGACTAAGGTCATTAGCGCCCAGTCACGTTAGTGCACAAATAGCGTAGAAAAACGCAGGGGGCAACATCAAAAAGTAGTTACAAGGAAGCAGAGAAACAAAATAAAAGAGTTACATCCTTTTGGACAAGTCCGTCAGTGAAATACAACGAAGGACACGAGCAGCTGCTCGAGCGTCACCAGCTAAAAGTTCCTGTAAGGTACACAACATACATAGGACAAGACGAGAGTGAATAAAACGGGGAAAGGACAATAAAACATGGTGCACTGTCAATGTATGAGCACAGGGGCACTGCGGGGCGGGGTCACCAGACAACAGGTAGCAGTGGCTAAATCGGCAGTGCCCAATCCGCAACCTGGACAAAATGACCTCCACTCGCCGTGAAGGGCGTGAGGGGGTCGACCAAGCCGTCGGGATCGGTTTGATGGCCCTAAGCTTATTTTCATGGAGAGAGGACCAAGTCTCATGCCACAATGATGAAACGCGATGACAAAGAACCTCACTAACATCAGTTGATGGCACACGAAAGGAAGCTGTTCAAGGCAGGAGGACAGCAGCCTTGGCCGCAGCATGAGCAGCTTCATTCCTAGGCACATCAATGTGGCCAGGAACCCTTAAAAAAACAAAAAAAAAAACAGCCTGATAGAGAGCAGAAAGCTCAGCTGTAAAGCTTGAACACTGGTCAAGGAGCTGGTATTGAAAGGTATCATCCCAACGACAAAGGCACATCCGACGCCAGCAGTCTTGGGGCCATCTGTGTAAATAAAGACGTTATTAGCGAGTCTCTAATGAAGTTCGACAAACCCCGAGCGGTATATCGAATCTGTGGTCCTCTCCTTTGGGAGCGAAAAGGTGGCGTCGGGCTCTCACCCACTCTAAAAGCAGGCGACGAAAGCGAACTCTAGGAGGTAACAGGGCAGAGACATACAGCCCGTATTTGCGGTCGAGAAAGTCGTCAAAGAAGGAGAAGCAACATATCGCGCCGGTAGCTTAGCGGTAATGCGGCAGTTTCGGCATACAGAAGCAACAGGGCTGGTGGCAGAAGAGTAGACAAAGCTCCCATAATCTAGCTTTGATTTGACAATGGACAGATATAAGCGAAGCAGGACCATTTCATCTGCTCCACATGATGTACCGCTGAGAACACGGAGGACTTTTAGGGAACGGGTACAACGAGCAGCCAAGTAAGACACATGTTGAGACCAGCAAAGTTTGCTGTCAAATGTAAGATCTAAAAACTTTGTTGTCTCAACGAATGGGAGAGCAATAGGACCGGGATCTAAGGATGGTGGAAGAAACTGTTTGTAACGCCAGAAGTTCATAGAGACCGTTTTCTCACCAGAAAAACGGAAACAGTTAGCGACACTCCCGGAATATAAACGGTCTAGACAATGCTGAAGACAGCGCTCCAGGAGACATGTTCTCCGAGCGCTGCAGTAGATCGTAAAGTCGTCCACGAAAAGGAAGCCTGAAACGTCAGCCGGAAGACAATCCATTATTGGATTGATAGCTATGGCAAAAAGGGCCATGCTCATAACGGAACCCTGGGGCACCCCATTCTCCTGGCGAAAGGCATCTGACGAAACAGATACCCTGAACATTCGATCCATTAGAAATGCATTAATAGACAGAGGGAGGCGGCCGCGAAGGCCCCAAGCGAGCATGGTGCGGAGAATGCCCATCCTCCAACAGGTGTCGTAAACTTTCTCCAAATTTAAGAACACAGCCACCGTCTGGTGCTTAGGCAAAAAGTTGTCATAATGAAGGTCGACAAGGTAACTAGGTGGTCAACAGCAGAGCGGCGCCTACGAAGGCCACATGGGACATCAGTAAGGAGGCGTCGATATTCAAGGAGGGAAACCAATCGAGAATTTACCATGCGCTCCATCACCTTGCAGACGCAGCTGGTAAGAGAGATGGGGCGATAACTGGAAGGAAGGTGTTTGTCCTTTCCTGGTTTGGGTTCTATGGGTTCAAATGGCTCTGAGCACTATGGGACAACATCTTAGGTCATCAGTCCCCTATAACTTAGAACTACTTATACCTAACTAACCTAAGGACATCACACACATCCGTGCCCGAGGCGGGACTCGAACCTGCGACCGTAGCACTCCCGCGGTTCCGGACTGCAGCGCCTAGAACCGCACTGCCACCGCGGCCAGCTTCTGGTTTGGGTATGGGAACAACAATTGCTTCACGCCAGGGTGTGGGAACATGACCTCCAGTCCAGATTGGATTATAGGCGCGAAGAAGGAAGCCTTTACCGGCAGGAGAGGCAGGAGAAAGGTTCTTCAGCATCTGAATTTGGGTACCATCGGGCCTCGGAGCAGAGGATCGGGACCGGGCCAGTGCACTTTCGAGTTCATGCACGGTGAATGTGGCATTGTAACTTTCACGATTCAAAGACTGGAAAGAAGGTGACCGTGCCTCCTCTGCTTGTTTTCAGGGGAGAAAGGCAGGGTGGTAATGGGCAAAGCTTGAAACCTCCAAAAAAGCGTCCAAATGCATTTGAGACATCCTCAGGATCCACAAGGACGTCATTCGCTACAGTCAAGCCAGAAACCAGGGAGTGGACCTTGGTGCCAGATAGCTGGTGCAGGCCACCCCAGACAACCGAAGGAGTAAAACTGTTGAATGAGCTGGTGAAAGCCACCCACCAAGCCTTTTTGCTTTCTTTGATAACACGACGACATTGTGCACGGAGTCGTTTGTAACTGATACAGTTCGCCATTATAGGGTGGCGGTGGAAGTTGTGTAAAGCACTTCGCCAAGCACGAATAGCGTCGCTGCATGCCGTAGTCCGCCAGGGGACTGGGACTCGATGTGGAGAAGACGAAGTGCGAGGGATGGAATATTCAGCAGCAGTGAGAGTAACGTCCGTGAGGTATGCGACCTGACTATCGCAGCAGGAGAAATCTTGATCACGGATGGTCGCCAGGGAGGTGAAAAGCCCCCAGTCGGCTTTGGAGATGTTCCAGCTAGTGGAATGTGGAGTAAAGGTGTCATGCAGGAGATGGATTACGCTGTGGAAATGGTCGCTCGAGTATGTGTCAGACAGAGCATACCACTCTAACCGACGTGCAAGTTGGATAGAGGATATTGAGAGGTCAAGGTGGGAAAAGATACGCGTTGTGTACGAAAGGAATGTAGGTGCACCGGTATTTAAGCAGACTAGATTGAGGTGGTTGAAAAGGTCTGGCAAGAGAGAGCCTCTCGGGCAGGATGCTGGAGAGCCCCAACGGGGTTGGTGGGCATTAAAGTCTTCAATCAACAAAACTGGTGTAGGAAGCTGAGTAATCAGTTGTATCATGTCTGCCCTAGTAAAGGCAGACGATGGTGGAGTGTAAACAGTACAAATGGAAAATGTGAAATGGGGGACAGTAATTCGGCGGCAACTGCCTACAGTTCTGTGTGCAATGTGATTGGGTCATAGTAGACATCATCCCGTACCAGCAACATGGCCCCTCCGTGAGCCTGAATACCTGCCACAGGGAGTAGGTCAAAACGCACGGAGGTATAGTGTTTCAGGTCAATACGGTCACATGGGCGTAACTTCGTTTCTTGGAGACCTACGACAAGCAGGCAGCGCATTCGAAGGAGCAATTTTAGTTCCTCTTGGTTGGAGCGAATGCCGCGAATATTCCACTGAAGAAGTGCCATTATGAAAACGAAAAGAAAAAAGAAAAAGAAAGAAACAAGAAAGGGTCACCTCAATGGCCGCTGAGGGCCTGGCTTCGAGGGAGCACTGCTACTGCAATCATTAGGTGGTGAGTCATGGTCCATCAACTCAACAGTTGCGTCTGTCCCATTCCTGAGCTGGTCAGGTTGGTTCAAATGGCTCTGAGCACTATGGGACTTAACATCTGTGGTCATCAGTCCCCTAGAACTTAGAACTGCTTGAACCTAACTAACCTAAGGACATCACACACATCCATGCCCGAAGCAGGATTCGAACCTACGACCGTAGCAGTCGCGCGGTTCCGGACTGCGCGCCTAGAAAGCTGGTCAGGAGTGGCAGCTTCCTCCACCGGTAAAACACCAGATGATCGGCTACCAGCTGTGCAGCCTGGCGAACCTGAAAATGGCTGAGAACGGCAATTTGCGCCTCTGCAGAGATGGAGAACTCTTTTTTTTCTATGAGCCTTCATTGAAAAATTACGTTTTGTCGAAAGAACAGTTGATGGCTGTGAAGTTTGTGTATACAAGAAATCTTTGCGTGTCAGTTCTTTTTTGAAGGTCCGAGCACCTGATTTAGAGATCCTCATCTTAGCAGTAGCAGATGATGATGATTGAGCCTTACGGTTGGTGGGAGGAAGAGGAGACGTTGATCGGGCGATCTTGGCACTGGCCGATCTGACGACCGGATCGCTAAATGTTAGGTCGCATATCTGTGTAACCACCTCCCTGGTATGCCGCAGGGAGCCGAGAACGATACTGTATCTGCCTGAAGGAAGCACAGTGGGCTTCCTGCTAATGAATAACTTGCAAGCAGCTGAGGTCGACACCTCTCATTCACTCGAATTTCCTGTATACTTTTGTCATCTTTGTAGATGGGCCAGTCGCGAGAGGAGGCGGCATGGTCGCACATGCAGTTGACGCAATGAGGGGACGGAGGTGGACAGTCACCCTTATGAGCGTCCCTGCCACAGGTAACGTATTTAGCTACACTTGAACAAGACTGCCATGTATGGTTAAACCGCTGACACTGGTAACACCTTGTAGGGCTGGGTACATACGGCCGAACAGAAATTATCTCATACCCCGCTTTAATTCGTGAAGGCAATTGCACATTGTCGAATGTCAGGAATATTGTTCGGGTCAGTATGAGGTCCTTGTCGATCATTTTCACGACTCGATGGATGGCCGTCACTCCCTGATCAGAGAGTAAAGACAGAATCTCCTCATCAGTTAGTGCGTCGAGTGACCTGGTATACAGCACGCCACGCGATGAAATCAAGGTGCGGTGGGCCTCCATCCGTACAGGGAATGTGTGTAAGAGTGACTCGAAATAATTTTTGGGCCTGGAAGGCTTTCTCTGTCTCCAACAGCAAGGTACCGTTGCGTAACCGATTACAAGATTTCACTGGTTCTGCAATCTCATCTACACCCTTCTGAATAACGAAAGGGTTGACTGTTGAAAAATCGTGACCGTTAGATCTTGTGACAACAAGAAACTTCAGTACTGGTGGTAGAATTTTCGGAACAGGAGTTTCATCTAACTGTCTTTTTTGGGCAGAAGACAGGTAAGAATAAGAGAAATCCACTGCGGGTGAATCCCCCACGATTGCCAGCATCTTCGATGGCGTGATCCTACCTCGTGGGGGAGCCTGCCCTCAGAGGGCACTCCCGCCTTAGGTGATTGTCCACACCTCCCGAGAAACGGACGGATAGACCAATCGGCACGTTTGGAAGGTAACAGCTGAGGCAATCACCCCTGCCTGGGCCTGGCCTTTACCAGGGCGTACCTGTACCCCTTACTTGTTGACCCAGGTTGGGGAATTACGCGTTACCCCGTTACAGGCTACACGTGCGAATGCGTGGGTCGGTCTTCAGACATGCACAGGAGGAAAGAAGAGAGGAAAGAGGGAGAAGGATAACAGAAAGTCTCAAACGGCGAAGCGGAGAATAGGACAAGGAAAAGAAGACAAGGAGAATAGGGCAAGGAGAATGAGGCAGAGCTACAAGTAAGGGCACGAAAGCAAGGAGAAGAGCGAACGTAGGGCAAGACCAATAGAGGAAGAAAGCGTGAGGATGGAGAAAAACAAACGAAACAGGATCCTGGAATGTTCAAACGTCCGTCTCCAGACGAAAGCTCGATACATTACTCCCAAGAAGAGGGAGTGTGAAGGGAGGTAAGGGGGGGGGGGGGAGAAGGATTGGGGTCGAGGAGGGATGGGAAATGGGGGTAGGGCAGCCCAGAAAGGAAGGAGAACTGCACTAGCTCGGGACCCCGTGCTTGCCACACACGTATCCACAAAAGAGTTGTGGACCCCCTGGGGGGCACTTGAGGTGGAGGTGACACAGGTGGATCGGGAGCTGCGACCTGTTGTGGTGACACAGCCCTACCATGGTAAGGTTGCAGGCAGTCGAAGTGCACTATCACCATACGATTGGTTAATTGCAGCTCTGCACTGACTGCTGAGTCAACCGTACAATCTGATATGGGCCTTCAAAGTGGGGAGAAAACTTTTAGTTCGTCCCTTTTTGATTCCCAGGTTTGTTTGATAAGTCAGTAAAACAGCGTTTTTGTTTTGCCTGTGCAACTGGTGATTAGTAGGTTTGATATTATTCCTCTTTACCTTATACCAGATCGCTTTTAGCCGGCGGGCAAAACCTTTTACTTCCTTTATTTCTACACCCTGAGGTGGTTTATTTCGAAAGGCGAATTCACCGGCCATCCAAACAGCTTCGTAAGGGGTATGCCCCGTGGATTCATGTATGTGGGTGTTGTATGCAGAACATATCTGTCCCAATCAGCGTGCGTTTTTTCAACATAATAGGATAACATTTTACAAATTGTACAGTGTACGCGTTCAGTGCGACCGTTGGCTTTAGGATGGAAGGGAGTTGTACGCCATTTTTTGATTCTTAGCAATTTACAAACTTGTACAAATAGAGCAGACATGAAATCGGTTCCTTGATCCGTTAAAATGGTTGGCTGGTTGTTTGAACTTTAAGGGACCAAACAGCAAGGTCATCAGTCCCTTGTTTCAAATATGGTCCATCTAATGGGACATCTCAATAAAGTCAGAACAATAAAAGGGAAAGAGCTACAAACGTAAAAGGGCAGTCATGTCCGTTAAAATGGCATCAGGACATCCAAAAGGTAGTATCACACGATTTACAAACTCTCTTGCCACAGTTTCAGCTGTCATGTCGGCGAGGTGAACCAAAATTAGATAACGAGAAAAGTGATCAATAACAGACAAATATATATGTTACCTTGTTGCGACTGTGGAAAAGGACCTAGGATATCTAAAGCAAGAATTTCTAAGAGTGAAGGTGCCTGAGAAAGTTTTTGCAGCGGCACTCACGGATGCATATTTTGTGCTCGTTGTGCACGTGGCACCCAAGATCTTACATACCTGTGCACGTCACGTTGTCGGTATTGCCACCAATAACGTGTCGCAATTCGAGCATTCGTAGCACGTTTTCCGCTGTGACATGCTTGGATTGTATCATGGCATTGCCGTATTATACGCTGCTGCAAGCATTCCAGTATTACCAAACGATTTCCATGGGGAGTTTTTCGATACAAAAGGTCGTCTATTACTTCAAATTCTAGCAAGGTGGCCTATCTTTCACACTGAACGTCCACCTGCTGTGCTTCTTTGAAGTCTTCAATTGATAACTCATCTGACTGAATGACACGCACTTTTCTACTTAACGCATCAGCATTTTGATGCAACCGACCAGGCTTGTGCCGAACTTCAAAATCATATTCTGACAATTTCATGGCCCAGCGCATAAGATTGCTGCTAGGATCCTTAAGATGCAATAACCACTGCAGAGCAGAGTGATCGGTAAGAGCTGTGAACTTGCGACCATAAAGGTAACATCTAAAATAATTAATTCCAAAATGAAGGGCAAGCAATTCCTTTTCTGTAGTACTGTAGTTAGTTTCTGCTTGATTCAGTTGATGAGAGGCGTACCCAACGGGTTTTTCCTCACCAACTTGCACTTGGCTTAGGACACATCCTACAGCAAAATCAGATGCTTCATAAGATAAAATAAAAGGTTCAGCGAAGTCTGGGTAAATAAGTAGAGTTAAACTAGTTGAAGTAGTTTTCACAGTTCGAAAAGCAGTCGAACACTCATCCGCCCCACACAAAAGGAGTATCCTTTTTCAACAATTTAGTAAGAGGTTTGGCAATAGTAGCATAATCTTTAACAAAACAGCGGTAACAATTTGCAAGACCAAGGAAGGATTGTAATTACTTCAAATTTGTTGGAATAGGGGAAGTGTCTACTGCTTCAGTTAATCGTGGATCTGGCTTCACTCCGCTGGAACTGATGACATGACCAAAATACTGCACTTGTGATTGAGCAAAAGAACATTTTTCTAATTTTAAGCTTAAATTAGCATTGTGCAATCGCAACAGTAAACTGCATAGATGTTCAGCATGTTCAGCAATGGATTTTGAAAATATAATTATATCATCAAGATACACAAGGCATACAGTAGGTTTCAACCCACGTAATAGCAGATCTGCAAATCGCTGAAAGGTTGCTGGCGCGTTGCAAAGCACGAAAGGCATCTTTAAGAATTCATGTAAGCCACCAGGAACTACAAAAGCAGTCTTAGCTCGATCTTGAGGAGCAACTGGAATTTTATGATACCCACTGCGCATGTCTAATGTTGTAAAGTACCGGTAATTGCCCAGACGATCGAGTGTTTCATCGATCCGGGGGTAATGGATAACGATCTGGAGTAGTAACCTTGTTTACTGCTCGCATGTCTACACAAAGGCGATGGGATTTTTCTCCGTCTATAGATTTCTTTGGAACGACTACAATTGGGCTAGACCAAACACTAGAAGACGGTTGTATTATTCCTGCTTCTAGTTGCTGTTGTATAGTTTCCTCTACCACTGACTGAAGGTGGTAGGGAATTCGGTACCCTTTTTGTGCTATTGGCCTAGTATTTCCGGTTGGAGTCTCATGTTGGATTAGATCTGTTGTTGGTAAATATTTCCTGTCTTCAAACAACCATGAATACTCACTCAATACCTCATTTATCAGCTTTTGTTCATTCGATGGTAGGTGACTAAGCTTAGCTTTAAACTTATGTCACATGAAACGTGATTATCAAAAGGTGTTGATAGGCGGCAGCAGTGTTTTTCTTTTTCAGAGAAGGTGATTTCATTGGCAACTCATCTTCTGTGATAACGTGTAAGCTGGCTAAAATACTGTACCACGCGTATTAAAGCTTGCTTGTGACTAAAACTGTCTAAACACACGGGTTCGCAGTTTTCCTTCTGTACTTGCTGCGGGTTGCACAGAATACGTTTTACGTGGACCTGCATCTGGTCAAGAGTTTCATTCTGGCAGAGTGGCTCTACGAAGAAATGAACCTCTTCAGATTCACGTATCCAGACAGGCACCCAAAGGATCTTTCCTGTGCCTTCTGCCACGGGATTATCGGCTTTTAGCATCGTTATGGGAGACTCCGAAACTTGAGAAACGTATCATTTTCTTCCCAGCTTCGCTCGCCCGCAACGTGCAGTCACGTCCAAAACGGTTCACGTTGCCGCCGAATTGGACGGTATTTAACCTATAGTCATTACCCCCCTGGAAATGACGCACAAAGTCACTTCCCAGGATAATTTCTTAATCCGTGCGCCTGTTCCGTACAACCTAGATCGCAAAAGCATATTCTGTGGAGTCCAACATGAACTCAACGCAACAGCTGCCATCAGGTTCCACTATGCCGGGAACAATACCACTGATATGGTACCGTGGCGGTTGCCATGTTCTTTTATCTCTCTTCGATAAAAATGCCAAGCTGATCTGTGCGACTGTGTCAATAAGCACGCGTATTGGTTTGCGGCCTCTAACACCATCGACAACCACGCTTGCCACCTGCACGATTCCCTTATAAGCTAGTGGGGTCACTATTTTTAACGAGGGCCGGTAGGGGTGGCACTTCCTGCCCAGCGGCCCCTTTCCCGAATTCTGTGGTTGGTTTTGCATTTCGCCTGGAATTTGCAGGCGGTTGTGGCCTACTGTTAGGACAATGCACGCTTTGGTGACCCCTGTTCCTGCACCGATGACAATATGGCTCGCGACATTGCTCTGCCACAAGTCCTTGTCTATTACAGCGCCCACACACAGTGTCGCTCGAAAAGACACGTCGGGGCTCGATTTGCCGCGCGGAGACGGCCACAAATCGGCTCGCCTCCTCTCTTAAGAGTGCTAATCGCACGGCTTCGTGTAAGTTGCGGGGGGAAACTACCTCGATTTCGCCCCCTATTTGAGGGTTTATGCCACAAATAAACACGTCTCTCGCACGACATTCTGATTCTTCCAACAGAACCTGGTTGCGAGCAGAATTGGCATTTAGTACGTATGTGTGGCATCCGATGCTTCTAATCCTGCCCGCGAATGCTTCTAAATCTTCACTAGTTTTTTGCTTAATGGTGGAATACAAGTCGCGATAGTAACTAGTACCACGTTTGTCTGTATACCTTTCAATCAACCCTTTTGCAAGGGACTGGAAGGTAGGGGCATTTTTCAAGCTTTCGACCGACTGCACATAGTTCCGCACTTCGCCGGTGAGTTTCATTTTCATCACATTTAAGAGAAACTCATCTGGGCAACCGCAAAGCTTTTCGATGTCCCGGATACTCTGGACAAGCGTTTGAAAATTCTCGTGTGGCCTTTCAGCTACTGCTGGAAAGCTCTGCACCAAAGTGGAGGTGGCTACTGCCACACGTGATTCTGCACTAGTGAGTGGTGGAATCACCTGCTTCGGCTGTTCCTCCACTAGCACTTGCTTAGCAACATTAGATTGCGGAGAAGCTATTTGAAGATCATCTATCTGTAGCTTAAGCTCCGCGTTGGTTAAAATTAATTGATTTATCTGGGTCTGCAGCGCCGAGAGGGGATCTTTATCTTCTCCAGTTGCTCCTGCCTCCAATTGCTGTCTGGCGGTCGGCATGTTACGATAGTGTGGGCATCTACAACACCGTAGCGTCGCTAGCGACTTACATTATTTTCCGGCGTGCAGACGACGTACGGCGGCGGTGTCGACGAGCGGCAGCAGGCGCGTCGATCACGCGCGGGGGCGGCAGGCGGCGGGCGGCGGCGAGCGTGACTACATCTCGGACCCTCCTGGGCTCGCGTCTGGAGGCAAACTGCGTCGCGCTTGTGGCGCGCCAGTGCGCTGCCACGCACATGCGGCAACGCAGGCGACCGGCTGGCGCGCGAATGGCTCGCTGCAGCCTCGCCACTTTCGGTATAGTATCCTTTACTTGCTCAGCCTCGGCCCCTTTGTGGAACTCAAACTCAACTCACGAGTTTATTTTACAACCGTGAGGTGGGTCGCATCCCACTTCTGACTCCACTTGTTCTTCGGGATAGATGTCACGAGCGGAAAATTGTGGGCGTTGCAATAATTAAAAGTAATTAATCTCGAATGGACCCTATTTACTCATGTAAAGATGGTACACGGGTGCCTACGTAGGGCTGAGTAGCCCCAAGAGGAGTTGTCGTCTGTTTGTCAGGTGGTTTGAGGAGAGAGGCAGAGGCTAGAGGAGCGACTGCTCGGGGCCGAGGTCTGAAGTTAAGACGGCGGAGCTGTTTCCGAGCCGCCCTCGTCGCTCCCGGCCGCGTCCCGACGTGATACGCGACTAGTCTCCGATTGGAGACCCATGCGAATAGAGACTGACTGAGGAGCATGTGGCAGGGATATGCCGACCACAGTCTTCTGGCAGCAACCTTCCACCACGGCGGCACATTATGAATGGAAAAAAAATATTTAATAAAGTTTTATTGGCAATGATCCCTCTTGGGGAGTCTCCTCCCTGCACAGCTATTTGGAGAGTTAGAGTACAGAGCTACTCCGCTGATATTGTGTACTGCATTATATAAGAGCAGTTTGCTATTGTGTGGTGACATTAGGAGTTGTTTACGTGTGTGTGGGCTGTGTCAGATGACCACAGTCACATCAGTGCGGGTGTTTTGTGACAAATATACTCCATGCCTAAATAAATAGAGTGCATGCTCGAAATAAATAGAGTGCAGTCCTTCCTTAGTTCCCCGAGCAGCACATTGCAGTCTGAGTCGTTTTTGCGCAAAAAGGGCAATCTGGTCAGGCTGTGAGTGAGTCAACAAATAACTGGACAAATTTATCTGTAGAGAAATCACAGGCCTGGATTGGAATCAATATCTTGATGGGTGTGGTTGCATAGCCAAGTGTAGTGCACTACTGGGGTTCAGAACCTGCCTTAGGTCAACCTTACATATCGAAACCTATGAGGTGCAAAAGTTTCTAAAAGATATGTGGAACTATTCAAATACTCTGATGTCAGGAGGGGGGGGGGGGGTCCTGTGTACTAAGTCAGTTGGACCGTGGACTGAGTGGCGAATACAGAGGGTGGTGGTGCTGTCTATCTCTAGCTGTTTAAATAAAGACATGTGTACGATTTTGAAAAGTTGACAATTAGGGAGGAGGATATTTCAGATGGATTATTATTTAGAGAAATTAAGATTTGTTCCGTTCTATGGGCGTGAATGTTTTGAATTATTTGGGTGTGCTTCAAATCTCTGTAGGCTGTTCAGTGAATTATCTGATGGTTTACAATTAGCAAGCGTGTCTGTAGAGCATTATTCATGAGTTATGTAGGAGTAGTTTGCAGGTCTGTATGCTGTGGGGGCATATCAAAGCGTGTGTTCTGTGATACATATACTCCATCCCTAAAAAAATTGCTCCCAAAGAAATAAAGTACACTCACTCTTCCTTCCATCAGCCTAGAGAAACCTGAGTCCTTTTATCACCCACTCCCCTAGGAAGTCCCCCACATGAACCGTGGACTTTGCCATTGGTGGGGAGGCTTGCGTGCCTCAGCGATACAGATAGCCGTACCGTAGGTGCAACCACAACGGAGGGGTATCTGCTGAGAGGCCAGACAAACGTGTGGTTCCTGAAGAGGGGAAGCAGCCTTTTCAGTAGTTGCAGGGGCAACAGTCTCGATGATTGACTGACCTGGCCTTTTAACACTAACCGAAACGGTCTTGCTGTGCTGGTACTGCGAACGGCTGAAAGCAAGGGGAAACTACAGCCGTAATTTTTCGCGAGGGCATGCAGCTTTACTATATGGCTAATGATGGTGGCGTCCTCTTGGGTAAAATATTCCGGAGCTAAAATAGTCCCCCATTCGGATCTCCTGGCGGGGACTACTCAGGAGGACGTCGTTATCAGGACACAGAATACTGGCGTTCTACTGATCGGAGCGTGGAATATCAGATCCTTTAAACGGGCAGGTAGGTTAGAAAATTTAGAAAGGTAAATAAGTAGGTTAAAGTTAGATATAGTGGGAATTAGTGACGTTCGGCGCAAGGAGGAACAAGATTTTTATTCAGGCGAATACAGGATTATAAATACCAAGTCAAATAGGGGTAATGCAGGAGTAGGTTTAATAATGAATAAAAAAAAATAGGAATGCGGGTAAGCTACTACAAACAGCATAGTGAACGCATTATTTTGGCCAAGATATACACGAAGCCCACGCCTACTACAGTAGTACAAGTTTATATGCCAACTAGCTCTGCAGATGACGAAGAAATTGAAGAAATGTATGATGAAATAAATTATTCAGATAGTGAAGGGAGACGAAAATTTGATGGTCATGGGTGACTGGAATTAGGTAGTAGGAAAAGGGAGAGAAGGAAACGTAGTAGGTGAATATGGGTTGGGGCTAAGAAATGAAAGAGGAAGCCACCTGGTAGAATTTTGCACAGAGCACAACTTAATCATAGCTAACACTTGGTTCAAGAATCATGAAAGAAGGTTGTATACACGGAAGAACCCTGGAGATACTTAAAGCTTTCAGTTAGATTATATAATGGTAAGACGGAGATTTAGGAACAAGGTTTTAAATAGTAAGACATTTCCAGGAGCAGATGTGGACTCTGACCACAATCTATTGGTTAAGAACTGTACATTAAAACTGAAGAAACTACAAAAAAGGTGGGAATTTAAGGAGATGGGACCTGGATAAACTGACTTAACCAGAGGTTGTACAGAGTTTCAGGGAATGCATAGGGGAACAATTGAAAGGAATGGGGGAAAGCAATACAGTAGAAGAAGAATGGGTAGCTTTGAGGGATGAAATAGTGAAGACAGCAGAGGATTAAGTAGGTAAAAGGATGAGGGCTAGTAGAAATCCTTGGGTAACAGAAGAAATGTTGAATTTAATGGATGAAAGGAGAAAATATAAAAATGCAGCAAATGAAGCAGGCAAAAAGGGATACAAACGAGATCGACAGGAAGTGCAAAAGGGGTAAGCAGGGGTGGCTAGGGGACAAATGTAAGGATATAGAGGCTTATCTCACTAGTGGTAAGATAGATACTGCCTACAGGAAAATTAAAGAGACCTTTGGAGAAAAGAGAACCACTTGTATGAATATCAAGAGTTCAGATGGAAACCCAGTTCTAAGCAAAGAAGGTAAAGCAGAAAGGTGGAAGGAGTATATAGAGGGTCTATACAAGGGCGTGTACTCGAGGACAGTATTATGGAAATGGAAGAGGATGTAGATGAAGATGAAATGGGAAGACTGCGTGAAGAGTTTGACAGAGCACTGACAGATTGAGTCGAAACAAGGCCCCGGGAGTAGTCAACATTCCATTAGAACTACTGACAGTCTTGGGGGAGCCAGTCCTGACAAAACTCTACCATCTGGTGAGCAAGATGTATGAGACAGGCGAAATACCCTCAGACTTCAAGAAGAATATAATAATCCCAATCCCAAAGAAAGCAGGTGTTGACAGATGTGAAAATTACCGAACTATCAGTTTAATAAGTCACGGCTGCAAAATACTAACGGGAATTCTTTACATACGAATGGAAATCTAGTAGAAGCCGACCTTGCGGAAGATCAGTTTGGATTCCGTAGAAATGTTGGAACACGTGAGGCAATACTGACCCTACGGCTTAGCTTAGAAGCTAGATGAAGGAAAGGCAAACCTACGTTTCTAGCATTTGTAGACTTAGAGGAAGCTTTTGACAATGTTGACTGAAGTACTCTCTTTCAAATTCTGAAGGTGGCTGGGGTAAAATAGAGAGAGCGAAAGGCTATTTACAATTTGTATAGAAACCAAATGGCAATTATAAGAGTCGAGGGGTATGAAAGGGAAGCATTGGTTGGGAAGAGAGTGAGACAGGGTTGTAGCCTACCCCCGTTGTTATTCAATCTGTATATTGAGCAAGCAGTGATAGAAACAAAAGAAAAATTCGTAGTAGGTATTAAAATCCACGGAGAAGAAATAAAAACTTTGAGGTTCGCCGATGACATTGTAATTCTGTCAGAGACAGAAAAGGACTTGGAAGAGCAGTTGAACGGAATGGATAGTGTCTTGAAAGGAGGATATAAGATGAACATCAACAAAAGCAAAACGAGGATAATGGAATGTAGGCGAATTAAGTCGGGTGATGTTGAGGGTATTAGATTAGGAAATGAGACACTTAAAGTAGTAAATGAGTTTTACTATTTGGGTAGCAAAATGACTGATGATGGTCGAAGTAGAGAGGATATAAAATGTAGACTGGCAATGGCAGGGAAAGCGTTTCTGAAGAAGAGAAATTTGTTAAAATCGAGTATAGATTTAAGTGTCAGGAAGTCGTTTCTGAAAGTATTTGTATTGAGTGTAGCCATGTATGGAAGTGATACATGGATGATAAGTAGTTTATACAAGAAGAGAATAGAAGCTTTAGAAATGTGGTGCTACAGAAGAATGCTGAAGATTAGATGGGTAGATCACGTAACTAATGAGGTGTTGAATAGGGTTGGGGAGAAGAGAAGTTTGTGGCACTACTTAACTAGAAGAAGGGATCGGTTGGTAGGACATGTTCTGAGGCATCAAGGGATCACCAATTTAGTATTGGAGGGCAGCGTGGAGGGCAAAAATCGTAGAGGGAGACCAAAAGATGAATACACCAAGCAGATTCAGAAGGATGTAGGTGTAAGTAAGTACTGGGAGATGAAGAAGCTTGCGCAGGATAGAGTAGCATGGAGAGCTGCATCAAACCAGTCTCAGGACTGAAGATCACAACAACAACCCCTATGAAGTGGTGGTGGTGGTACGCCTCTTTTTCAGCAATTTCCTTACGTTGGTAGCGAAGATGCTAGTGACGTTTTCTTACTGGCAGATTTCACACTTGGCGCCTGATCCTAGGAGGATGTGGTGGTCAGGTGGATGACTTTAGTACTTTCTTTAAGCGCAATTTTCGTAGGTTGGCAAGGAAAGTGCAATCGACGTTTCTTTACTGACAGAATTCAAACTCGGCGAGGGTTCATAGGAAGAGGTGGCAGTCTGGTCCTCTAAAAGTATTTGAAAGTAGGTAGCTTAACACCTTTGATTACGCACATGAAATTGTAAATTGAATTACTTAATATGATTAAAATTGAAATGGAATTAAGTACTTAATTAATAGGTTACATGCGCGATGTAGGTGCTAGCATATTTACAGAAGACTATGTTCGTTGCGTGTATGGAGGGGGGCGATCAGGGGTGTGTGATGTAAGCGGTCGGAAGTCCGCGCGGCGCGTGTCAGGTTACAATGTGCGAGAGAGAGAGGGAGAGGGGAGGCAGAGTCAGCTAGCTTAGCGAGGGGTCTCGTACCGACATAACGTGCTCTTGTACAGTCATGGCTCATTCAACCATTGAGCAAACTTTAGCGCCAAAATGTAGCACGGCGTTCTCGGTGGCATAGTAATAAAAATAATAAATGATAATGAATAATAATGAATAATAAAAGATAATGAATAATAATAATGAATTGCTTTTAGCTGGTCACGTGATAGAACTTTGTAGCAAACATCTCGGGCCATTGGGTGACGTCAGGGAAGAATCCAGTGTCCCGAAAAAGACTTTAGCGCGAAAGGTGTTCTTTCGTCCGTGACAGACATGTGGTGGAACGCGGACCGATCAGCGGGTGTCTGACGTGAATATGCAGCTGTTCAAACCTGTCCAGAAAAACAACTTTGCCGCCAAAAGTTAGAGCGTGCATTCCATGACCACCGCACGCTGGATCGAACGGCCGACCATTGTGATGTAGCCATGGACAGGTTCCATCCTATGCAGCATGAAGTGCTCTCCAAAACAAGTTTACTTAAGGCGAGTGGTAAGGCGGGCTCCGGGACGCTGGTAGCCGGGGGCTGGTCGCTGCCTAGCTGGCAAATTCAAATTTATGGCGACTTTTTCTGGAGGCTTAGGTTACTGGTCATAGCCGAATTGACCTATCTTTCCGCCAAAAGCCGCCATCTTGAATGACGTCACGGCGGCGTTTTCTGGTGGCAGTGGTATGAACTAACACAGTTGGACTGTATACACATGAGCATGACATAAATGATAATAAATAATAATAAATGATAATCATTCTCAATAAATGATAATAATAATGAATAATAATAAGAAAGACAAGTACAGTTTTCCACGCATTATGGTGTTGGGATTTGAATTTGGCACCAATTTTTTCTTGAGGGTTAGGTTAGTGGCCATAGCCCAGTTGACCTATTTTCCCGCCAAAATTCAAAATTCCCTCCATTTTTTCTGGGGTTAGGTTAGTGGACATATCTCAATTGACCCATCTTCTTTCCAAATGCAGCCATCTTGGATGATGTCAGCAACGCCATCTTGAATAAATTTGGCAACAATGGAAAGTGGGGTGACACATACCTTGCTCTACTACTAACGTCTTTCTCGTAACATTTGCCAGTGGAGTTTATCATCCCCGAAACTCTCTCTCGCCAGGTGACCGATCCCGTGATGGAACTCCCCACCCTTCTTTGGATCCTCTCTATCTCCTCTGTCTGTCTTACCTGATAGGGATCTCAAAGAGATGACCAATACTCAAGAATCGGGCGAACAAGCGGCTTATAAGCCACTTCCTTCGTGAGTAAGTTACATTTCCTGAAGTCTTCCGATGAATCTTAGTCGTGTGTCTGCTTTATGCACTAACTGTTTTGTATGGTCATTCCACTTATGATTGCTCTGGATAGTTACGCCTAGATATTTTACGGCAGACGCTGTCTCCAGCTGTTTGTCACCAACAGTGTAGCTGTACAGTAGTGCATTTGTTTTCGTATGTATGCGCAATATGTTACATTATCAGAGCCAACTGCCACCGTCTGCACCATTCATCAATTCTCTGCAGGTCGTTCTGCAAATTCTTACTGTCTTCTGGCGTTGCTACTTCTGTCTAAAGAACTGCATCATCTGCGAGTAGCCTTAAAGAACATCCGACGCTCTCTGCTAGAGCATTTATTTCTATTATGAACAACAAAGGTTGTATCACACTTCCCTGTGGTATTCCAGATTTTATTTTTACATCTGTCGATTTAGTTCCATTAGGAGCGACGTGTTGTGTTGTATCTGCAAGAAAGTCTTGAATCCAATCGCAGGTCTGCTGCGATACTCCATAACCTCGTATTTCTTTTCATTTAACGGCAATGCGGGACGGTGTGAAATGCCCTACTGAACTCCAGGAACACGGCATCAACCTGAGCGCCGTTGTCCACTGCGCTGTGGATCTCATGGAGGAACAGAGCGAGCTGAGTTTCATAGCATCTCTGTCTGCGGAATCCGTGTTGATTTTTGTAGAGGAGCTGTTCATTTCCCAGGATCGTCATAATTCTTAAGCATTTTTTGTGATGGTACGCATCACAAATAATCGAGGCTGCGTTACCTGTAATGCGAAATATTTGGAACCGGTGTTTTAAGGTCCACGGCTGCTACTGAGAACAGTAGGCAATCTCGAAGAGGTACAAAACTGGGCAGCTTCTGTGCTACTGAACTCCACGGAGCTGCTCCAATTAACCACTGGAAGCAACTGAGGAAGACGGGCCTCTCCCGTCAGTTTTGTATCGCAACACACTAAGCACCCACCGGCAGAAAGAAGTACCCGTATCCAAACTAACCGAAGTGACGCTTAAGATTTGTTCTGGGCTGCAAGGGTTCCCTGGAGTGGCGGGCACTCGTCGAAAGGGGACAGAATGCTGCCCATCCGCCAAGAAGTAGCCGTGGTCTCTAATTGAAAATAACAGCCGGAACAGCCTTTGTGGCTGTTCACCATATTTCAAGTTATTATGGATATCTCCTCTGGTTAGGCAAGCCTACGATGATATTCGACTGCAGGGGAAAATTAGTTTCATGTGGCTTAATCGAGGATTAATTTCATCGTCGTTGGGTATTAACCCTATCGACCTCTGTGATATATCAAAGGATTTGTAAATTTCCGTATAGGTTGCATCAACTGTCAGAAGAGTAAAATGTATTCTGTTGTGTTGTTCTCTCTCTTCATTAGATGGGCTGGACATGGTGGCAGTCATTCCTTCTGCACAATTTACGGTAGGCTAGAGAAAGGTCTATTTATGGTGTCTACACGTGTACCTCGGCAGGACGAAACCTAGAAGCGAATCTCCATGCTCATGAAACGCTTCAGTATATGAAATTACAAAGGAAATAGATGACACAAAATAAATATTATTTCTGAAAAGACAGTAAGCTGTAAGTTGATATAAACACAGTCAACAATGTAACATAGAATTAACTTTTCAAGGAACTCCTCGATAAAACAGGAGTAGTGACCCATTAGGAAGCTCTTAAGTTTAAATTTGAAAGAGCGTGATTACTGCTACGATTTCGAATTCTTGAGATAGCGTTTTCAAAATGGATGTAGCAGAATATTGTACGCCTTTCTGCACAAGATCAAGGAGTTGCGATTCAAATGAAGATTGAATTTCTGCTAGTATTACTTGAATGAAAGCTGCTAGCTCTTGGGAGTAGGTTGATACTGTTAACAAGAAACGACATTTAAGAATATAATTAGTGAGCCAAAACATTATGACCACCTGCTTAATAGCTTGTCTGTCCGTCTTTGCAATAAATCACTGATTGTGCGTATCAGAGATCCAACAGTTTGTTGGTAGGTTGGTGGAGGTGTGTGGCATTGGATATCTAAGCACAGGTCATGTAATTCGCGTGAATAACGGCCACTGACTTGCGTACGCTGTGATGGCACCCGATAGCGACCCAGATGCGATCCATAGGAAAACATCAGGCGAATTTGATCACCGAGACATCAACGTAAATTCGTTATAATGCTTCTCAAAACACTGTAGCACGGTTCTGCTTCCGAGACGGACAGTTATACAAAGATTGCATCGCCGTCGGGGATGACGTTAAGCATGAAGGGATGCAGGCTGTTCGCAGCTGTCAGCGTGCCTTCGGTTACTACCACAGGTCCCATGCAAGCGCTGGAGAATGTCTTCCATAGCATAATACTGCTCCCACCGGCATGTGTCCGCGCCGTGCATGTCTAGTTGCCATTCACCTCGATGACGGTGTTTGTGGAAGCGACCATCGACGTAGTGTAGCACATATATGATTCACCAGAAGAGCCGACAGGTTCCATTTCCGACGGTCGAATCCCGATTGTCCCGTGCCGACTGCAGTCGTAATTGACGATGTCATTTGGTCAACATGTGATCACGCAGGGTGGTCTGCTGCGGTGCGCTGTGTTCAACGATGAACAGTGTGCTGCGAAACACTTGTGCGTGCACCAGCACTCTGGTCTTCCGACAGAGATGCCACAGGTCACCCTCTATCTACTCTACAGATAACACAAGCCTCCGAAACCCACCTCCTATGAAGTGTCGTGGACGTCCAATCATTTAGTGCCTACTGGTAGCTTCACTGTCATACCTCGTTCCGTAGATGTTCACTACAGTAGCACCTGAACATTCGACCAGCTTCGCCATTTTCCAAACACTCGTTCACAGCCTTTGTGTAATGATAATCTGACGTTTGTCACTTAACTCAATGGATTTCCCTATTTGCTGCCCGTATCTTTGCTAGCGTCATCTCCCGTTCGCGTCCGTTCCCCTTAGGTACTTTTGTTACCACTTCACATGCCCACAACGGCATTAGGCGACATCCAGCGTCGCGGTGGGAATTGGTCAAAGTATTTCGGCTCTTCAGTGTATACCGAGACACCAGTGTCAGAATATCCAACATAATGAAAAGGAGTCGGCTAGAAGTTCGCGAACTTGCACCACTTTTTGTCCGAACCGCCCGTTTCTGAGCCAAAAAATACCCTTTGAGAATGGGAAAAGTTATCCCTAAATATAATACCATACATCGTGAGTGAAAGTCACTGAAGTAGAGTACTGTGAGTGACGAACTATCACTTACTTCAGATACTGTTCTGATAGTAAGAAAGGCAGCATTAAATCTTTGAACAAGATGCACGACAGTTCTTTCTCACTGTGTAATTAGGACGTCGAGATTTGTTGAATTGTGTGTTAGAAAGTGTAATAATGAGTCTTATTGTGATTGAGTGTTAGTTTATTTTCTACAAGCCTTGAACTTTTATCTCGAACTGTACTGTTTCAAAAAGTGCCTATGTTGCCCACAACATCCGTTACTACCAAGTTGTGCCATCAGCAAACAGAAATATTTTAGAAGGTGCATCATTTATAGAAATGAGGAACAGGAGTGGCGCGTCACAGATCCCTGGGGCACCCCACATTTAGCCATGAGCCTCTCGGACCCCACATCACAGCCATTCTCAGTACTGTGGAGAATGACCTGTTGCTATCTGTTCTTACAGTAAGATGTGACGCTATTGTGAGCCACTCCTCCCCGTTTGTTTAATCCATCCAGTACCTCGCAAAGAAAAGAGAATATAGCATTCACAGATGTTGAACCACCTCGCGCCATTCGAGAGTGGAATGGCAGAGAATTAGTATGAAAATGGTTCGATGAACCCTCTGCCAGGCACTGAAGTGTGAATTGCAGAGTAGCCATATAGATGAAGGGAAACATTGTATCTGTCCTGTCACTCTTATTCCTTAATGAGATTTAAAATATTCTTCTATCGTCAGATTACTATCTCTGTGTAGTTCGTAATTATATAAAGCATTTGTCTGAGTACAAAAATTTGTGCATAGTGATCTGAAAGGCCATTCAGCATTTTATTGATAGAACGCGTATCTAGTAATAAAGAATAAATAAAAATATCTATTGAGAGGCACCCACATGCCTTGCTCATACTGTGGCATCAAGCAGTCAGGCCTGCAAGATGAGTGGTCTGCCAAGCGAGTGGATTTATTTTTATTTATCGAGCAACATCAATGACTGATTATGATCTCTAGTACCCACAATTAAGCTACAAATTATTTACGTAACGGAAACTGATAACGCACATCTGACTATTATTAATATACACAACTATGATTGTTTACTACGCTCTGGCAATACCACATTTTCTTTCTTACCCATCGGCTTTCATCAACACGTGGCTATCGCACTGAATATGAATGGCGCACACATAAATTCTGGATGTCGTGACTACGCACTGTTCGAAGAACAAGGCCACCATTCTTTTTCTTTTCACTATCTTTTTTATTCCGATAAATTCTATTATGATTCAGAGATAACCTAAACACACCATTACATTTTATACATCAATTACACATGAGAAACTCCGCCCAGTGCTCATGGCTTTACATTGGTGATTCTCTATCTTATGTTCTCGTAATTATCTAACACTACAGTGCACTTTCTGGATATGATGGTGCATCTTTTGTTATATCTCACGTTTCGACTCTCACACCCATCATAACGAAAATTTACTCCAGACCGAGCGGTACAAAAAGGAACATGCATAACCCACTGCCTCTGAACCTATCTTGCTACACTCCCATGCAAACCACACATACATAAATTACATGAAGTACATCGCACTGGCAACATACAATACATCACAAAGAATAGTCACAATGTTAGAATCACTTCACTTTCAGCTTTCCCACTTCAATTAGTATTCATCCCAGTTTCACACGACACTGCCCCACTTCGTATCTTTTCTTTCCTACTACGAACTCTTGGAGGATATATGCACGTCTCCCTGTGCAGTGCAAGCCAAGTGGCGTTGCTGGATAGACGGCTGACTCACCTTGCTTCTCTCTCAGAGTATTAGAGTTTTAATCAAGCGTCACACGGAAACGTATCACGCAAAGTAATATTAAGAACATGTGCGTCACACACGCGAGTCCTCAACTGATACCACGGACGAGTACTTCTCTTTATCCTTTGTCTCATACACAGATGGAGACTCATTCAGTACTCACCACGTGGAAGTACTCGTCTCTAATTTCAAGTCCTCCATACGCCATTTCTTAAATATTTCCAACTTATAGTGCACACGCCAGTAATTCAGCTTAACTTTAGCACTCTGAAATATTTCAACTTAGTACTAGCACTCGCAAGTATTTCAACTTATTGCTACACGTGGTTTCATTGTGACTGTTGGTCACTTCCGAAGATTACTACGATCCCCTTAATATTACCTGCCTCTCATTTAATTCTCCCCCCAAAAGTTCCTGAAATAGAGAAATTATTATATTTCACATCCATACCATTCTCTCTACTCTTTTGTCTTTACAGAGCACACCTAAGACAGGTCTTACCAACACAAGATCCAGCGCCCGAGTCCTGAAACATGGCCATTCTTCAGGTCAGCTCGCACCTTCGTCCAGGTAGGGGAGCACCATGCTACCGTATTGGCCAGCCACATTTCAGGCGCTCAAAGCTCAGGTAAATTTCATCTCTTTGGTTCGACCAAAGGTGACCAAAGGACCGTCTCAAAGATGATCATATATTGCAAATTCAAAATCTGCAGTTAGCAGACGACCATACATTCATTCATTTCACAGATCTCACAAAAATGGATGCAGGGATTTATTTTGTGGGAGTGCACGTGTGATCAATCAAATAAATAAATTGTCCTCCTTTCCTACACTGGTATCCGGCTTCGGTGTATTTCACTATGATTGTGCTACTGTTCACCTGCACCCTGGTTGGAAGAAATACAGGTTGCATCAGATCATACGAATGTAGGAGATTCGCAATAACCTTTTTCTTGCACAGTAACACGCAAAACTCATATCGAAGTCACCACATGAACTAATTTCATGGAGGATACTTCCTATAAAGTGGACCATGAAACCTCTCTAGATTGAGCAGAAATATTTTGAAGTCAGAGTTAATGGGGCCTATAAATAACTATAATTAAAATCTTTGTTTCACTAAATTCAATTACTCCAGCACAACATTCAAATACCCTTTCAGTGTAGTGTTTTGATACATCTATGGACTCAAATGGAATACATGACCACGGCCCCACTCCACAAAGAAATCCTTGAAAAACAGCCAGCTAATCTGTATCCTGGTAAAGGAAGCCTCTGAATTGTCACACTATTTAAGTGGTGCTCCGATGTACCAATATTTCAGAGTCCACATGTATAAGCAGTTCACTATATCTCTAATACCTCTTATATTTTCATAAAATATGTTAATTCGTTCACTACTTAGATGACTGACCTCCTTCGAGGGTACTTTCTTTGTCAGAGAGCCTTCCTTTAAGCAGAGGATACCTCATTTAACTTCAGTCTAAAACAGGTGCAGCTCTAACGCCAACTACTGCAGTAGTTTTCTCAAGAGCAATCCCACTACCACCCACTACACTGCCACCCATAAGCTTTGCCAACCTCCCCTTCCCATATCTACTAAGTTGCAGAACACGCCTAGGGAAACCCAATCTATCGATAGGGTCTACAGGCACCTGTACAATCTGAACTGTGCTCTCCACCATCAGTGCCTTCTCGAGCCCCATGTTGACACGCCTAACAACGACATTCTTTTCCAGGTCAGCACCTGAATCATACTCCCCCTCCATATCAAGACTATCCCCAACCCCCTCACACGATTCACCAACTTCTCATGTTTCACATAATTCTTCATAATTTCCCTAAGTTAACTGTCAGTTGAGACAATCCTGCACTAGGTTTCGCAATGCTGGTGACCTGGTACTCACTCCCCAACATTTCCTGCTGGTCTATACATCTGCCATGAGAGCTTTTTAGTAGCAGAACCTCCTATTTGAAACTGCAGCTGTGTTAGCGACCTTAGCTGCTGAGTGTGCTGCGCATTTCCTACGCATACAGCTACAAGAGGCTCCTTCCCATTAAACTCCGACGGTTCATAAAATCTATTGGCGATAGGCTAAATACAACTGTCTGAATATCTCCTCCTCCTAGCGGCCTTCTTATCAACTGCCAGCTCCCATACCCAAACACCATTCTCCTCCCTAATCCTACCTAGTTCCTCCTTTGCGTTTTGTAACTGCACCTCAAGAGTACCTACCTTACTCTACTGCTTCACCATTAATTTATTTCTGCTACAAAGTCTACGTTTCCGGGAGAGCATATCGCTAGAATGCCCGCTGTTTTCCCCTCCCTCCCCCCCCCCCCCCAAGTAAAATATTTTAATCAACTCTGTTACCGGAACCCACTACTTTCAAACCTACGACAAAGTCCACTCTTAACTCTTAGGCGTTTAGTTTTTTTCAGTATCTGTAAAAATTTTACTATGTTACCTAAGATCCGTTACTGCAGTAGAAGGATTTTAAAACTAATACTAGTTACCTCGAATTTTGCACTCTGCTAAGAAAGAAAACTTATTAATACTAAACCACTACTAATAGCAAAATCAGGAAAAAACAAAAATTCAACACTCAACGAAACTAAACACAGCGAAGCGGATGTTTCCGAAAGTTTATTCATCCTTTATTTCTCGAGAAACAGCACGAGACACCGTTGAAAAGTACTAAATTTAGTAACATAATACAGTGCACAGACAAGTTTGTCAGTACTTTAGAACCACTACAGATGCGACCGCATGCCACGAAGTGTAAACACACTCACTCTACTCTGCAACGCCCCCACAAAGCTATCTCTCAGGTCAGAAACACGTCATGAAGCGCACAGCATCCTCCGAGCTACACGCGTTAGTGATAGTAATAATATTCAAACATTAAAGAAATTTCAAATGCTCTTGCTAACGTACAACACTGAAATTATTTACAATAAAACAAACAATACCTTGAAGAAATTCAGTCCGCTGGGACTACCTCGATACGACAAGCTATTTGCTTTTACTGTAATAAGAAAGGCCATGTTCAGAGTGTTTGCCAGAAAAATCTCAGATCGGACACTCACAACCATTCTAGGCCCTTTGCTTCGCGCCGAAATCGAACCAGGGTTACTCAGGCCCGCGACACTTCTCCCATGGAAATTCATATAGTTCATGCCACGCCGCCCAGTGCCACTCTGTCTAACAGTGACTGTTCGTCCCACAAATAGTGTGCGTCGACATCGCCGGAACTGTCTTCAAGTCGCAAGTGACTTTGTACCAGTGTCAGTTCACGTTCCACGAGACGGTCGCTCTTGTCAGCAGGACAATAAACTTTTTGTAGACTTGGACATTAACGGCAAAGTGATACCATTCCAGCTTGATACCGGAGCTGCAGTTTCACTGATCAATCAAGAGACAAACTGCTGGGCACACCTCCGTTGCGTGCCGCACATGTTACGTTAACTACCTGTTCAGGTCAAGAAATTCCTGTGTTAGGACAGTGCAGCCTTCTTGCAACATTCAAAGGACAAACAAAACTTGTGTCATTTTACGTCCTTTCTTCTCCTGCAGTGAACTTGTTTTGTTTCGATTCATTTCAGTTGTTTAACTTGTCTATAGTAAATCAGGTCCTATTAGCGAACTAGACTGTGCCTTCAGACAGTGTTTCTCGTCTATGTGAAGAATTTGCAGACATTTTTGCACCGGGCATCGGTTGCGCTAAGAAATATAAAACACATTTGGAACTGAAATTTTTCAGAGCGCGCAATGTTCCCCACGCATTGCGTGATGAGGTTGCAAAAACATTACACGATTTGGAATCACAAGGAGTAATTGAACGTGTGCAGGCTTCTCTTGGGCATCACCCTCAGTAATTTTGCAAAAACCTTCGGGAAAATTTAGACTTTGTGTGGTATTCAAGGCAACAGTGAATCCACAACTAGTGATTGCAGCTTTTCCTTTACCCCGCCCGGAAGATCTTTTCGACAAACAGTACCCGGGCAAATATGTTTCGAAGTTCGACCTAGCAGATGCATACTTGCAAATATCGGTGGACGAAGAATCCCAGCGCGTTTTGGTGGTTAACACGCATCTTGGTTTGTATCAATTCAAACGACTGCCATTCGGGTGTGCATCCGCCCTGCATTGTTTCAGCAATATCTACAACCTTTTTGTGCGTCGGTCCCTACTGCAGCAAACTATCTGGACGATATTGTGATCTCCGGAAAGATGGAAGAAGAACATTTAGCCACTCTCAGAACATTATTTCAGGTCTTGTGACATAATCGTCTTCCCTTGCGGAAGGACGAATGTGTGTTTTTTGCTCATGACTTGCCATACCTGGGCCATGTGCTCAACGCCCAAGGCATACATCCTAGTCCCACGCACCTCCGCGCCATACAAGACTTTCCTTCGCCGCAGAAGTTGAAGCAGCTATAGAGAGTGTGCTGGGAAAAAAATCAAGTATTATCACACATAAGTGCCGCATGCCTCTTCCATTTCAGCTCCGCTTCATCGCTTACGCCGTAAAGGTGTTCCATTCGTCTGGACGACAGAATGCGAACGCGCCTTTCGCCGGTTGAAATCAGCATTGCCTTCCAAATACTTGCCATACGCCATTCGATCCCCGGAAACCCGTTTTGTTGATGGTGGATGCATCGGATTTCGGGATCGGTGCTGTGCTTCCGCACAATGATGGATCGCACGATCGCCCTATTGCCTTTGCGTGCAAATTGTTATCGTCTGCGCAGAGAAATTATTCACAGATCGAGAAAGAACCATTGGCTCTCGTATTTGGTGTTACAAAGTTTCATGACTTCTTGTATGGCCGTCACTTTACCATAATCACAGACCACAAACCTTCAAGTTTTCATCCGAACAACGCTGTATCTGCACGTAAAGCGCAGAAATTAATTCGCTGGTCTATTTTCCTCTCGCAGTACCGCTACGATATCTTCTATCGGTCCACTGCTAAGCACGGAAACGCCGATGCGTTGTCCCGTTTGCCTGCTGCTGAGGATAGGGCATTCGATTCCTCTGAACTTGCTTGCATGTTCATTGATTCGGAAACCGATGACGTGGTCGAATCGTTTCCGATTGATTTTCGTCGCGTAGCTACAATCACAACTGCCGACCCTGTCCTTCGTACCGTTCTGCGTTTTGTTGTTACGCAATGGCCCTTGTCAAAGTCACGGATCGGGGATCCGTTGGTTCGCCGATTTTTTGCTCACAAGGAGAGACTTTGTTCGCCTTGATGTTTTGCTGTTGCGTTCTGATAATGATCAGTCCAGGGTCGTGGTACCACGTTCGTTACAGTCCTCTGTCTTAAAGCTTCTCCACCAAGGGCATTGGGGTACAGTGAGAACGAAACCACTTGCTCGTCAGCACTGTACTTGGTTCGGAATCGATGCCGCGATTACGAATATGTGCTCTTGTTGCGTGGTGTGTGCCGAACAATAATCAGCACCACCGCGGAAATTCTTTGCATGGCCAAAAGCCACTTTCCCTTGGCAACGCTTACACGTCGATTTTGCTGGTCCATTCTGGAATGCTCGATGGTTGGTTGTGATAGATTCATTCAGTAATTTTCCTTTTGTTGTCCAGATGTCTTCCACGACATCACTGCCACCATCCAAGCGTTATCTGCTATCTTTTGCATTGAAGGTCTTCCACAGACAATTGTTTCCGCCAATGGCCCACAATTCATGTCCACAGAATTTCAGTCATTCTGCAAGGCCAATGGTATTCAATATCTGACGTCCGCGCCGTTTTCGCCACAGTCCAACGGTGCAGCTGAACGATTGGTCAAGTTACCGATGTTGAAGTTGAAAGAGTCGCATTCTCGGGAGGAGGCGTTATTGCTCTTCTTGTCCTCGTATCGCTCTCAGCCCCGAGATGGTCACTCGCCGGCTGAGTTGCTCCACGGTCGCCATCATCGGACCTTTATGTCCTTGCTACATCCACCGCATCTGGTTCCTGTGCAGCGGCAGACACCTGCTTTGGCCCAAGCGACGTTGTCTGCTACCGCCACTATCGAGCTTCACGGCGTTGCCACGAAGGGCGCATTATTCGCTGCCTCGAACGCGCTATGTATCTGGTTTTGGGGGCCTCTGGTGAGGTGAGCCGGCATCTCTATCAGCTGCGCCTCTGTCGTCGCACGGGATCTGCCGCTCGCCGTCTGCTTTCAGCGATGGTGCCGTCCGGTCAGCGCCACGGGGACCCATCTACTGGCTCGCCTCAGCCCCAGGTGTTACCGACGCTGCCTTCCATTTTGCCCCATGGCGCCGGCGCCGCCGCCGCCGCCGCAGTGGAGGCGACGCTGCAGCAGTCTGGCGCCTCTCTGGGTCAGGCGCCGCCGATCGCTCCCCGGGACCAGTTGTCCTTCGATATGGAACTCTTGCCCGCTCCGGACCATATGTCGTCTTCACCCGACGGGTGCCCCCGCCCGATGGAGCTCGACCATTCGGCCCCTCCTGTCTCTCTACGGGCGCATACACCGCATGTTGGCGTGCACCCTGGAGTAGGTTTTCAGGCGTTCCCTAGCTCCCCGCGGTCTGAATGGCAGGGTGCGGGTGGCACAGCCCCACCTGTTGTTGGGATCCCCACCTCGTCGCATACGTCAACATGGGGTCCGCCCCACGGCGGGCGGAGGCCTTATACCACAACCGTCCGCCGATTTGCGGGGGAGGAATGTGGTGTCACCGCCAGACACCACACTTGCTAGGTGGTAGCCTTTAAATCGGCCGCGGTCCGTTAGTATACGTCGGACCCGCGTGTCGCCACTATCAGTGATTGCAGACCGAGCGCCGCCAGACGTCAGGTCTCGTCTAGAGAGACTCCCTAGCACTCGCCCCAGTTGTACAGCCGACTTTGCTAGCGATGGTTCACTGTCTATATACGCTCTCATTTACAGAGACGACAGTTTAGCATAGTCTTCAACTACGTCATTTGCTACGACCTAGGAAGGCGCCATATTCAGTAATTAGAATGAATTCTGAACAGACAATATTGTGAATCATGTACCATCAAGAGCGACGTTCATCATTAATGGATTAAAGTTAAGTGTCAAACTAGTTATGTCCGCTTTCTGAATTGTAATTCCTTGTCATGTTCTAGGCCTCGCGTCAGTATAGTTCTCTCCTCACGCCATCCTGCGTGAGCTAAAACGCATGCATTTCGGTCTCCTGTAGTAACACGGTGTTGGCTCTTCTGCCAACACAACAAATACCTTCTTGGTACTGACGCTAGACACTAGAACGAACTACATTTGATAGCGCCGTTGATTTAGATAAAATGATTCAAATTCTGTACGTCTAGAGTTTCATTGTGCGTAAAAATCACAAGTTTTATGTCCGTCTACTCTATTACATCACAACGCTTTCAGATCTACTACTATACACCAATAAGTGGTGCTAACGTCCTCGACATGGGTGCATCTGGAAGAATCTTGTGCACTTTTGTCAGTACCGTAAGCGAGATTGGTGCGGAACAATAGTTATGGGCCCGGGCCGCTCTATTCCTTCACAGCACGCGGAATATAGTGGTCTACTTCTGTTCAGCTGCATGTGAAATCAGTGACAGTGCTGCAGGGAGGGTCGGTTAAAGACAATGTGAGGAGATCTTTCAGTCTCTAACTTTATCCTAAGAATGTGGGAATGCTCTATGACCTCCATCTACATACGGGAAAATCGTAAATTACGCACTATGAGCGAAGTGCTAGAAATATGTAGATCTCTGTCTGGTACACTTCGGTGTAAATGTTTGAGAACTAACAACGAATATATTTACCTACATTTGGAATCAAGTATTTAGTCCTTGCAAAATAGTGGAGGGGCAATTTAGTGATGATACGGAAATTGCTAAGCATGCTGCCGCGTCATTAGTCAATGGCGCTCATATTGAACACATTGTGTAGGTGGCGGTTAGTAATAAAATGAAGATTGTGCCTCTCCACTTGTCTGACATGTATGCCCATGTCCAATTTCTAATCCGTTTCGTACAGAAACAATTCCATACGTCTTTCTTACATTCACAGACACAG
This sequence comes from Schistocerca serialis cubense, assembly GCF_023864345.2. Classification (NCBI taxonomy): domain Eukaryota; kingdom Metazoa; phylum Arthropoda; class Insecta; order Orthoptera; family Acrididae; genus Schistocerca; species Schistocerca serialis. The sequence continues at coordinate 23,903,419 of NW_026047583.1, read as the reverse complement.
ATTTTCACCTGGTGGCCAAACCTAGTACTGATTTTTTTCCAGCGTTATTCGGTTCCGTATTATCTCATTAGAATATGTTTCAAGTTTCGGTGCCATACGATAATTACAGCCCACACTGGATCTCTGTGACTACCTGCACTTTAATTTGCGCCCAGTACTTCGTTTTGCTATGAGACACAGTACACTAACTACACAAAAACGACTACGTTAACTGTTTCATGTTGCACCTGAACTGCTTCCACACATTGCTCATACATTTTCATTTGTGTTAAACATATTGAAGTAACGGAAAGACCACAAAACGAACCTAGCAATTTCATGGTTGGAAGTGAAAAGTCAGGACGGTATTTTTAATCCCTTGTTCCTCATGTTAAGACATACATATCTGCCAAAATACATCAGCTACAATAGTTAATTGCGAGTATTTTTCCCTCGTATCGTGATGAAACATAACATGTAACTGCAGTAATTGAGCTACCTCACAGTCATTTCTTTGATGCTGCATATTTTCTGCAGTTTGTAAAACCAAAGAGGAATTAACTGGATTGTAGGTTCTTTTTTCCCTTCTAATTCATATGTACCCCCTTCAGGAAATCTACTGTTCTTCCTGCAACTTCATTCTAATACCTCTGTAATTTGTAACTGGTATTATCCTTCTTCACTGAAGCAACAAATTCGTTGCACAGGTTATGTACGGACTCTAGCATAGTGCACGAACTGGTCCAGCATGTGCAGAACTTCGACTCGAAGCATGAGCAGAAGCCACTTTTCTTCAAATGTCCCAAGTGCTGTTATACAATTATTACCACAGAGAAGGCTTTCGCGATTTTCCGAAAATGGAATTTTATTGGAACCCCAGTCAGAGACAAAATTTATGCAACATGTCCGGCGAAATTTTGTATCAGTCATCCTCTCCTGTGCGTCTTTCATAGTATTTACTCCGGTCTGCTTGTAAGACAGAGATTTAGGAACCAGATTTTAAATTTTAAGACATTTCCAGGGGCAGATGTGAACTGACCACAATCTATTGGTTATGAACTCTAGATTAAAACTGAAGAAACTGCAAAAAGGTGTGAAATTTAAGGAGATGGGATCAGGATAAACTGAAAGAACCAGAGGTTGTACAGAGTTTCAGGGAGAGCTTAAGGGAACAATTGGCAGGAATGGGGGAAAGCAATACAGTAGAAGAATGGCTAGCTTTGAGGGTGAAATAGGGATGGCAGCAGAGGATTAAGTAGGTAAAAAGACGAGGGCTAGTAGAAATCCTTGGGTAACAGAAGAAATATTGAATTTAATTGATGAAAGTAGAAAATATAAAAACGTAGTAAATGAAGCAGGCAAAAAGGAATACAAACGAGATGGACAGGAAGTGCAAAGTGGCTAAGCAGGGATGGCTAGAGGACAAATGTAAGGACGTAGAGACTTATCTCACTAGTGGTAAGATAGATACTGCCTACAGGAAAATTAAAGAGACGTTTGGAGAAAAGAGAACCACTTGTATGAATATCAAGAGTTCAGATGGAAACCCAGTTCCAAGCAAAGAAGGGAAAGCAGAAATGTGGAAGGAGTATATAGAGGGTCTATACAAGGGCGATGTACACGAGGACAGTATTATGGAAATGGAAGAGGATGTAGATGAAGATGAAGTGGGAGATACGATACTGCGTGAAGAGTTTGACAGAGCACTGAATTACCTAAGTCGAAACAAGGCCCCGGGAGTAGACAACATTCCATTAGAACTACTGACGGCCTTGGGGGAGCCAGTACTGACAAAACTCTACCATCTGGTGAGCAACATGTATGAGACAGGCGAATACCCTCAAACCTCAAGAAGAATATAATAATCCCAATCCCATAGAAAGCAGGTGTTGACAGATGTGAAAATTACCGAACTATCAGTTTAATAAGTCACAGCCGCTAAATACTAATGCCAATGGAAAAACGCGAATGGAAAAACTGATTGAAGCCGACCTCGGGGAAGATCAGTTTGGATTCCGTAGAAATGTTGGAACACGTGAGGCAATACTGATCCTACGGCTTATCTTAGAAGAAAGATTAAGGAAAGGCAAACCTACGTTTCTAGCATTTGTAGACTTAGAGGAAGCTTTTGACAATGTTGATTGGAATACTCTCTTTCGAATTCTGAAGGTGGCAGGGGTAAAATACAGGGAGCGAAAGGCTATTTAATTTGTACAGAAACAAGATGGCAGTTATAAGAGTCGAGGGGTATGAAAGGGAAGCAGTGGTTGGTAAGGGAGTGAGACAGGGTTGTAGCCTATCCCTGATGTTATTCAATCTGTATATTGAGCAAGCAATACAGCAAACAAAAGAAAAGTTCGGAGTAGGTATTAAAATCCATGGAGAAGAAATAAAAATTTTGAGGTTCGCGCGATTACATTGTAATTCTGTCAGAGACAGCAAAGGACTTGGAAGAGAAGTTGAACGGAATGGACAGTGTCTTGAAAGGAGGGTATAAGATGAACATCAACAAAAGCAAAACGAGGATAATGGAATGTAGTCGAATTAAGTCGGGTGATGCTGAAGGAATTAGATTAGGAAATGACACACTTAAAGTAGTAAAGGAGTTTTGCTATTTGGGGAGCATAATAACTGATGATGGTCGAAGTAGAGAGGATATAAAATGTAGACTGGCAATGGCAAGGAAAGCGTTTCTTAAGAAGAGAAATTTGTTACCATCGAGTATTGATTTAAGTTTCAGGATGTCGTTTCTCAAAGTATTTGTATGGAGTGTAGCCATGTATGGAAGTGAAACGTGGACGATAAATAGGTTAGACAAGAAGGGAATAGAAGCTTTCGAAATGTGGTGCTACAGAAGAATGCTTTGGATTAGATGGGTTGATCACATAACTAATGAGGCGGTATTGAATAGAATTGGGGAGAAGAGGAGCTTGTGGCACAACTTGACTAGAAGAAGGGATCGGTTGGTAGGACATGTTCTGACACATCGATTGGTTGGTTGGTTTGGGGGATGAAAGGGACCAGACTGCCATGGTCATCGGTCCCTTTTTCCAAAGACAAGGAACACCCACAGAGAATAAAAAAAGAGGAACAGAAGAGATCACAGACGATACAGAACAAGAGAGACGGAGACAAGGACAAGACAAAACGAACTAAAACCACACAGAGTGTGACGGTGGTTGGCCGACCATAGAAATAAATAAGGAAAAGCCAACCACTTAGAAACACATTAAAAAACCAGTGGAAAATCATAGGCCAAAGGCCAGAGTCAACACAAAACAATAAAATAAAACAGAAACACTCAGAGTAAATGATAAAATCCCCCTGCCCGAAGAAAACGTAAAACTAAGTCAGCCATAGTGGAGTCGTCTGTTAAAAGGGCAGGGAGCGTAGCAGGCAGCGCAAATGTCTGCCTGACCACTGCTAAAAGGGGGCAGGCCAGCAAAATGTGGGCCACTGTCAAAGCTGCCCCACAGCGACAGAGAGGAGGGTCCTCCCGGCGGAGTAAATAACTGTGTGTCAGCCGGGAGTGGCCAATGCGGAGCCGGCAAAGAACTACTGAGTCCCTGCGAGTGGCTCGCAGGGATGACCGCCACACAGCCGTCGTCTCCTTGACAGCACGGAGTTTATTGCGCATTGGCAGTTCGCGCCATTCATCGTCCCATAGCGCCAAGATTTTGCGGTGGAAGACGGCCCGCAAATCAGTCTCTGGGAGGCCAAGGTCCAGAGATGGCTTGCTGGTGGCCTCTTTCGCCAGGCGGTCAACATGTTCGTTACCCGGGATACCGACATGACCGGGGGTCCACACAAAGACCACAGAGCGGCCGCAACAGGCGAGAGTATGCAGAGACTCGTGGATAGCCATTACCAAACGAGAACGAGGGAAACACTGGTCGAGAGCTCGTAAACCGCTCAGGGAATCGCTACAGATAACGAAGGACTCGCCTGAGCAGGAGCGGATATACTCTAGGGCACGAAAGATGGCGACCAGTTCAGCAGTGTAAACGCTGCAGCCATCCGGCAAGGAACGTTGTTCAGAAAGGTCCCTAGAGTGAGCGCATATCCGACACGACCAGCAACCATCGAACCGTCAGTGTAAACAACACCAGAGCCCTGATACGTGGCCAGGATAGAATAAAAGCGGCGGCGGAAGGCCTCTAGAGGGACTGAGTCCTTAGGGCCCTGTGCCAAGTCGAGCCGAAGGCTAGGGCGACGAACACACCATGGGGGTGTATGCAAAGTAGCCCGGAAAGGAGGTGGAACAGTGAAACCCTGGAGCCCAGAGAGAAGCTCCTTGACGCGGACCGCTATTGTACAACCAGACCGGGGCCGACGTTCTGGCATACGGACGACCGACCGCGGGAACAGGAGACGATAGTTTGGATGCCCGGGCGAGCTTAGAACATGGGCAGCATAAGCGGCCAGCAAACGTTGGCGTCGGAACCGCAGCGGAGGTACACCTGCCTCCACTAGTACGCTGTCCACAGGGCTGGTGCGGAAAGCACCAGTGGCAAGGCGTATCCCGCTGTGGAGAATCGGGTCCAGCACCCGTAACGCAGATGGGGATGCTGAGCCATAAGCCAGGCTCCCATAATCCAGACGGGACTGGATTAACGCCTGGTAGAGCCGCAACAGTGTAGAGCGGTCGGCGCCCCAGTGGGTGTTGCTCAAGCATCGCAGAGCGTTTAGATGCCGCCAACACGTCTGTTTCAGCTGCCGGATATGAGGCAGCCAAGTCAACCGGGCATCGAAAACCACCCCCAAGAACCTGTGGGTCTCCACCACAGCAAGGAGTTCGTCGGCAAGATAAAGCCGCGGCTCAGGATGGACCGTTCGGCACCGGCAGAAATGCATAACGCAGGTCTTGGCTGCCGAAAACTGAAACCCATGCGCTACAGCCCAAGACTGCGCCTTACGGATAGCGCCCTGTAGCTGGCGTTCAACAGCTGCAATGCCAGTAGAGCTGTAATAAAGGCAGAAGTCGTCAGCATACAGGGAAGCGGAGACAGAATTTCCCACGGCCGCAGCAAGCCCGTTAATGGCTATTAAAAACAGACAGACACTTAAAACAGAGCCCTGTGGCACACCGTTCTCCTGGACGTGGGAGGAACTATACGAGGCCGCGACTTGCACGCGGAAGGTACGACACGACAGAAAATTGCGGATAAAAATCGGCAGAGGACCCCGAAGACCCCATCCATGGAGCGTAGAAAGAATGTGATGACGCCACGTCGTATCGTACGCCTTCCGCATGTCGAAAAAGACAGCGACCAGGTGCTGACGGCGGGAAAAGGCAGTACGGATGGCCGACTCCAGGCTCACCAGATTGTCGGCGGCGGAGCGGCCTTTACGGAACCCACCCTGAGACGGAGCCAGAAGGCCCCGAGACTCCAGTACCCAATGCAAGCGCCGGCTCACCATCCGTTCAAGCAACTTGCAAAGAACGTTGGTGAGGCTAATGGGACGGTAGCTGTCCACCTCCAGAGGGTTCTTTCCAGGTTTCAAAACGGGGATGACAATGCCTTCCCGCCATTGCGACGGAAACTCCCCCTCGACCCAAAGACGGTTGTAAAGATCGAGAAGGCGCCGCTGGCAGTCCACTGAAAGGTGTTTCAGCATCTGACAGTGGATGCCATCTGGCCCAGGAGCGGTATCAGGGCAAGCAGCGAGGGCACTGCGAAATTCCCACTCACTAAATGGAGCATTGTAAGATTCTGGGTGGTTGGTGCGAAACGAAAGGCTCCGACGTTCCATCCGCCCTTTAATGGAGCGGAAGGCCTGGGGGTAATTCGCAGAAGCGGAACTCATAGCAAAATGCTCTGCTAAGCGATTGGCAATGACGTCGGAGTCAGTACAAACTGCTCCATTCAGTGAGAGCGCAGGGACGCTGGCAGGTGGCCGATAGCCGTAGACGCGTCGCATCTTGGCCCAGACCTGCGAGAGAGTGACATGGAGGCCAATGGTGGACACATACCGCTCCCAGCACTCCTTCTTGCCTTGGCGGATAAGGAGGCGGGCCCGCGCACGCAGCCGTTTGAAGGCGATAAGGTGGTCGAGGGAGAGGTGTCGCTTGTGACGCTGGAGCGCCCGCCGGCGATCTTTAATCGCTTCAGCGATCTCAGGCGACCACCAAGGCACAGCCTTCCGCCGAGGGGACCCACAGGAATGGGGAATGGCAGATTCGGCGGCAGTAACGATGCCAGTGGTGACCGATTGAACCACCGCATCAATGTCATCGGTAGAGAGAGGCTCAAAAGCGGCAGTGGAGGAGAACAAGTCCCAGTCAGCCTTATTCATAGCCCATCTGCTAGGGCGCCCAGAAGAGTGGCGCTGTGGTAGTGACAAAAAGATCGGAAAATGGTCACTACCACACAGGTCGTCATGCACACTCCATTGGACAGACGGTAAGAGGCTATGGCTACAGATTGAAAGGTCAATGGCGGAGTAGGTGCCATGCGCCACACTGAAGTGTGTGAAGGCACCATCATTTAACAGCGAGAGATCGAGCTGCGACAATAAATGCTCAATGATGGCGCCTCGACCTGTTGCCACTGACCCACCCCACAGAGGGTTATGAGCGTTGAAGTCGCCCAATAGCAAGAAAGGTGGCGGCAATTGGGCGACCAGTGCAGCCAGGACATGCTGCGAGACATCACCATCCGGTGGAATGTAAAGACTGCAGACGGTAACAGCCTGTGGCGTCCACACGCGTACAGCGACAGCCTCTAAAGGCGTCTGGAGAGGGACAGACTCGCTGTGCAGAGTGTGAAGGACATAAATGCAGACGCCACCAGACACCCTTTCATAAGCTGCTCGGTTCTTGTAATAACCCCGATAGCCACGGAGGGCGGGGGTTCGCATCGCCGGAAACCAAGTTTCCTGGAGAGCAATGCAGAAGAAAGGGCGAAGGCTGAGAAGTTGGCGGAGCTCAGCTAAATGGTGGAAAAAACCGCCGCAGTTCCACTGGAGGATGGTATTGTCCATGGCTGAGAAAGGCGTGAAAGGACTGGGAAGGCAATTTACGCCGCTTGTTCACTCACTGCCACTGATTCAGTACCCGGACGAGAGGCATCCATGGCGTCTGAGGGACCAGCGAGATCAAGGTCCTCAGCGGACGCTAGAATCTCGACTTCATCCTCAGACGCAGAGCGCGAAAGGTGCGGTGAGGTTGGTGCCACCGCAAGTTCTTTAGCCTTAGAGGTCTTTCTCTTGGACTTCTCTCGCTGAACCTTGGGTTTCACCGGCTGGGAAGGCTTCACCGATTCAGTCTCCGGGACAGAGGAGGATCGTGAAGCCCTGCGCCCGGCTGCTGGTGAGGACTTATGCCACTGGTGGCCGTCATCCTTCCCGCTGGGGGAACCCTGGGAAGGGAGCGTCCCAAGGGAACTCTTACGGGCGAGAGTAGCCGAAGAAGTTAGGCGCTTCTCCGGCTGAGAAGCGGGGATGGACGTCCCCGACGGGTGGGAGGAGGTTGCTCCTGAGGTAGGTGGTGCAGGAGCAACCGGTTGGGGAGAGCCCCCCACGGGCAAGGGGGCAGAAGAAGTCGTACTGCTTATCGAGCTGGCTGGAAGTCTCACAACTGATGGAGCTAGCACAGTTGTTGTAGCAGCTGCATACGAAGATGTCATTCTCACAGGATGGAGTCTGTCATATTTCCGTTTGGCCTCAGTATAGGTCAGCCGGTCCAGGGTCTTATATTCCATGATTTTGCGCTCTTTCTGAAAGACTGTGCAGTCAGGCGAGCAAGGTGAATGGTGCTCCCCGCAGTTGACGCAGATGGGAGGCGGGGCACATGGAGTATTGGGATGAGACGGGCGTCCGCAATCTCGACATGTGAGGCTGGAAGTGCAGCGGGAAGACATATGGCCGAACTTCCAGCACTTGAAGCACCGCATCGGGGGAGGGATATAGGGCTTGACGTCACATCGGTAGACCATCACCTTGACCTTTTCCGGTAACGTATCACCCTCGAAGGCCAAGATGAAGGCACCGGTAGCAACCTGATTGTCCCTCGGACCCCGATGAACGCGCCGGACGAAATGAACACCTCTACGTTCTAAGTTGGCGTGCAGCTCGTCATCAGACTGCAAAAGGAGATCCCTATGGAAAATAACACCCTGGACCATATTTAAACTCTTATGTGGCGTAATAGAAACGTTAACATCCCCCAACTTGTCACAAGCAAGTAACCTGCGGGACTGGGCGGAGGATGCCGTTTGTATCAGTACTGACCCAGAGCGCATTTTAGACAAGCCCTCCACCTCCCCAAACTTGTCCTCTAAATGCTCTACAAAGAACTGAGGCTTCACGGACATAAAAGATTCCCCGTCAGCTCTGGTACAGACGAGATACCGGGGCGAGTATCTTTCGCTCTCATTCATAGCCCTTCGTTCCTCCCATGGTGTGGCCAGGGAGGGGAACGATTTGGGGTCATACACATTAGCCTTGAATTGAGCCTTGGAACGCTTAGAGACTGCTGACGGCTGGCCGCCAGCAAGAGATGATGTACCACGCTTCATTGCGGGTCATCCGCCCTGATGCCACCTACTCCGACCAAGGGCCGTCCCCACGGGCGCCACCCAGCCACAGCAAAGGCCACCTGGCAGGATGGCCATTGCCGGGAGTCCCGATGCCCCAGGGAGATGGGCATCTACTCCTTGGCATACGTGGGGAGTGAACGGCGCAGGCATCAGTAGAGCGATCCCTGTGCTGTCAGGGGGCTACAACCAAGAGGGTACATGGCGACCCCACCACAACGGACTGGCTACCGTGCTGGATCTTAGGTGCAAAAATGGCCAAGGTCGTCGTCGCAGTTAAAAGAAACACTGCAGAGTGCAGTGTGGTAATCGCCCATGAGATCGAAAACGAGCGGGACACCATCGCAACGAAGAGAAAGACGGCAATAGGTCTAATTGCACGAAGGATACAGTGCACCATGTAAGGTGCCCTTCCCCAATTGGCTCGCTCTTCGGAATAATTTGGATAGATGGAGGTCAAACCCGAGAGGGGACCATCACATAAGGCCGAAACGTTTGAGACTCCTTTTAGTCGCCTCTTACGACAGGCAGGAATACCGCGGGCCTATTCTAACCCCCGAACCCGCAGGGGGATCTGACACATCGAGGGATCACCAATTTAGTATTGGAGGGCAGCGTGGAGGGTAAGAATCTTAGAGAGAGACCAAGGGATGAATACACTAAGCAGATTCAGAAGGATGTAGGTTGCAGTAGGTACTGGGAGATGAAGAAGCATGCGCAGGATAGAGTAGCATGGAGAGCTGCATCAAACCAGTCTCAGGACTGAAGACCACCACCACAACAACAACAAGCCTGTTTGTTATAACGAGGAAGGAGAAGAAACGGGGACATCACACAAATAATGGAAGAATATAACGATTCCAAAGTTACACAAAAATTTCATTCTACTACTTTTCGGTCTCGTACATAAGAAACTGGAGCGCATGAATGAAATGTCAAACTATTTCGTATTGGTACTTCGTGAATTTATTGTCGTATTATAAAAATGTCGTTATTGCCAAAACAGTGTCGCTTATTTGGTGTGTGTTACAACTGCTGCAATATTAGGAAGGCCTATTTTGTTTCATCCGGAACACAGTGACAAAATAGACGTAATCAGATCGAGAAACCACACCAGTCTTGGGTACTAATTGTATTAAATGCTTTTTCAGTATTAGACAACGACATTTACATTTTTCATGTAGTAGAAAGTTTAACGAACTGTGATAAGGCAATAGTTCTTTCGCAGAAATGAAAGAACGCGATGTAAAGTTATACCAAGATTAGAGAGAAAAATCGCTAGGACATAAGAATTGAAGAAATGTGTACTGTCTTGCCTGTCTCTTGTCTTTACTGGTTTTAGGTATCCTATATTTAATTTTATGTTACACAGAACAGCAAGTTATTAGCTAAAAGGCAATGAAGAGTCCAGATTTTGTGAACTTTTTCTCCTGGTTACAAATAATCCTATCCAGTATTAATTGCGAAGGGCTGTGCAGAATGTCAAACCGGCTGACTGGGAGCAGGATAGGCAGTACAGGACATTTCTATTTCCACTGTCCTGAAATAGTTTGATGGCATCGATTACAAAATATATCCTTTTGAGTTCCACAGAGCGAAATACAGTGACGTGCGCTATAAGAATGTTGTTTGAAGAGGCGTGGCACTGCACTGCACACTTAATACCAAATAACGTATCTTACATTTCCTGGAAGTTATATGCTTTATGTTTCAGACTCTTCAGGAAGTTGTGCGCTACAAAATGAACTTATTTTTGAAAATTCTCTTTTTTAATTTTTGGTGTTCTGATGCACAGAGCAGTCTGAGTTATAGGGGGACGGGGGTAGTCTCCACGTGACTCGTGTTTACATTTAGTTATTTTTCTGTTTGCCCTTCGTTTACTGCTCTCATGTCAATTGTAAACAAGACGGATTCCTGTGGCTGGGAGCTATTAAGTGAATTAAAATATATTCGCGTAATTACGGAAGGCTAAAATATGTTACTAGTTTCAGACTATTTCCACCTTTCTGACAGTCAAGCATTAATCGCCTTGCAGAACAATAGTTATTTTTGTCGGTTTGCTAAAGAACTTTGGCTTTTATTAGGGTTTCCTGCTGAGGCATTGAATTCATTGAAACGAAGTGTTTAACTCAACACTATTGGCTAGTTTCAACTGTTCGCTGCGTTTTACGTGCACGTCTTCATCTTCTAGCGCTTATTTCATTATACCATAACAAAGAACCAAGCATGAGATAATACAGTACTGGTACTCTAAGCAAATTTACGTCCCGAAAACCACACTGAGAAGCTTCATATCAGGTCGAGGCCTAAGTCATTGGGAATGTGGACATACGAATGTGCACTGTAAGGCGAACTATGAATTTTAGTACGGTTCACGAAATTCCGACGCTCTTGGAGTATCCTCTCACGTCTTGTTTCTTTTATGACAGGAAGTAAGATCTTTTAATGTTTCACACGTACGAACTTAAGGGCTTCCTACGTCACTATAGAGGCGCTGCCTGGCAACTGCTGAAATGAATATTTCTACCAAGTTGCGGGAAAATATTGCGAACAGTTATTCGAAAAGCGTTGTTTTTAAAGTAAATTTCCTTTTACGGAAGATGAACTATGTGCGCAAATGTACTATGAATTTCCTATATAACAGAACGTTTGCTCTCTTTTAAAAATCAACTCTTTGATGACGAGCCATTTAGAAGAATTTCTAGCCCAGAAGATCAGAGATTTATGTCGGTATTAAAAAATTTACTGGCCTATTTGTGTGATGTATCAAAGTGTAACATGCGCTAAACAAATCAACATTACATGTTAAAGTTTAGTTTCTCTTGTAGCTTATTAATATTCGATACAAAAAATATGCTAAAGCTTTGCTTTTCTTGTTGCAACACTACGTGTATTAATTTAAACCATTAAATTTTCCTGTTGTAGGAATTCAAATTAATACTTTCGTGATACGAAAATACGCAGCGTACATGTTGCTGCACATCACAAATCTTTCCAAAACGCGTTTTTTCACTCCGGGTTTCGCTTTCTAAAGTGCAGGGAAATTCTACGCTGCTGTATAAAACCATATCTATTGAAAGGATACGTTTTACAGTTCCGAGGGAAAGTATACTGTCACTTAACACAGAAAGTGTATTTTCACCCGGGAGAAAATTAATTTTAACCGAGAGATCCGGGAAGAAACTGGGAATTTTTTTTCCTTGTCCGTGTGTACACCCTGAAATAGAACGTTATCCACAAGACAACAGTCTGTGTTTATGTAATGTGCTGTGTCAAAAAATGCACCTTTCATACGAATCAGTCCACGTATGTCAATTGTCTTAGATAATTTTTTATTAATAACTTACGTAGTAACAGAAGGTCTTAACGGTTTCGGACTGCAAGAAGCCTCTTCTTTGACATGCCTAATTACAGTAGAAATATTTGAGATAACATCTGAAACGCTGACTTCTCGATAATTTGCACCTTGATGAATTAATTCTTAGCCTTTTTTTTGACACTGTCATCAGAAACACCTCTCACCTTTAAAATGTGTCACCTCTTCAGCACACATTGCAACAAACTTCGTTGTTGTTTTTTTTACAACCTACATTCCTGAAGGTGGTGTCAGTATGGGATTTCTTACTACTGTATTTCTTTAAATGAGTTGTTCCCGACTGAAAACACAATAACGATCAGTTTACGCGTGACGCACATGCTGTAGAACTTCTGTTTTAGTTTACAACAAATATTTATTCCGTACTTCGCTTTTTGGACTCTCCCGTTTCCACTACCTTTACGCATTGGTTTCAGTTTTACTTGTTACTGCAAATGCTTCCTCACTCTGCCTGATTACAAATACACCACGAATGAGAAGCCTGTGCTGGATGTAGTTGCGCAGGGATGAAGGCACGTTCAACGTTTTTGGAGTCAAACATTACCTAGGACTCGGCCATGGCATCTACGCTCGGCCACTGTTAACTGGTGCGGGCAGGCTGTCCAGATAGGCTGTGCTCAGGACACCTCGCATTTTGTGCTCGATTACTCGGTCATGGAGGACTAGCCCACCCCAACATCAACTGCTCTACTATGTACCTATCTGTCAAATGCATGCTCAACTTTTCTTTTAAACACGAGCCAAGTTTTATTGACCCAACGCCAAACTCAGCGCCGCCCTGCTCCTAGAGCTGGTTGTGACGATGTGTTCTACGAGATACCATTTAGCGTTCCACAGGAAAAGAACTGGGATTTGGCTTGGCTGTTCGAACTAACAAGGCCAGAAAAAGCCGTGATAAAGCTGTGGGTAAAGAAATGGCTAATGCAATGGACCAAATGCACCTACGCTTTGTTACTTACGGAGGTGAGACCCGAAGATTCTCGGAATTATTTAAGAATTGATGAAAAATGCTTTTCGTAGGTTCTGAACGTCGTCAAACGATAGCTACTTACGATTTCCAGCCACTGGCGGAATTTACGAGGACCTCAGATTCAGCGCAATTAATCCGCAAAATTATTATCTAAAACGTTTCTTGAAATCTGCAAGGTGATTCATAGTTGCTTGAGGAAATATTCGTGATAAAGCAGAAGCGAAACTAATATTAAATTATATTAATGTAAACTGTATGAATTTATTTCGTATGTAATAATAATATCCCCTGTAAGTTCAAGAAACTGATTTCAGATTAGAAGGATGACTGCAAATGGCGGCGGCGCGTATTATGTAATAAATTCAGCAACATATTCATAAGACATGAAGCACGTAACAGTTGTTGGAACTTAAGAAAGGCTCTTCACTTTGCTCTTCATAGCAGAAGGGGTGGCGATAGGTTGAATTTTTGTAACACTTCTAATAATGAAGCAAGTGTATTTCATGAATAAAAGTCCGTCTACTGTCTATAATTCGGTTTTTAGTTCTTGTTTTCGATACGTATCGGAAATGAAATAAAATCCAATCTGTCTCTATGGTTATCTGACTTCATTTCCGATGAGTATTGCAAATAAAACCGAGAAACAGACAGATTAACAGTTATTTACAAAAGTGTGTCTCTTATTTTCTCTGTTTGCCACATGATACTACTACGGATTCGTTAAAAATGAAAGAAGCACTTCATTTCTTACCCCTCTACTGCTGTACTGCTCGCACGGCATGTCCCACAGACATCTGAAGACTCGAAACGTTTCCAGAAACTCTGTCATCAAAATTTCGTCTGCCTCGCACACTGCCATGTTAGCCACATTCGGAGTGCACTGAACCCCGCGCATAGTGACTCAAAAGGAACTGTTGTGGGGCGGCTTGCAGGACAGACTACACAATTTGTACGGCGAATGGGGTGCGGCTGTTTGCTAGTCTTACCTAACCAAGCCACCGCAAAGAAAAATCGGTCTTTCGACCAACAAACCTACAGGCCTGCTGTTAGTCGGTCGGTCGGTCAACAAGCTACACACGCACAATTTATCGGCCGGTCGATAAACCGGCGCGTGTGTAGGGTAGGGTCCTTTACTGACAGTGAGACTGACAGTAACTGAAGGAGAGATAGAGCTCGAAAATCTAGATTTCGCAGTAGCAGATTCCGATGTCTCATAACAGGCTTCTGACTTTAGTGTTGAAGGATTTCAATACTACACCTTGCCAGATATGTAGTATACCGATGCAAACATTACGACATATCACTGGCGACACACGTTGGGGAGTTACTGGCAATGCTTGAGGGAAGTTACGTTGGGTGGCTGACCACAATTTCTCGCGGGGGTTTGCTTCTAACCTCAGAGTCGTTCCTTCAAACTACTATGAAATTATCGAGTGATGTAACGCAGTGCTTAGCACACCAGACTCGCATTCGGGAGGTTGACAGTGCAAACGTGCGTCCGGCCATTTAGGTATAGGATTCCCGTGTTGTCCCTAAATTGCTTACTGAAACTGCCGGGATGGTTTCCGTGAAAGGGCAGGGCCGACTTCCTAGTCCACCCTTCCGTAGTCCGAGCTTGTGCTCCGTCTCTAATAGCCTCGCTGTCTAGAGCACGTTGAACTAACCCCCCCACCCCCCTCCAGTTACGAAATTGGAATTAATTTTTGTCCAGATCTATGGAACCACAATTTGTCCACGGAAATTGTTGTCACTAAGAACCTGTGCGCCATACCTTAGGAACGATTCTCCACTTTTCATCCGGAAGTAACTAAAATTTGCGCCAGAACGAAACCATTTATCCAGCTGCGCTGGCTAGCATCAAAGACCAGGCAAAGGAAACAGAGGCAGCTCAGCGTCGGGAAGCAGGAAATACGGATTTGTCATCCGTTTAGGGTCTAAATGAACAATATTTGCGTATACAAGGCTCCTACACACACCAATTTATCGGATGCAGAATGACCAACTTCGTCGCAGCCTACACACGTCTGGAACGACTGTACTGGGTGATTATAGTGCCGCCCTGTTTGTTTTATCTTCAGTTCATTGCGTTATTGTTCTACGAGATCGTGCCTGGTTTTTCAGAAAGAAGGTAAGAAGGGAAAAAAAAGCAGAGACAAAGCTGTGGGCAAAGAAGTGGCAAATTCAGGGGAAGAAATTCACCCACGTTTAGGCTGGGAGCTTATAATTTTCCTGATTATTTAAGAAGGGGTGAATCATGCATTTCAAAGCTGCTGGACATAATAGAACCATTCTTACAGTAAAAGTAATGCAGCCCTGAGAGAGGTGTTAAACTCTGAGGAGAGGCTGTTAGCTGTATTACGATTTCTCACCATTGGCGGCAGGCCTAAGATTCAATACTGTCATTCCGCTACAATTATTAACTAAAATTATTCCTGAAACGTGCAACGTGATCTATAGTTGAGAGAGGAAATAAATCACGATAAAGTAAAATAAATAAAACAAAAGACTTTCATGAAAACGTTATTAACTTATTTATGGATGTAGTACAAAAGATGACCTGTAAATTCCAGAAACTCATTTCATATTTGAAGAAGAGGGCGGCGCTCATCATCTAGTAAACACAACACATACGTAAGAGATGAAACATTTAGCAACTGTTAGAACTGTAATAAATAAATAAAAATAAAATATCCCACACTTTTCTTTACGTGGAAATAAAATCTAAGCACAGAAATAAAGAAGATCGGCAGACTTAATCTCGTGTTGCTCATAGAGAAACCATTATGGATTCCTTACAAAATTAAATAAGTGCCTCATTTCTTGCATCTCTATTGTTATACTCCTCGCACGACGTGTCGCGAAAACATCCGCAGTATTCGAATTTCTCTAAAAACTCTGTACTTAAAGTTTCGTCCGCCTCGGACGTCGAAATGTTTATTACAATAGTATTTAATTCTGGGAGCTGTGTCAAAACAGGAGTTTTACGCTGGCTGTTGGCACGATCACGCTACACACGACACAGTTTCTTGGTTCGGCTGTCGACTGGTCGCACACGTCCGACGTCCTGACAATGAAAGTTCGGCCGTCGGTCAATCAAAACACCGACACACAGCCAATTTGTCAGATGGTCGGTTGGTGGGGCGCCATGAGAGGCGCTGCTGCCGAGTCACGTGATCTGCCTGACGGCTGCAGCGGACGAAACAAACAGTTGTGGGTTATTCGTCTTACTTGCTTACGCTGGTGGAGATCGAATATTCCAGAGTTGTTTGCAGAGAGTTAGGAGTGGAGTTTTCTTGCTGTTGGGAGTTTTTTGCTGTTTGGAGAGGGAGAGTTTTTTTGCTGTTTTGTTGTTTGGAGAGAGAGAGTTTTTTTTGCTGTTTTGCTGTTTGGAGAAGGAGAGCTTTTTTTTTGCTGTTTTGCTGTTTGGAGAAGGAGAGGTTTTTTTGCTTTTTTGCTGTTTGGAGAGGGAGAGTTTTTTTGCTGTTTTGCTGTTTGTAGAGGGAGGTTTTTTTTTGCTGTTTTGCTGTTTGGAGAAGGAGAGGTTTTTTTTGCTGTTTTGCTGTTTGGAGAAGGAGAGGTTTTTTTGCTTTTTTGCTGTTTGGAGAGGGAGAGTTTTTTTGCTGTTTTGCTGTGGGAGAGTTTTTTTGCTGTTTTGCTGTTTTGCTGTGGGAGAGATTTTTTGCTGTTTTGCTGTTTGGAGAGGGAGAGTTTCTTTGCTGTTTTACTGTTTGGATCGAGAGTTTTTTTGCTGTTTTACTGTTTGGAGTGAGTTTTTCTGCTGTTTGGAGTGAGAGTTTTTCTGCTGTTTGGAGTGAGAGTTTTTCTGCTGTTTGGAGTGAGAGTTTTTCTGCTGTTTGGAGTGAGAGTTTTTCTGCTGTTTGGAGTGAGAGTGTTTTTGCTGTTGGGAGTGAGAGTGTTTTTGCTGTTGGGAGTGAGAGTGTTTTTGCTGTTGGGAGTGAGAGTGTTTTTGCTGTTGGGAGTGAGAGTGTTTTTGCTGTTGGGAGTGAGAGTGTTTTTGCTGTTGGGAGTGAGAGTGTTTTTGCTGCTGGGAGTGAGAGTGTTTTTGCTGCTGGGAGTGAGAGTGTTTTTGCTGCTGGGAGTGAGAGTGTTTTTGCTGCTGGGAGTGAGAGTGTTTTTGCTGCTGGGAGTGAGAGTGTTTTTGCTGCTGGGAGTGAGAGTGTTTTTGCTGCTGGGAGTGAGAGTGTTTTTGCTGCTGGGAGTGAGAGTGTTTTTGCTGCTGGGAGTGAGAGTGTTTTTGCTGCTGGGAGTGAGAGTGTTTTTGCTGCTGGGAGTGAGAGTGTTTTTGCTGTTGGGCGAGGAGCGGAGTGTTTTGGCCCAGAGAGTCAGTAGTTGTTCTTCACCAAGTTAAGAGCCATGGTAAGTGAAATCTATTTCTTGTAAATTGTATTTTACAGGTATATTAAGTTTTAAGGAAACGACAGTGTCCATCTTTTAGTTGATGTTCTTGTAACCATGTTTTGCATGTAAAATGAAAATAGACGATATTTAGATATCGTAAACTAATTAAATCTTCCCTCTGAGAATGCTTGTATAACAGCTTGCTCACTGTGAATATTTTTTTCCAGTGAACACCAAAAACAGATGTTTTACATTATCATTTTGCCTGTTTCGGTTCGATAGATGGTTGATTTTTTTTTCCCAGCAGTGGCTGCGCTGTTTATTTTCCCATTAGAGGTTTTCTTTCCGTCATCTGACTTCAGATTTCGTATCCATCCAACTCGATAAGTTCTGGGTGAAGGCTGTGAGAAGGAAAAGTTTGAAAACCCACCAATCGTCACATAATACGTTTTGAGAATTTTCGGGAAGAGGACAGGGAATGCATATAAAATACGTTGTCTGTGATACGGAAATTTACGAGTATTGCTTACTGCAGTGGGATAAGAAATGGTCTGTGATTAGTTTCCAGCAACTATTTCGACCAATAGCGGAAGCTTTCTTCCATTTTTTAGTTAGTATTTGGCAGTTGTTTGACAGTGGTTGTTAGGTGTTGTCGACATCGGTTTACCATTGTTGGTTGGTCATATTTTTTTAACTATGTATGGAGAGTTTTCGTTTGTTTTACTGTGGACTTCGTGTTAGATATGGTAAGTGAAGTTTTTACGTAACGGGTTTGACGTTTTAGTTTTCGTTTTTGTCATTATGGGCATTCTTTTTTTTAGCATATAGGCCAAGTGAAATATGCGGTATCGGTTTTCGGAAATGTGTGTGGGTATCTGGTATCGAGGGTTTCGTTCAAGCAGTACAGGTCAAGCTATGTTACAATGCCATTGGTTTTGGCTTTTCGTATTCGGATTGTGCTTACTATGCAGATTTTCGTGTGCTTGATTTTTGGGTTAATAATTGTCTGGAAAGGTGTTCTTATACTTAGTCTTTTGCCCCCATTGTGAATTTCTACTACTCCTGGTTGGCCCATTAATTTGACTTTTTAGTGGTCATTATTGCGCATGTTACGTAAGTTTGTTCGCGGATGCAATGAGAGGCACTATGAGGGACGCATTCTTTATGCTTGAAAGCCGGATTTCCGATATCTTCATAACGTCACGAGTCAAAACAGACAGGTGGGAATCGCAAACTTTCGGTAATCCTGTAAACAGTGCTATGCATTTTGTCATGTACTGAACTCAATGAATTGCTTCCATTCTGATTCCGTTGTAATGAACAGTAAAACTGTACTGGTACATGGCAGAATATGT